>NC_087095.1:10941800-11252400 GCF_963855985.1 Ostrinia nubilalis | reverse complement strand
ACTAAATCGAAACGGCTCAATATCGGTCATATCTCTAGGAAGCGATCTCTCCCAGGCAACTTATTTTCAAATCGCGGGGAAAAGTAAATAATCGAAAAAACGACAGAAATTTTACTATAGGGCTACGAATAATGGGATTGAATGAAAGGGTAATGAGGAATCTCTTTGTTACAGAGGCCCGACATCCGCGGTTTGGAGGCGAATGCAAAATGTCATTGAAATGATGTCAAAGCAATATGGGTATTTTAACTCGATTCAAAGGAGGAAAATGCGGACTATACGTGCTAATAATTGCCATCCACATCCCGATACTGCAAGGAGAAGGGCAGCCCTCGTGCCCCACATTAGCCGAGAACCCAATCTGTCCTTGTTATAATATCAAGGAAGGTACGTACTAACTTTAATTACATTATAGAGTATTAGGAAACTTTGGCACATTAGTTACCCTACGATCTATTTCAGGCCTATTTCTGGAATGTCCCAGCGCTACTCCGGGAGTCGTCAAGAATGTCCTATCCAAAATAAAAGGATCAATACAATCTTTGTCTATATACGACCTTGAGAGCTCAACTACAGAACTGAAACCAGACCTATTTCCACCAAACATAAGGATAATAAATCTACAAATCTCGCAATCAAACATAAACAAAATCAACTCAAACGCCTTTACATCGATTCGCGACTCTTTGGGATCTTTGAGCATAATTTCTAGTAAATTAAACAAGATTCCTCATGAATCATTATTTGAACTGTACAGCATTGAAGCACTTGATTTACAGCTCAACGACATCAAAGACATTCAAGCAAACACATTCAGAAATCTGAAACTCAAGAAACTCAATTTAAAAGGGAATAAAGTTGTTAATATTTCAGAAAATGCATTTCACAGTCTAGAAGTGTCTTTGACGGAGCTGGATGTAACTGAAAATTTTCTGAATATTTTTCCCTTACAAGCTCTCGGAAAGCTTAACAAGCTAAATAGTCTACGGTTAGCGTGGAATAAAATAAATTCAATACCAGATAGTGGCAACATCACAATACCTAATTTAGTTTCTTTAGATTTAAGTTCAAATTATTTTGTAGAAATTAAAAACAACTGGTTCAAATGCATACCAAAAATTAAAGTTTTAACTTTTTTTAGTAATCGCATACAGAAAATAGAAGAGGAAGCTTTTCACCCATTAGGTGATTTAGAAACTATAGACTTGAGTCGAAATAAAATTACAAACATCGACAAAAATATATTTCAAAAAAATTATAAAATTCGCACAATAGACTTAAGTCATAACCATTTACACAATATAAAAGGTGTATTTTCAAACTTATTGCATCTTTCCGAGATATTTTTGTCTGAAAACAACATCCTTGAAATCCCGGATGATGCTTTTAAAAATGCTGTCGGATTAACGGTTCTAAATTTAGAACATAATGCAATCCAAAGGTTGCATCCGAATTGTTTTTCTTCTTTACAAAATTTGACTCAACTGCACATGGGAACAAATTTTTTGAGAAAACTTCCTCGTAATATTTTTCACTCCAATTATAAACTAGTTACTTTAAGTTTAGATAATAATGAAATTAACGAATTAGATGAATTAATATTTGATAAACTAAGTGAGTTGAGAGAACTACGTTTGCAAAACAACAAGTTGAGTCATATAAAGCGAAATGTGTTTAGCCCGCTGCCAGGGCTTTTAGAATTACATTTACAGAATAATATTATTCAAAACATAGACTCTCATGCATTTATTACTCTAAAGAGTCTTCAGCACATTAATTTGCAGGGTAACCGCTTATCCACAATTGGAGATGTTTTCCCAAACAGAAACTCCTCGTTAGTTTCCATACAGTTGAGTTCTAATTACTTGTCTTTACTCAAAAATAGCTCTCTAAGAGGGCAAATGAACGTGCAAATAATGTGGCTCAGCCAAAATAATATTAAAGTGTTAACTTTTAACTTATTCAATGATTTGTTAAATATTCAAAGGCTGTATTTAAAAAATAATAGTATTGTACATATAGAAAATAGGACATTTATGCACTTAAAAAGAATAAAATACTTAGATGTAAGTAATAATAGGCTTATAAAACTAAGTAATGAGACATTTTACAAGCTTGTAACGTTGGAAGAACTGTATTTACAATGCAACAATATAAACCATATTGCAAAAGATACTTTCACATTCTTAACCAAGCTAAAAGTTTTAGACTTGTCACAAAATGAAATCATAGTACTTGATTTTGATATTTCATCACTTCCAATTAGGCAACTTCGACTGAATAAAAATTCTGTATCAATCATCGAAGCCGACTCTCTCAAAAGTTTGCCCAATCTGAGTGACTTAGAAATGAACAATAACTTTCTAACTTGGGAAGACGTTATTCAGGTACAGATATCGGGTTTAAAATCATTAACATTGTCCAGAAATAACTTTACAGTGCTGGAAAATAGAACGTTTTCTCATCTGCCTTCGTTACAGGCCCTTTCGTTAGAAGTATCCAACATATCCCACTTGCCTCCAGCAACTTTCATAAAAAATCAAAACTTATTACGCATTAACTTAGCGTTTAATAGTTTGAGGGACTTGCATAAAGACGTTTTTGCATACACAACAATATTACAGGAGCTCAATCTAAAAGGAAATAATTTTACAGAATTTCCTCATGTGGCCCTGTTCAACATCACCTCATTAGAAATACTTGATTTATGTCACAATCAGTTGCAGAGTATTGATTTCTTTAAATTCATAGGTTTACAGAATTTAAGAACATTGAATTTATGTGATAACCATATCTCAGTGCTAAATGGTTTCAATTCGCCGGCCTTAAAAAACTTGGTGAGCTTGAATTTAAGCAGAAACATGTTAACAGTTCTTCCACCGAATTTCTTCCAACATTCTATAGGCATGAAGGAAATTGACTTGTCACACAATCTCTTCAAAAATATACCTAGCAACGGTTTATCAGAAGCTGTACTACCTACACTTACAATGCTGAACATGTCTCATAATACTTTAACACAGTTATTGCAAACATATCCTTCAAAGCAATTTCCGCAACTAGAGGAATTAGTTGTAACTGGTACGAATTTAACGATAATAACAAGTAAGGACTTCGAACATTTCCCATCACTGAAACGACTCATTCTACAAAGAAATTCTATAGTCCGACTGTCGCCTGGAGCATTTTCGAAACTACACAATTTACATGTACTGGATTTAAGCCAAAACCAAATGGAAAATATTCCCAGAGAACGACTCCAAGGATTATATTCCACACGTTTGCTGAATATATCACAGAATATCATCAGAGAACTCGAAGAATTTACATCGGATTTGCAAAGTTTGCAAAAGTTAGATGTCTCTTTCAATCACATAACAAGAATAAACAAAGATATATTCAAAGGCCTGCTAAGTCTCACTGAGTTGAATTTGAAAGGCAACTGGCTGTCAGCCATATCCTCGGATGCGTTTCAGAGTTTGAACAAGATTACATTTATCGATCTGAGTCACAATTACTTTGAAATAATTCAGATAAAAATGCTGGCAGTTCTGGAGACGCAAATAAAAACGATTTCGTTTGATGGTAGGTTCGGTTCAAATACATGATCATGTTAACCTTAATTTTTAGAATGAAGTTAATGATAGTTTTGTTTACAGACAACCCCCTCACTTGCAACTGCGAGTCGCAGAATGTTTGGAAGTGGATGCAGGACCATTACAAGATTGTATTAAAACGTAGTAGCAATTTACGTTGTGAGCATCCAGAAGAACTTCACGGATACAGTTTCATCCATTTACCTCCGCAGAAACTATGCGACATACCCCTTGTAAACCGGATCGCCATACAAGATATTCAAACATATTCCGTCGTCGTATCTTGGCAGGGTCGCAACCAAAGTGGCTTAAGCGGGTATCAAGTGGCTTACTTCAGTGAACAAAACCCGAGCATCGTAAGTATCACATTACCGAGTCCATTATTCTTCATTTCTTTTCGGTCGTGTGTTGTACCCCTAATTTCGTCCCCTGAAACCAAAGAATAATTTTGCACCTGCTCGTAAATTACTCTTATAATATTTGGGTAAACTTGTAATACAAAACTCGCACGGCCACCATTACAACAAAAACATTTGAATACAAAGGCTGTGCATCACTTCAATGGACCATAAAAAATATTTATGTTTCTCTCCCGTAGAATTCGGCTGTAGTGTGAATCCGTTTAAATCTTTCTTTTTAACAATGGCTCATGCTCCCAAAAGTTTCGGTGACGAATATTATAGTAAAATTTTTGATATAATAACATAACATAATTAAATAAACGATTATAAGATTTTAATAAAACTGATCATGAATTGAAAAGCTCTTTCATACACCCATTTCTATAGAAATATATTTTTGTTTCAGATACGAGGCAAAATTCTCAACGCTACAGCAAGGTATACAAGACTTAACCATTTGACGCCTGGCTCGCGATACACAATCTGCGTGCTAGCGATCGGAAACTTCGGCATGTCTACGTCTACAGGCTCCTCTGTGCCCGACGCCAGAATAGCTCCTTTCCCAGAAATTGCCACCAATAATTTATACAGCGACGAACAAACGTTTAACCATTTACGATCTTACATGAATGATTCCTTAACAAGTAAATGTACCAGTGTTAGCACAATCGAAATATTTGGTGCATCAATGGATAGTCCTTTCTCGAATACGTACATGGGTATCGCTGATATTCTGACCAGAAGACTCAGTTTGGTTGTGGGTTGCTGTATCGGCTTCATAGTGTTTGTGGTTTTAGTTTCAGCATTGGGATACATCAAAACAAAGAAACGTCCTGTGGTAGGAAAAGCCGAAGTGCAACAAGCACCTCAATATATTTCATACGATAACTTCAATACGCCTAGCATAGATGTTCAAACCACCGATATGGATATAAATACGATTACAGACAAAACAAAATCGCTAGCGAAACGCGAGTGAGTTATAATCGCATGCGTGTGTTAACCCACACAAGTTGCTGCCAAAAGGACCGGATTTTTTCCAATTTGATTCCCTTATGAATAGCATGCCACTCACGTTGGGAACCTTTTATACCTCCATCGTCTTTGAAACTTCTTTCACAAGTTTGACAGACAGGAATGAATTATTATAACTACCAGCTATCAATAACGAAATGTGTGATAATCGAAAAACTTTTGTATCATTCACGCCATTTTGGGTAACAAGTTGATACACTTTATTATATTTGTCACCAAATACTTTTGCAGTTTAGTGTTAATTATTATGCTATGTAACTTTGCAGTGTTATGATTCATTAATGGTTATCAAATAAACTTTTGTCCCAAAATTTTTAGTGTCATATGTAAATACTTAGGAACTATAAACGTAATGTGTTTTATGTTATTCATATTTTATATAAAATATGTTAACTTATAATTTATTATATTTACTAACTTAAATGGATGATGAATGGAAACAGGTACGAAGCTTAAATTGTAATCATCTTGAAAGTAACGTAAAGATAAAATTACGTAATTTTGATTTAATTATTATTATTGGAACTGTGATGTAACTTGTTTCACTATTTGTTGAACGTATAACGTTGTATTTTTTTTATATAAAATAAATATTAATTGTGATTATTATTATACATAACTGTAAATTTTTAGAATATACATAACTACGTTGTATAATAAAAACTAATCGTAATGACTCTTGTAGATGTTACTGTAAAAATATTAGGTATTTGAATTTTTTAAATAAACATGCCAAACCAATATTTATACTCTGAAAAAAGGGATATTGTGTAACTATTTATAGTGATAGGATAAATTGTGAACGAAATATCAAACTCGTCTAGATTAATGAAAAGTACCAACTTACGTTGAAGTCTGTTTTAAATTCATTGCAATCCGTTTATTAGCATAAAGACTGTAGTATTGGTAATAAAAGTTTTAAAATAAACAGATCTTTTTTTGCTCTGTAATTTAATTAAAACAACTTTGTTTACGGTTTTCTATTATAAGAACTTTATAATAACTTCAGCATTACTTATAATATTTTGATTGTATTACCATAACAAAAAACGGATGTACCTACGCACACTAAACACTGTGGCACCTTATAGTAGAACCTAATAGGTGCTAAGATAATTTACAAAATAGATATTACTCTAATATGTTGCCGAGGCCGACTGTACAATCTCCGCTTAGTTGGAAACTACACAATCTCATGCATACGGAAACCTTTACAAAAATAAAGGAATATCATTCACATTTTTCTACGATAATACTAAAATGTATTTTCAAAGTTTTAGACAAAACATTTCAAATTCATTTGGTTTCGGCAATTTGCTTTGCAAAACTGAAGCGGTCCGAAGTCGCACTATAAATAAATAAAATGAACCTTTGTGCGCTATCTCGATAAATTCTCTTTCGTCTCAAAAGGCGATGTAAATCACCAGTACAAAGCTAACAGTTTATGAGCTCGGCGCGGCCCTATTAGATGGATTAAATGAATTATTCAGCGTAGGAGCCTGTTAAGGAACACTTGCCACATTAGATTCATCACGATACAGAACGATACACACACTTTGTTTATAATTAACGTAGTTTTAGTCCAAGATTGAAAGTTCAAAATAGCTTATGGATTAAATGAATTATTCGGCGTAGGAGCCTGTTTAGGAACAGTTGCCACATTAGATTCATCACGATACAGAACTATACACACACTTTGCTCGTAATTAACGCAGTCATAGACCAAGATTGAAAGTTCAAAATAGCTTATGGATTAAATGAATTATTCAGCGTAGGAGCCTATTTAGGAACACTTGCCACATTACATTCATCACGATACAGAACGATACACACACTTTGTTCATAATTAACGCAGTTTTAGTTCAAGATTGAAAGTTCAAAATAGCCTATTAGCACAGCTATTAGATGGATTAAATTAATTATTCAGCGTAGGAGCCTGTTTAGGAACACTTGCCACATTAGATTCATCACGATACAGAACGATACACACACTTTGTTCGTAATTAACGCAGTTATAGTCCAAGATTGAAAGTTCAAAATAGCTTATGGATTAAATGAATTATTCAGCGTAGGAGCCTGTTTAGGAGCACTTGCCACATTAGATTCATCACGATACAGAACGATACAAAGTCTTCGTTCATATTTTGTGTCGCTAAATAGAACATTTCATTTTCATTAGACAGTATAGTTATTGCAATTCACGAAGGCGAGTGAGCTTTACATGTGTGGTGGGTACACAGGTGTGTTTTCTCAAAAGTTTTGATAGACATTACACTATCGTTATGTGCATGTACACGTACGTCGTACACACACAAGTGAAGCTCACTCGCCTTCGTAAGTTGCATGAACTTTTACAAGCATTTATTATCTGCACTCCATTAAATTATACAAATAGAGCTAGCTCAATACGGTTGCTGTAAAAATAATAATGAGCTTTGAATATTACCATAACGTACCGTAAAAGAAATTAACCATGAAGCCAAAAAAAAGCGTAATAAAACTGATTCAAGCATCTCATTGGCTTTTTTCCTGTAGGTACATAAAGTTCATCTCTAAGAAAAACAGCAGTTTTCCCTTTGTGCTATACACGATACATCCGTAATCCATTAGCTTTGTTAAAAGCAAAAGCAAAATAACACTAGCGTAAGATGCTTAGCATCACAGGTAGGATTTAAAAGCAATTGTTTCTGAACGTTTTATTTTACTATTTACACAAATATTACCTTTTGCAGATCCAGCTTCTGAGTAAAGAGCCAGTTATGTACGAAAGGCTTATAACGGAGCGTGAAGCTAAGTGGCTGGAAAATAAAAATAGGTGAATTGGACATTTTGCACAGCGATATGTATAGTCCCACAATAAGCAAAGCACCACATAACAAACTATGGGTACCAGGCAACTCATATGAATATGGATGTACAAGAGAACAAAATTAGTAGTAGAAAAGTATATTTTTTCTTTATTTATTTAACAACCCGCGGTAAATGGGCTTTCTAACACCGAAAGAATTTTTAAAATCGGACCAGTAGTTCTTGAGATTAGCGCGTTCAAGTAAACAAACTCTCCAGCTTTATAATAATTAGTATAGATGTTTCAACAGCATTCAATTATACCCTACACGTTTAAATAGTTTTTATGTTTAAATACTTTTTTTCAATACGAGTACATTTTTATACATAGAAAATAGTAAATACCTACAAACAGAAATGTTTATGCACTTAATATAGAGTTATGTCCGCAGAGAACGGTCCCACAAGCTTTGGACACGGTCACTAAGCTTTATGCTTAGTAAATATTTTAATTTATTTGGCTTGACATTTCTCCACAGATAAACACATTAACATTGCAGTGGGCCCCGTAGTCCAACTGCAACTCAAATCATCGCAAAATGAACGCAGAAATCAGTCTCGCGATGCGTTTTACTTATCTCTACCGTGAACGTAGCCTTAGTCACTCCTTCCTGGAGCATCGTTAAAAAGATATGCAGTTTGAACACGTTCAAAGGTTATATACGATCCCTTTCACCTATGCCACCTAGTGCGTCAACAAGCTCTTATTTCGATAACCATTTACCATTAGGGACTGCGCATGTTACAAAGGAACGGCACGTCAAGGGATTTATAGGTGACGAATAATAATGTCATGTAAAGTTTTGACGCTACGGTTGCAATGTTGATGGCGCTTTAGTATTTCGGTAGCCGTGGCAAGCTAAAATCATTAACATGGCAATGTCAATCATAGTGTTAAAACTATAAAGTACATTGTTATTCTTTACCTGGAAATCCCTTGCCATGCCGTCCAGATAATGCGCGTATTTCCTTACTAGAGCACTTCGCGAAAGTCAAGGAATGATTCTACATTGAAGCTAATGAGGTACCTGATCCGTCCCGCGGAATCTTTGCATATTTCTTCATACTGCAGATTAAGGGGACACAACTGAAAAAGTATCTTTTAAAATAAATTCCTTTGAATTCAAACGGGACAAAGTATTCTCGTAATATTATTATTCCATGAATATTTTTGCATACTATAAATTTAAACTCAACTTCGTATTTACTATATCTGTTTGAATATTTTCCAAGCCTTTGGGGGAGATCTGACTTTTTTACTATTTAGTAAAGTTTGAAATGGAAAAAATATGGTAATTTAATATAGCTCTTTTAAAATTTTTGATTTAAGGTAGATTTAACTGGAAAACGTAGCCTTAGCTACATGAAGCAATGATGCCTCAGTTTTTTGTAAACTGAAAAACTGTAGTGGACAGCAGACTTCATAGTCATAATTAATATGCTTACAAGAAATCGAAATATCGTCGTGGAAGGACAACTTCGAGTACTGAAGAGGTAAGTAAGTTTATAACCTTATCTATCAATACTCATTAATATTATAAACAAATAGGTATACTAGGGCTCAATAATATTTTGTTTGCCAAGTAGCAGAAATGGTGGCGTTTTCAATATTACGGTCTCGTCTTCAATTCCCGTGGAATAATTAGGTTGTGAAAATATGGTCGTGCTAGATTTTCCAAGTTGGTGAGAACTCCTAAAATTCTTACAACATTTTTTGATAGATAATGTTTTTTGATAGATTTTAGTGGTTCTAATTAGCTTAAGCTGAGTTTCACCTTATTTTAACCGTAACATTAACAATAACCGGTGCTTTTTGCATTGAGTTTGTCAGATTTTTGACGTTTGTTAAAGTTAAGGTAAGATGGTGGTGCAACTCAGCCTTAAAATTACTAATAAAAGTTTTTAATTCAATACACAACACTATAATAAAGTTGTGTATTCATAACAAACCTACTCATTGTTCCAGCGTTCTAATTACACTTAGCACAAGACTTCCCGCGTCCAAATGCACCGCCTCAACTTCTTTTCCACGATTTATTTTACGAGGGGAGCTCAAACGTCTGGCCAGAGTCAACACTACGGATTTATGTTACTTGTGATTCAGCGCGAAACTTATTTTGTATCCTTACAAAAAGACGTGATGTAACCATTGATCCCGATAGAAATGGAACTGACATCACCAATACTTGACCCAAATTCAAGGCGATTGTGTTACGGGTAGGTAAACTAGTGTGGCCCATTAGTAGCACTTATGTGGACATCTGGTATGTAAATATTTGGTCGAAGCTATTAGCCAGTGAGAAGTGGATGTACTTCTGCTGAGATTGATCAAAGCCCATTGTTAGAGCGCTTTCACATTTAGGCGACTTTGCAGCGCGACAAACGCGCGACAGACGCGCTGCCGAATAATTTCATACTACTAGTAAATGACAGCGGACACCTGCCTTCAATGAGGGCTATCGTTTTTTGTTTCACCAGATGGCGCCACTGTAGCGTGAGGTCCTAAACTACGGCTGTCAAAGTTCGTATTACGAGCGCCAAAACTTGTATCTTCATTTATAGATGATTATATTAGATCATAATTTTAATACCCTAGAACTAAAATGTAAACGTATTGGCCATGCCACAGTGTTGCGCAGTTCCGTTTTGCTCGGAAAAGAAAGGCGGACATAAGATTCCGAAAGATAAAGGTATCTCAAAGCAGTAGTTAATAGCGATTCGCAGGATCAACTACGTCCCTTCTAAACATTCACGTGTTTGTAAAAAGCATTTCAACTTTGACGATTATATATTACCTAAAGAATCAAATACAGAAAATCGTAAGTAGGGTAATTGCGCCGGTTTTACTCCGTTACCGCGCTCTGTACCTAGTCGCGCTTATAACGCCCTAATGTGAAAGCTGAAATGAAATCAATATATCATAGTTATAAGTGGGTGTTAGTCAGATCTACAATGGTTCTTCTAAGAATCAAGTTACGAGTAAAACTATAAACCATTTTGGACAACATACGTAAGTAATTTTATCGACATTGATCTTTCAACCATCGATACATAGACAACACTGTGAATCGGCATCGGTATTTTACAAAGTTACTTAGGTATCACGCAATTTTCAATATATCACCAATTTTATTAGTTAACTTTCTATGGGGGTGATTTACCTGTTTTCCTATCATATTAACGGCGCAAATTTTCCGTTTCCATTCGATATCAGATACCCAATGAAATATCCAATTTTGAGAAACCATAAATTAATTAATGAAAGCCCTAAAACTATTTCATGTCGCATTGAGTTTCATACAGCGTTTGTAGACATAATTAAATTCAATAAACCAACAATATCTCTACTAATTAATCAATCTTTATTAATATAGTTTGCAGCCATACATTAAATGGGATGACAGAACCAAAAATAGAACTTTCATTATATTGGTTACTTCTTAGAAGTGAGCGTGAGATCTTCCTAATTGTTCTCAGGATACTAAACCTTTACCTTTCGAACTACCCACTTAAGGCCCGCTTTCCACCAAGGCGGAGCGGTGCGGAGACGAGAGATGTGCGGCGAAGCTGGCAGGCTATTTCCACCAAAGCGGAGCGGAGAAGAGCGAAGCGGTGCGGACACGAGAGATGTGCGGAGAAGCTGGCGGGCTAATTCCACCAAAGCGGAGCGGAGAAGAGCGGAGCGGTGCGGAGACGAGAGATGTGCGGAGAAGCTGGCAGGCTATTTCCACCAAATCGGAGCGGAGAAGAGCGGAGCGGTGCGGAGACGAGAGATGTGCGGAGAAGCTGGCAGGCTATTTCCACCAAAGCGGAACGGAGGAGAGCGGAGCGGTGCGGAGACGAGAGATGAAATGTGCGGCGAAGCTGGCAGGCTATTTCCACCAAAGCGGAGCGGAGAAGAGCGGATCGGTGCGGAGACGAGAGGAGATGTACGTACGTAGCTGTCAGCTGTCAGTCTATTGCTATCTATGAAACACCGCACCGCTCTGCACATCTCCGCACCGCTCCGCTCTTCTCCTCTCGATCCATTTCCACCGTGCAAATTATGCAATCTGATGGGTTATTCAAAAAACTTCTCTGCTTCGCTCCTCACCGCTCCGCCTCGGTGGAAACCGGGCTTCAATCTTAAGTTCTAAGAGTGATGCCACAGGTTATTCCCCGTCTGAGTTAGAACGCGGTAATTATGTACTCCCTAACTAGTTCTCTCTTGTAATAATTTCAAACGAACTACCGAGATAGGCACGTTCTTCGGAAGTTTAAATTATGGTTCAGTTTCTATAAAGTGAAGAGAAGTTCATGTGTGTCATGTGCGTAGAGTTCTAATAATAAATCGCACGAATACTTACTTCGTTCAAAATATTCGGAAATTGTTGGCGCCCTGTAGCCTTAAACTAAGCAAAGTTTGTGTTATGGGACCGAGTAGACAACGGTCAAAACATAAGTTTTTCGTAAACATAAATACTGGTATTTAGGTACCCAAAATAAATAGGTAAATGTGTTCATGCGCACACAATATGCTTTAAGTATTGTATGTGAATCGAACCCGCGACCTTTAGCGTTTTTGTGTTACGCGAGTCACAAAGCCAGACAGTCGTCATCATGTTTTACTCCTATAACAGTGTTTTTAGTAACACGAAAATAAGGGAACGTAACAATTCGTAATGACTGAAAACATTTACTTTAACGGCACCCATAAACTCCACGAGACGAGAAAAACCAAATAAACACCTATTTATATACATTTCGGTCGGGTTATATGATCATTTATTATGTAATAGCTTTTTCTCGACCTTGGGAGTCATAAGGTCTAAGCTTATGATCTTTAGTTATCAGCTCTATAAATAGTTCAAAAATAATATTAAAGAGGTCTATTTAAGGTTTACGCAACAAAAGCTATCGATTCCTGTATTTGATTTCGGATCCAACCATTTTATGAAAAAAGAAATAACTAAACATTACTCCAGCAAAATCTGTTTTCCCTAAAAACTTTAAAACTGCAATTTGAACGAATTTTGCTATGAGTGAACAATTTTCTCCTCACGATGGACTCATTATCTGCTACACATGTACTTACGCATAATGTTACCATTACCTCTGCCTCTACCAGCTCTATCATACCTCTATCAGACTTCGTTCGTCGTTCGTTTCAGCCGAAAGTCGTCCACTCTTGGACAAAGGGCTCCTCCAAGGTTTCCACAAAGACCCGTCCTGCGCCGCCTGCATCGTAATAAATTCGACTGTAATAAGGTGCCAATAACTCCAAACCTCATTTTTCGTCTTCGCACACATTTACTTACCCACCGAATAATGTCTACAAAATCGGGACCTTCGCTGAATGGAAAATAACCAAGCAATATCTCTCATTGTTCTCGGGGCCTTAATAACCGGGGCTTGGGGGAAATAATGGGCTAATTCTTTATGTGCCAATCCTGGAATATACAGTGACCGTGGGAACCGAAGTAGAAGTGGTACATAATATACAAGGTGTTAAAAAATGAGCAGGAATACTGCAGGGTATGTTAACAAACGAACTATAAAAATGGTTGAAAATATGATTTCATTTTTTTAAATGAAATCTATTCGCAATCCCAGCTTATTATATTTAGGCGCACGCACCGAGTAAATATTAATAAAAAATTTGTATAATTTTTATTAATATTCGCTCTTGTGGTAAAATGAAATATTTTTTGGCAAACAAAAGAAGCATTTTTAACAATTATTATTTTGCAGTTCTATTCCTTACATATTTTATATGGGTACTCGTATACTTTTACACCCTAAAGTATATTGCTCAATTTTATAACACCCTGTGCATAAGAGCCCTATGGGGTGAGCGAAGCACGTTACGCATACGAGGTAAGTATAATTAAGCACATTCTAAAGAATCTAATGAGGGCAATATACTATCACACTCTGCGTCGTTAACAACGCCTACACTCAAACCATATAAGTATAGAACTGACATTATTTCACGCCAAAAATCTAGAATATTTATATAGAAGTGGCTTTTAATTGTAAACTACCAGAAGACGGTAGTTCCATGTCTAATCTAATATTTATAGGTAAGTGGAATATTTTATTTGGTTTAATTTTAACCTCGACTCCAATTTTCGCCTCGACTTCCCATGGATATGGTAAAATATTCATCAGAAAAAAAATCTAATGAAGAAAAAAATTTTATAACGTAAATGCGCCTATTACCGCCAGTTTAAGCTGACTTCGGATAAACGTTAGAAAATTAGATATAAGACGTGGTGATAGAAAAGACACTTTAATTTATTTATAACAATAATGAAGTAATCTTTGAATTCAAGTAGTAACAATGAGTATTCAATCACACAATAATTAATAAATAGCAATTTAATCTGAAAAAGCAGTTGTTTCTATTACCGACCTATAGACGAGGTGTGTTTCTATTAACGTTTTTTTTGTTTCTATTACCGACCGCTAAGAATATTGCTCTTCAATTGGGTATATTCCAATAGGCACGGGTTCGATTCCCGCTCAGAGGCTCGGGAACCACTTGATTTTTTCAAGTTAAATTTGTTTTGCTTTTAGTTTTAGTTAAATTTGTTTTTTTTTTTTCAAGTTAATTTTTTTTATTATTAAAAGAGAAAAGGCACGCTTCTCGAAAATAAATAAATAATCAAGCAGATATAGTAGAATCATAAATTCCTCTATTATACTTGATTACGCGGAACCCGGTGTTCTAGTGAGTAGTGGGGGTCATTATTTAAACTATATTTGAGCTTTAATAAAAAATAATTTTCATTTAATATTTTATATTTTATTTTTATTTTTAATTAAAGACTATAATTTTAAATTAGTTTTTGACTTATGATTTTGATTTTAACTGTGTATAATTGTAATTTTGTATTTTAATTTAAACTATGGATAATTGGACACTATCTGTATAATTATTTTAAAATATTTTTTTATTATTCAAAATATCTTAAAAAGTTACATAGTAGTTGTAATAACGCATGATTGGTTTGGTGTCATGTCATAAATGTTAGTTATATACAAAATACAGGCTTATAAGTCTTCGCAGGTGGCGTTATAGTTATGAGGCGGTAATAGAATTAAGTATCAATATTACTTTATTCTATTAGCGACCGTAAAAAAAATCAGCAACCAGCTAAAATATCTACTTTAATGAAGACGTGATCAGTAAAGTATCATTTTTATTAGGTTTATTTTATATCAAATAGGTACTAATTAGAATTTAACAGGTTTTTATAAAATCTATTGTCATACATTATTAGAGATATTCTTTAATGTTCATTGCAGTTTTATGCCAAACCTATGACAATTAACGTATGGCGTTAATTGATTTAATTATGTGAAATATTCTCATGAATCGATCAAGACAACAAAATGGAGGTTAAATGCGTAATTAAAGATATAAATACTAAAATAAAAAACTTTATCAAAATTCTAACAACGCCATGGGTCGTTATTAGAAACCAAATTATGAAAAGTGTTTCTATTACCGCCCCTATTTAAAATTGTATTTAAGCAACAAAAATACAGCGAGAGGGCTGTATTGAGAATTTAATAAGGAAACTAAAGTACGAATTAATATTGTTATGCAAAAACATGTTGGTATACTCATTTTAAATGTGTTAAAATTGCTAATTAATAACAAGGTGCACCTTAAGTAGCTGGGAGCGCGTCAGTATGAAAAGTGCGTCCGTTGCGGGCGCGTCCCATTTAATGTCAAATAACTCCGTTTACTGGTTATTTACGAACACAAACTTTAATCGTTTTGATAGTCAATAAATATATCTAGATATTTTTTAGGTAACGTGTTTTCTGGAACCTGTTATTATGTCTTTTATGAAAGAAAGAAAAATAGGGCGGTAATAGAATACAAATTTTGGGGGGTCGTTAATAGGCGCACTTACGTTATTGGTCCCGTTTTTTTTTAAATTGGTTAGTTTATTCGTTACAAACATACAAAAATACAAATCTTTCCTCTTTATAGTAATAGTATAGAAGTACGAGGGCTGCACTAAAAGTATCGGGAATGGAATATTTCCACTGTTCCTATCATATTAAAATCTTTTTAGTTGCAACTTCCGGGGTTTTAAAAATTGAATACCATTTATTTATTTAAAAAAAGATTCTCGGTCTTATCACAAGGACTTGTGAAACTTGTTTAGTCGTTGAGAAAATGGAATTGACTCGAGAAAATTCAAGAGCGATGATTTATTATGACATTCGGAGTGGTTTAACACAAAAACAGTGTGTTGACCGGATGATTTCTGATGCTGTGCGTAAGCTGATTGAAGAAGATCGACATGTGACATACCGCGAAATTCAGGCAACTTTAGACATTGGCATGAGTCAAACACAAATAATCTTGCATGAACAATTAGGTGTAAAAAAGTTGTTTTCCCGATGGATACCGCATTCGCTCTGTGAAGAGCAAAAAGCGGCTCGCGTTACTTGGTGCGTCAGAACTCTCGGAAGATTACATGCAGGATCCTCAAATGCTGTATACAACATCGTATCAGGTGACGAATCCTGGATATACGCGTACGAACCCGAAACAAAAAACCAGTCACGAGTTTGGGTATTCGAAAATGAGTTAAAGCCAACAAAAATTGTTCGTTCACGGAGTGTTGCAAAAAAAATGGTGGCCACGTTTGTCTCCAAAACCGGCCATGTTGCGACTATTCCTCTTGGGGGACAACGAACGGTTAATGCAGAATGGTATGCTAGCATTTGTTTGCCACAGGTCGTTTCTGAACTCCGTAAAGAGAACTGCAACCGCCGCATCATCCTCCATTACGACAATGCGAGTTCTCACACCGCGCACAGGACAAAGGAGTTTTTAGAGCAAGAAAACATAGAAATATTAGACCATCCGCCGTACAGCCCCGACCTAAGCCCTAATGATTTCTATACTTTCCCTAAAATAAAGAATAAATTGCGTGGTCAGAGATTTTCATCACCTGAAAAGCTGTGGACGCCTACAAAACGGCCATTTTGGAGACCCAAACTTCCGAATGAAATGGTTGCTTTAATGATTGGTTTTGTGTATGGCAAAATGTGTCAAATTTCGCGGAGAATATTTTAAAAAGCAATAAATACATTTTTAAATAGTAATGTTGTTTCACTTCCTTGATTCCCGAAATTTTCAGTGCCGCCCTCGTACCTATAGATTTGTCTTATCTAAGTTTCCCACAGTGCAGCAGTGTAAAGTTATGCTTGTATCCCAACAGTGTTGGGCCAACACTAAGGTAACTTATCTTGTGATGATAGTCTAATGTCCTATCGACCATTAGGTACTGCAAGTTTGAATGCCACCTTAACTACCAAAGACGTCATCAGAATCGTATTAAGTTGCATGCGCGTGCGGCAAATATTCATTGCTAATACCATGTCGTTTGGCCGAATACCCTGTAATGTGGGTTATTGCCGCCACATCTGTGCTTCCTCATTTATCCGTTAATTTGCGCAGAGTTGGGAACACGTCATTCTAATAGCGGGTATCTTACGTTTAATACGGCCATTACAATAATTTATATTTACGCATAAAATTAATCGGCACGCTTGATAGCTGTGCGGTTTAAATCAAAATAAAATACGGTTCACGTAAACTTACGCCTAGACCCAGGGGTTTGTGGAGCAATTATTTTGTGTTTTATTTGTTCACTCCCACGAGCTTTTTTCTTGTTACAAAGCGCCGAATTCAATTATTAGTTTTTATTTTTAGATGGATACGGTTACGGTTTTTATTTTTGTTTTTACTGCCACGGTATTGTTAAAGCCGAGTAATTACTAGCAAGCTGTATTTCTAGCCAGTTTCAGGTTTATGTTATAGACGAAATAGAGAAACACGTGTCTCAACACGATATTTTGGTCATTAGCTTAGCAAACGTCAAGCTGTGAATACATTTTTATGTAACTCATATAAAAATGCCGCATTGAGACTCGTGTTTATCTATTTTTAACCGACTTTAAAAAAGGAAGAGTTTGTCAATTCGAGTGTATGTTCTTTTTCAGTGGAAATGAAACGCGAAATTTTGAAATCTTATGTTATAGACAAGATTTGCACTTTAATCATTTATAGAACGAGGTTGAAATGTGTCCGCAAATGCGCTGACATGAAAGCCAGCTCGATTTGGAGCTTCACGATCGTCAGCTAACTGCAAACCACGCCTTCCGTTCGAGGAAGATTCGTGAACGTTCTTGGTAAATATTGTATTAACTAGAACAGTTAGCTAGTTAACAACTTTAGAGCATAGTTACTTCTAAAAATATTTTTTATTAAAATTGAATCTCTAATACCAAGTTAAGTTAAGTAGGAGCATGGTTAAAAAATACACATAGAGTCATCATCATCATAAACATCCCTTTACAGTCCACTCCTGGACTATAACAGTACCAGTTTAAAAGATAAATGTTTATTATAGAGCTGCCCGTTCACATAGAGTATTAAGTACCTAAGTCAAAAACACCTATTTCATACTTAGGTACATGTACTTACCTATTTCATTACATTACATTATTGTCACCCAAAAAAAGCTCACCAATAATAATGTCGGGAAATGGTAGAGCTTTCGTTTAAAAAATTTAACAAGTAATTCGTCAGTTTTCAGAAAGAGCTCATGATTTTTTCATCATAGGTATGGGGCGCGTTTCACAAATCAAATTTTCAGCTGCACTGGAACAAAAAACAACGTGTAAATAAGAGAGAAAGGCAAATTATTCCATACTTCAGAGAGTTGTAAAAGTGGAATTGTTTCTTTAACAAATTTGTGGGGTTTTGCGCTTGTTGCGAGTGTGGGCGAGTATACTTACATTAAAGCCAAACGAAACAAACTTTTGTCAAAAATCTACCCTTTTAATTTGGAACTGTTTGCATTTATTTTGGGGCGTTTTTAATTTCAATACTTTAAATAAACAATGTGACATTGATACTAAAAAATAGTAATCGCTAATAGTGCACCATAGAACACTGCTCTCAGGACCCTAGCGGACAGATACACATCGCCGCCATGGAAGTGTCTTGTGCAGAGACTGATCACGGGGCCTTATCCACCCCTATGATGGTCCGTCTCTGCACAGGGTACAAGTTTTTTTTGAATTTGTTATTGTTTGTGTGTATGTTTATTTTCGAACCCGATTAATATGGACTTTTAAAATTGTCTGAAATAAAGAATTTTTATTTTATTTATTTATTTTATTTATTACTACTAGTACCTATACTAAGATGGATTGTATGTAAGGTGTGTACGTTGATAAGGTACCATAAAATACCTACTTCAGTGACCTCACTAAAGTATAAAAACTATGATTTACACACTTTACCCACATAAAATTTAGGTAGTTAAATATTTAATCGACTATTAATATAATAATTAGACAGCTTCGTCTGAAGTAAGTTGAAGGATTTCTAGATAGAAATTTCCGATCTATATGATTTATGTATATCTAAATAAAGTTATCAACCCGTCCACAACCGGATTTTGGGCATTACTTATTTCAGCTGAGAACATTAATCCTTGCTGATAGGTTACAAAAAGAGACATTTCATTTCATCCTCTTCTTATGTCGGAAAGTAAAACAGGCTGTCAACAAATAACGTGGTAAGTAAAATGAATGTGCTTTAGTCCAAATAAATATAAACGTCGCTATTTGATAGACACATATTTATTTTCATTACCTTTGTCTCCTCGCCACCTTGATGTGTGTGATGCCTTACGCCTGTATTCACAAACGATGCTTGCTTATGTGAAGCAGCAAATCGAACGCACAGTGTCGAATAGAGCTCTGTGATTGGCTCGTGTGTCACCCTGTGCTTCCACGCGCACAGTGAAAACTCATATAGTAATGTTTGTGAATACGGGCGTTTTACTGTACGAAGAAATAAAATAATTAATGTAATGTATGAGAATAAGGATTCTTTTTCAAAGTATTACTAAGAATAGGCACTTCAAATAACGAATACCCACTTTGTTAATTTCTAAAAAAACAAAATTCTGCTTATTTTACGTAGGTACCTATATGAAATTGGTACGGCTTTACTTTTATTATAAGTAATACCTAGAACTTGTATTTGTGAGTTTAGAAGTTGCCAACTGACTGAACCGTATAAATAGAAAATAGTAACTATGAGCCTTATGTATGTACCTAAGTACATACCTACTACTAGGGGCTAGCTAGGTAGGTATAGTTCTTGCAATTCACGAAGGCGAGTAAGCTTTACATGTGTGGTGGCTCACTACTGTTCGTTTTTTAAACGTTTTGACAGACATTACACTATCGTTTTGTGCATGTACATGTTCTCGCACAAGTAAAGCTCACTCGCCTTCGTGAGTTGCAAGAACTTTAGCCTACACACAGTAGGTACCTACTAAATTCTCAGTCCAACTTTTTCTTGGATGTCAGTGTAATAGACAAACTGAAAACGCCATAGGTTCTCGACTATGCGAAGCGAAACTCGTTAAACAACTAAATCGCAACGTTGCGGATATCAAGCGTTAGCTGATATAGAATAGGGCAGGGTTTCTCAAAGTGGGGTCCGCGAACCCTTAGGCCCCATAAATTATAAAAAGCTAGACTCTGGTTGAACTCTGGTTTAAATTGACATTTAGTATGGAAATGTAATTTTAAACCAGTGTTAGTCCCGGATTCAACTTTTTTGTACATAATAAGGGGGTAGGGGTTTGCCATTCGACGGTAAGGTGTTCGCGAGAATGTAGCCAGACTTAAAATTATCCAAAATTACTCCTAAAATTGATTCCATTTGCGATAAGAAAGTGCTTGTTACTTCAAAGATATTTCTTTGGCAATTTATTGAAATAAAACATAATTTTTTTCAACAGCCAATTTTATTATTTTTAATATGCTACTTTTAAGGGGTTCGCTGTCACCTGGAAACTTTAACAGGGGTTCGTACAGCCGAAAGTTTGAGAAACCCTTGGATAGAGTATGTAACTACAGGGAACTGGCATTGCGGGTAGTCACGTAGACTATAGCCTGGGCACCATATGCACCATATGTCAAATAAATTATGATGATAATTATGACCTAATTACTTATCCAAAATGGCAGGCAGGGCCTAGTTAATTTCTCTACATGAAATCGTGTCTTTGTTTCATATATGAAAACGTAATTACAATATTTTTGAAGTTACGTAACAGTGAAATATTTTGTAAGGTAAACACAAGCTAGTTAGGTACAATGAGGATGCAAAATATACAATAGCAGATCACTCTACCAAATATACCAAACATAACTGAGAAGGCAGTAACTGAGTATGCAGTGACCGTCAGCTGATTACATGCAAATCTCATTTTCGCATCCAGAAAAGCTCGTAAGGTTTTATTTATGTATAATATAAATCTGTGCCAGACATCCGCTGAAATCCTTAAGTAAACAAGGGCCTGAAATGGCATATTTAAGGCTACGCAAGCGAGAAATGGCCGACCCATTTCTGGGCTAGTTAATAAAATCAAAGAATTCTGAGAGCCACTTCATGTTTCGTGTTCACGGAGTCAAACATCAATAAACTGCTGAGCTTATTGGCATCACGTACAATACCTATTTTCTTACGCGCAGAATTAATCAATAACGGTAAGTCAAACTCGAAATACGACCTTACATTATTATGTTGGACGTGGATCCTATATACTTACATTATTAAGATTTTATGTGGCATTCAGATATTACACATACATACGATATCTTGCTTGATATTTTATTGACATAATCCAGCAAACACAAACGTTATAATCGTTCAGAATAAATAATAAATACGAATAAAAAAACGAGTATCTTTAGCATAAAGATTTTCTGATATGTTTGTTTACGTATCTTTATTAAATAAAAAACATAACCTCCTTCTGGCGTAGTTGGGTAAAAATTGCAATCCACTTGACATAAGCATTTAATTTTATTTATGACTAGAAAAAAATTCAGTCCGTTCGGTCCTTAGTTGAAATATTTCAATACTTCCTTGCCATACCAAAGTAAAATAGCTTTCAGTTATTGACTGTAAAGTTTAACTTTAACTTTGATAAACGTCAAAAATCTGTCAAACTCCATACAAAAACCACCGGTTTTTGTTATTGTTACGGTTAAAATAAGGTAGTGTAATTCAGCCTTAGAATTTATTTAACGGCAGGACGCATTTTGACAACGTAGTTACTTTAGATGTTTATTTACTTAATGGTGTGAACTGCGAGTTTTAGAGTTTGGGATTTATCCGAGAATAACTCCAGGTATAACTGGCACATTGTCAGTTTCAGTATGGGAAATACTATGTCAAAATGACGAATAACTGACGATTTATTCTGAGATTCATATTTACTCTTGTTTGGTCGAATCCACCCTAAGCAAGTTTAATTAAACCTTATTTAAATGCTTCCATCATCATAACAACGAAGCTATGAGATAAAAAAAAAGTTACGATAGATAATTATTTTACTATTAGTTTGTGTAAATGCTAAACTATGTAAGTATGAATATAAGTTAGCCACTGTGTGGAGTGTTATAGCATAATACTGTTTTTGACAATGACATGGATCTAAACATGGTTACTGTATAATCACTGTCAAACCCACATAGCCTTTGTAGATTAAAAGTGGATTCAAAGCAACCACCTGAAATAATAATGAGCCAGCAAACATCACTTTGTACCTGACAAGCTTCAAATGTATCTAACATTAAACCAACCGAAGCTACATTACATCGTTATGCTGCGTTTGATAGTGCATTGAGGTATTCTGAAACCTGATTCTGTTTGAAATATGGTAACTAGGTTCTGCATTAAGGAAATACTACATAATTATATTATTATTGCTGAATTAGTGCGCTAATCTTATCCTAAGATATTACTAGTAAAGTTGTTTATTTTACTTCTTCACTAAAACTGCAAGCAGTCGATATAGGTACGTCCATAAAATTTGGTCATAATTTATTATCAAAAATCTGCTCCTGAGAAAATATAGCAGCTAAAGTCAATACGTCAACTGACTCGACGAGGCTTCTAGCAAACGACGTTCTTGTATTTTCAAAATTTTCTGTCGCTGTCACTCATCTCAGCATCTTGGTTTGTGTGAGAGGGATGGATAGATTCGAAAATTCCAACAACGTTGCATGGACTAGCTTCGCTGAAACAATTTAACTTGCAAATACCTGTGCGAGACAACGTTAAGTGACACTGCAGAAGTTTTCATTACGTGACTCCAATTAGGTGACCTCTATTTGGACCTTACATTCATTTGACACGACCTACCTAATGGCGTTAAAAGTCATTGAAATAAAACTGCCGACAAACTAACCTGAAACTAGTGTTCAAACTCAGTATTTTTTTTTTGTTGTTCTGGTCAAACCGCCACTGTTTTTTGCTTTCTTGGTCAAAATTCAAAATCGCCACAGGTCATATCTACAAACCATACAAAACAATACTCTACTAGTAAATCGTGCACCTATACCTAAAGCTACGGCTACACGGAATGGAATGTCCACATCTAAGTGCGGTCATGTAACATGACGATGTACTACGTGTCTCCCTTCGTGACACGTACCCTCGTATGTGAACAAAGCATTATCTATCTCTGTTGGCGAAAATATGATACCTATATTAAAACACTTTTCATGTTTTGCTGCGTCACATAAATGGCGAGGTTTGGAACTTTTTCAATGGCCTATATACAAGATAGGTACACTCTTTACTGTCGTGCTAACACTAGTGGGCCTGTACCTATTTTAATTCTAACATTTTTAGAATTTTGCAAAGCAACCGTTTATTTGAAATCAAAGTTTAATTATTTTAATTTACGCTTAGTAAGGAAACACAATAAATTGAATTGAATTGGATATGAACCGAAATATTAAGTTTAAAATATTAGCAAGTCCGAAGAGCAAAAAACAATATTCAAGACTTTATTACCTACATAAATATAAAGCTGCACGCTCATTAATCAATTTCCAATATCTGCATAGGATATCGGCCCTTATCGGGGTTTATTAATAGAGACTGCGCCGAATAAGCAATTTTCACTGAGTAAATTATGAGGGAGAATTAAACACAGTGTACGCTGTCGATAAATATTTTGGAGGCTTGAGGTCTGTCCATACTAGTACACACAGCGAGAAAAGGAGAGTTGTGACATCGTCGATTTTTTGGCACTTATTAACTACTAGCGAGCGAGCTTGATTCAATGCGCGTTTTTTGGTTCAAGTCTCTCAAGCTAACAAATTACGCGCTGTTGCAAGCTCGCTTAGATAATAGGTTTCCAAAATGTCACAACTCTCCTCGGTCTCCCCTACCCATATAAGATTCGAAACACTTTGTCACGGCATCTGTCTAAAAAGTAGGCTATCCCAAGCAGAACCAGATAAGTACCAATTTCCCTATAAGTTTATTCTCACTGCACTGATCTCTCTCTTATCCCCAATATACGGACCCGAGCCCATCATTTTGATACCATTGGACTACCTATCCTTTTCTATTTATCAAGACATGGAACCAGCTAAAATATTGCTCCTTTTGAATTAAAAGTTACATATGAGAAGAAACATCATATTATGAAGATTTAGCAGACTCATGAGTCGAAATTTGATAGGATAAACACCTACCAAGTTTGTCGCACGCCTACAAATATGTTTGACTGAAATCTAGTGGCGTTTTTTTATGTACGAGGGCCGGCTGATAAGTCTGCGGCCTAAGGTACTTAATGAAATAAAATAAATGGTTTCTATTTTTTATTTTGTAATATAATCTTCCTCAAATGAAATACATTTCTTAAATCTCGCATACAATGCCTTTTACCCACCTAATCATTTTTTTCAAAATGACGACCAACCGCAGCTTTAATTTCGTTGTCATCTGCATATCTCCGGCCCCATAAGTCCTTTTTCAAATCGAAAAACAGGAAAATATCGCTAGGTTATAGGTCTTGGCTATATGGTGGGTGGTCAATCTCTGAGCACCCGGTGTCTTTCAGGGCTTGGCCTCGCAATACGTGCGGCGTGAACGGGCGCGTTGTCTTGCAGAAAGAGCAATCCGCGTGTCAGTTTCCCACGTCATTTCTGTACAATAGCCTCGCAAACATAAAGAAATATTCTTCAGCTATCTGCCACGATTTAATTCTTTGGTCAGCCGGAACGATTTTTTCGACTATTGAACGTTTCCTTCACTCAGTATCGTGACAGGGCGGGGGTCGTTTTCACAGGTCTCTCATCCGTGTTGAAATAGTCGGGCCCATTTTTTAACCATGGTATATGAAAGTCCAGAATCCTAAAGAACCGATGACATCTCTTCAAAAATGTCTTTCGGTTTATTTTCCTTCTTTACGAGGAATTATGTCCGCGGCGCGCGGTGTCGAAATTCCGCAAATCTCCAGATTCGGCGGACATGGTGATGTCATTTGTTCGATAGAAATTGAACTATCAGTGCAAACTTAATTAGTGATTGCTTTTTATAATACTACTGAGTGTCGCAACTAGTGACATGAGTAACAAGCTAATTACTCATCGCTAAGTATCAGCCGCCCCTCGCGTAACTAGCGGCCGCCCACGACTTCGTACGCGTGGGTTTTACCCCCTTAGGGGTGGAGTTTCGTGAAATCCTTTCTTAGCGGATGCCTACGTCATAACATCTACCTGCATGCAAATTTCAGCCCGATCCATCCAGTGGTTTGGGCTGTGCGTTGATAGATCACCATGTCAGTCAGTTAGTTACCTTTGAGTTATATATTATATTTAGATAGATGATGTACTCAAAAGACTTTTAATATTTCAATTCTGTACTAGCCTTTACCCGTTTGCGACTTGAATTGTGTTTAAATAGTCGCCGCCCAATAATGAAATTGCGTTCGCTGGCGGAAATCACTTCGGACATATAACAATTTGCTTGGCTGGAAGATACCGGAGCCAATCCTAAACTAATGTTTAGTTAACGTGGTCCTTGAGTTACAAATATTAAGGTAACAATTGACTTATTTTATTGATTTTGTTCAAGGCTTTGATGCCGACACGCGTAGACAGCTTAAGATGTCTCGAGTCTGAGACCGTGACTCTAAAATAATGTCTATGGTCTATTTTTTGCTTAAATCATGCTTTAAAAAATAACTACAAGGTCAATAAACGTTACATCATCTGGAAGTAGAAATCCAATTACAACTTTTTAATAAAAAATCCAGACACTTTTTTTCCTATCCTGACAAAATTGCCTCAGTGCTTCAGTGAGACTCAACGGACTTAATAATGTTATAAATGTTAAAAGTGTATAATTTCGTTAACTTTCCCAATCGTAGATTAAATATTAACGGTTTCAGTGAAATGGGCGCACGAATAAAGCATTTTTTACCCATTTTTTTTTCGATTTTGATGGATAATTTTGTTAAAAAACCTTAGGACCATTTTATTTACTTTTTCAAGTAGAGATCCAATAAGGTACTTTTTTTTTGTAGTTATTATCTGTTTACACTTTACTGTACTGACATGGGAGCAAAGCAAGTTATCTATTTTTCTATACTTCGTTTCAGCCAAATGACATCCCCTGCTGGACGCAACAAAGGCCTCCTCCCCCAGGGTCCATAACCACCGATTGCACATAACTAGTAGAGCTGACGGTCGCTGGGACAGAAAAGTTCAGATGCGGGCAGTGCAGGATTGGTCATTGTGGATGTCATCTATGATATTTATTTGTTACACTAGTTTCCTCTTCCCACGAACGACCTGGTTTGCACCTATAGGTGCAGCCGTTGTTCCCTGGGGAAGATCTAGAATCACAACCCATCCCGTCATCTGTCCGTTTTAATCCAACCCAATTCCAGGCACAGCGGAATATTACTCAAAGCGCGCTGATATTTTCCGTGGCCGGCTTAATAGATTGTGCTGCACAAAATAGAGAAATGCAAATCCCTCGCAAAAAAGAGTCAACTAAACAATCTCGACTCTTGAATAAAATGGGCTTTGCTTGGACGCGCACTCGTTGGCATTCATTCAGAAAATTACTACCGTGCCTGCCTATTTGTATGTATACCGTATAAATTGACTGAAGATTTCCAATGTTTCCGAAACAGAGGAAGGTTTAAGTTGATTAAAAAGGTAGAAAGTCTTAAGAGCCATTTCACAAAAAAGTTCCGCGCGAATTTAGGTACAAACTGTCAACGCAACGTAAAAAGAGTAAAAAGAACGCCGAAATGGACAAAAAAATCTTGAGCCGTGACCGTATTAAGACTTGATATAAGTTATTAATATTAAGGTAGAATAAGGTATTAAAACTTGATAAATTAATTTAAAATTTTAATAGAGTTTATGTAACAATCTTTCAAAAATTTTTATATTTCGATTAATAATAATGAAACACGAATAGGTATAATATTATTATGTAAAATATATATTAAGTACAAAATAAAGACAGTCACATAGTGAAAAAAATGCCCTCTTACAGCTCTATCATCGGGCCCTGGATATCATTTAGGGACGAAGTATTCGTCAAGGCGAATCACACAAGCCCAAACTCCATGGGGTTCTATTGTTTTGTTACGGAGTTGCAATGGAGGTGGCCATTGCAACTCCTCCAGATCCATTATCAGACAGAGCTAAGAAATAAATAAATAAATAATAATTATTATTATTAAACAAAAACTAAAATATTTCATCTATCTTACTTCTTACTAGTCTTACTAATATTATAAATACGAAAGTTTGAATGGATGTCTGGATGTTTGTTACTCTTTCACGCAAAAACTACTGAACAGATTTTGATGAAACTTTACAGTACAGCACAGCAGTACTAGGCAGTCTGTGTTCAACTATCACTCGGGTCGGACGTTCCTATCGCAAAACCGTTGGTTCACTCAGTTCCGATACGACTCTAGTGCTGTGTGTAATTATTCTCGTGAATATACTGAGTTTATTAATTTCTACGAGTGCATTTCATTTTGCCTGAGACCTACGCCATGAACCCTGAACAAGAAGACCCTGTCGCCAGCGACAGCGACACTTATCCATCCCTAGCGTTGACCAGAATTGTGCGCATACTCTGGAGCATGCTACATACAACTGGCCGTCGGAGAAGCATAGATTTCCCTTAAGTCTACTCCCGCTACCATATGGCACTCCGCTAAAACTCGTGAGGGGCGCCAACACTTGCTTTTGTATCGAAAATTGGTATGAGCAGCGCACGTGATTGCCCGTTGTAGGCTCTATGCAACCACGCTATTTTAAACCGTGGCCCCTAAGCATGAGATGGGAAACTGCACTCTCTTGAATTCTCTTTAATTTGATGGTATTAGGGGAATCCTAGGAACGAATACAGACTTTACAATCGAGTTGCAATGTTACGTTTTCTTGCAATCTGACCTTGATTTTTCAAACACGTGTCAAAATAAAAAAAATAATTTAAATCAAAAGCTCTAAGGAATATTTAATTGACATCAATTTAGAAGCAAGCACAGATCACAGAAACTAAAGGGAGATGTGACAAGAGCCGCCCCCTTGAGCCTTGAGCCGGTGTCGCAACAATATGCCCAAAAACAGAACATATTGCTTGTGAAAGCAATGATGACAGCAGCGACGTCATAATGTAAACAGTTTACATTGCTTGCATAGTACTAAAGATTATTCGAACGTTAAATACTAATACCAGAGTGGATAATGAGCACATATTTGATTTCTTTGTGTGTGTGAATTTCTAATGCGACACTGAGTTTCGAACTCAGCGCATTACTTAGCATCTCTCTCTATGGAAGCAAGTTATCTCCAAAATAACATTGTACACCTTTTTAACCTAGTCAGGTAATAATTTTATTAAAATACGAAGCACTTAATCTACACTGGTCATCACAAAAATCGGCCCACCTACGTTTTACAGGAAAACTCGTTTCTACTGACACAATCATGGTTCCCCAACAATATTGGTGTTATTTGAAAGCCCAATAAATATCCTTAAAGAAAAACACATTTAATTTCCTAATAAACGATTAACATATACAATAAATGTGACTTGAAAAACTTGAAAAAAGACCTCACTTTGGGCTCACCTCTGGGATCAATTAGACCAATTTTTATGGTTATATAACCAAATAATGATCTCACGTGTCCTCTTTAGCAGATGGATAGCGATTAATCCTAACTTAACAGTTTTATAGCCATAAAAGTTGGCTCAAGCGTAACTACCTATTTTTTGAAGAAGTGACTCTGGATTCTTCTACAGACACATTTTTGGGGTTAAATCCTTTCCTTTAATGAAATGAAGTTTAGAACTAGGCTTTTAAATAGTAATATAGTATAGTAATATTGGTGGGAAGTGGGGATGCATACGTTTGAAAGTGCTTGTAGCGGGTGGGTCGATTTTTATGATGACTAGTGTATTAATAGGATATAAAATATATTTTAGAAGTTAATAAATTAATTATGCATAAAATATAAATGTTACGGTAAATATGATAAATGTGAAAATTATGAATAATCGCCGGTTATTATGAATAATTACCTCATGATTTGGTAAATGTGATTAATATGAGATCATTTATGTGTGTATAAATCTAAATAGGCGGCTTAGGGGTGGCCCAAGGGCCACCCCCGCCGCTCCTTAACTTATTTTTCACTTTAAATCAAAACAATGTTTTATAGGCATTATGGGAAAGTAACGTTACGCAAAAAAAAGTCCAAACTCACTATGCCAAATTATATTAATAAATGATATCAAAATGTTCAAAATGTGAGGCTGTACATGAGCGCTGTACACGATCGAGTGTTCTCTTTTATGATATTTGTTAGTATTAAGATTACATGATAAAATAATCACTGATAAATGTGATGATTTTTATCACTTTTACCTCGCCTGTCGGTAATTATTCATACTAACCAGCGATTATTCATAATTTTCAATTTATCACATTAACCGTAACAGATAAGTATACCACTTACATACTTTTAGGGTTCCGTACCTCAAAAGGAAAAAACGGAACCCTTATAGGATCACTTTGTTGTCCGTCCGTCCGTCTGTCAAGACCCTTTTTCTCAGGAACGCGTGGAGGTATGAAGCTGAAATTTATATCAATTACTCAGGTCTACTGTCCCTTGAAGCTGTGAAAAAATCAAACTTCTAAGCCAACGCAATCAAAAGATACAGCCGTTTATGCCGCAAATTTTCGACACTTGCAAGGGAATCAAAACCTACAGGGTGCTTCCCGTGAACTCAGAATCTTGAAATTTGGTACGAAGCAACGTCTTATAGCATAGATAAAGGAAAAATTACGAAAACCATAAATTTTTAGTTACATCACATAATATTTTTTTTTTTAATAATTTTAAACTTACTACCCATTTCCTCATAAACGCGTAGAGGTATTAAATTGAAATTCATACCAAATACTCAGGTCTATAATACCTTTAAGCTGTAACAAAATCAAACTTCTATGTCAACGCAATCAAAAGAAACAGCAATTTAAGCTGCATATTTTGAAACTCGCAAGTACTCGCAAGGGAATCAAAACCTAAAGGGTACTTCCAGTCGACCTAGAATCTTGAAATTTGGCATGAAGCAACGTTTTATAGCACACATAAAGGAAAAATTCCGAAAACCTTAAATTTTTAGTTACATTACAAAATATATATTTTTTAATAAATATAAACTTATTACTTTTTTCCTCATGAACGCGTAGAGCTATCAAGTTGAAATTCATATCAAATACTATAAAATAAAGGATTACTTAAACGATAAAGAGATCTTTGTCTTAAATTTATGCTCCTCCATCTTTCCCCATTGTAATGTTATGAATTTCATTTTGCAATAAAAATACCATAGTTATGACTCGATTGTCGTAATGAACGAACTTTGTAAACCTTGCAGGTTTGTACGGAACCCTCGGTGCGCGAGTCCGACTCGCACTTGGCCGGTTTTTTTTAATAATTTATTTATTAAAATAAATACATACATAATACACATAGTTACACCCAGACCCGTCAAAAAAATTCATCCTTTCAGTTTCTGCTCGGCCGGGAATCGAACCTCTCGGCATATTAGTCCGTTTCGAACCACTACACCAAACGGCCGACTTGAAACAGGGAGGGACCTCTCGGCATAGTATCAAATGTATTTGGTCGCCGTATAAATCACCATTTCACGACACGAACGCACGTAAACGTCATGGCGGGAAAAGTGACACAGGTCCTGCCTTGACGGGCGCTCGCGCCATACTAATCGATGTCGGCTTGCGTATTGTAATTTATACTGATATTCACATCAATATTTTGACAAAGTGGTTACTAATATTTAAACAATAACTGTAGAAATCTATTCTACAATGCATATTCTTTATTTTGGGATACTTTTATTGCAGTTATTGCTGTGTTTTTGAACCAAAAACCACGATCAAAATGTGACGTTAATCTTCAAATTTGCCAAATTATTTTTAAATTTTACTCAATAATGGTAGTGAAATTCAAGAATCCATTTCATTAATGGACAACAAGAATATATGTCCGATGATTATTATATATTTTTAAGCTTATTATATGAGCATAAATAATAGATACAGGACTTTGAAATTGAGTCTGCGGCAATTTTTCCGTAAAATGGTTGTGGGAGATGGGGCACTGAGAATTAAGCAAAAGAGTTTTAGTAAATCCGTTTCATTAATGGTCAACACTAAGGATTGACCTATCTTTCGCAGTTATTCAATAATATCTGGGTGTTGCTTAAGATAGTAATTCATGCTTCCAAAATCTTAGAAATTCGCACGAAAATGTAAAATGGCTCTTAAGGCTGTGAACACACAATTCTTAACCAGAACGTTTTGTATGGAGAAGCTCAAAGATGCTTTCCATGATTTTTCTTATCTTATAAAAATAACATGAGCAAGTCCTAAAATCGAGAAACCAAAAATAAAAATACTATTTTATGTCCTCATGTCCTCGTATCAAGCAGTCATTGATGCGGCATACACTATTCCCAGAAGTGTTCACCCCAAATCAGACATACTATCGACTGTGCTTTCGATACCATCAATTTATTATATTATTATTTGCCATAGTGTGGTGTTGACGAAACAATAATTTTCTATCGATATAAAAAACCGAAGATGGAATAGCTCGCTAATAACCTGGAGAAATATTACGCTGCTGTGACAATGTCAAGGTTTCCACCGTCAATCTATGTGTAAAAAGTACTATAATTTGTGTCATGTTATTATTAGTAATTGCTTATGTAGATATAGGTAGTACTTTATACGAATTTGCCTCATATCCTGCTTCCAGAAGAAAATATTATTTATGATGTCAAGCTAATTAACGTTAATAGCCTATTGAGTATTGATACACGGCTAACTATCGATGTCATCTACATAAAATCGATTGCCCACCAACACTGTCCCGAAACAAATAATAATATAATAAAGGGACGAGAACATAACAAGTCAACTTTTGTTTCGCGCGCCAATGGCCATCCTCGCTAACTGAATAACAACAATAAGGGAGGACCTAAGGGAAGTAACTCGGCAATCTAATAAGAAATCGGGCGATGAGGAAAACGTTTCATTGACAAAGAATAAACAGCCTACACAATCCTGTTTCGCGTAAACGTATTATGAGTGCGTAAACTAACAGCTTTACGAAGAAAATCAGCCTGAGGTCTTACGTTTACGCTATGATTCTAAGAAACTCTGCAAACAAAATTGGGACGTATTGCCAGAAATTCTAGTGATGATGTCGAAATCAGCCCAGTAACAAGGACATCAAATAGCAGATCAATTCTACTAACAAAATAGAAACGCTGTCGGAATAGAAACACGCTAGCTTTAAGTGACTTATTTTGTCAAAGCGCTTTTGAAACCCAAATTGCAATACATAGACTTATGTTGTAAATTGATTTGGTAGATTAACGCTCATCGATCGCTCGATGTTCCAAGAGTATTTTATCTGACCGCCCTCAGGCCTATGAGCTACATGCACTTGTACTATGTTCAATATGTGTTGTATAGAAACCGCTCTTTAAGTAAAAAAACAAATTAAGTAAAAATGTATTTTTTACAAACAAGCTAAACCAATATTTTATCAATTGGATAGAAAAAATAAAGCGCTTTTACGTTTTTCAGGGCGATTTTTCTCTTCATACAAACCTTCTTCGGACTTCAATGAATATCTGAAAAAAGATACGATTATAATCCAGCGTATTTCGCTAAACAACACTCTTTTATTGATAAGAGTATATTCACCTCTTACAAACCTAAATAAAAAAGTAAACCATAAAAAAGACGTTCCAGATCCTTGATCCTTTGAGGAACAAGATATTAGAATAGGTATAAAAATATATTTATCGATAAATACCTACTTATTGCGACATGTATGTGCCTACCTACTCGTAGTATTATTTCACCAGAGTCGTGGCATTCGTCACCATAGATCACGGCTTATGCTAAGTGGCATAAAGTACTGCTAGTGTAAACGTTTAGTCCTTTCTTTTTTTTTTTTTTTTTATTAGGTCTGCAAAACTGGTTTTACAAAGTTACATACATAAAATAAACTTAACTTAGTTGGCATTAATAATGTAAAACCTCCTAGATGCAAACACCGCATGCATACAATAATATTGTGTAAACAGAAAATGTTAAAGTTATTAGCCTATGTACTTAAAGTTTCATTTAACATTAGAGCAGCAATAAAATTTACTTAGGTTGTTTTTGATAGAGGCGATAGAACCGTGAAAAATATCAACTTCGGTGCGAACAGAATTACAGCCCGACGCAATGCGATAGAGTGGTGAATGCTGACCGAGATTGGTTTTGCATAGAGGATTTTCGAAAGTTTTCCGATTCAGTAGGCGGCTGCTTGGGCGTAGGACGGAGAGTGACAGTCGCTCTTTCTAATGTTATTAGATGCTTCTGTTGTGTCTTTATATGTGCCTTTTTATGTATTTTGTCTGACGATCTGATGAAGGTCTCGGGAAATACCTGGATGCGGGCAGCGCAGGACCGGTCGTTCAGCATTTGCCTTAATTTGTCTGAAACTAACGAACGAACGATATCAATTTTATTAAATGCATCTTTCTTTCAATTTTGATTGGACAACAGTGACTTATTGATCAAAGCTTATACTACAAAATATGAAATGAAAACATTTATTGCAGCCCCAATAAAAGCATTAGTGGCAGCCGTTGGTACAGTCAATAGCAAATCAAGTTAAACACTGTAGGATCATAAGCAGTTGTAATACGAGCTATTTTGCAATGAAAATGTATAGTTTTATGTGCTTGTCCGTAAGTACATGGAATCCAATTCCAATCGTTTGCCAAAGCAACAAAATAAGAATTTGAATCAACAACGAGGAATCAACGAGTTGAATTAACTGAAGTATTTACACTTTCGAAGGCTGCTGTTTAATTTCTGAGCTCTTTAAGCGTCTCTCTCCGGATATTTTCGAGACGTTCCGAATCTTTTGTTACTATGAATAGATATTTTGTTACTTGTTGCGAAGGGGTAATTCTATTTTTATGATCTTAGGCACACAGTAGGTACCACATAAGTATCTGTACAATGGTATTAACATAGTATTTTGAGATGAAAGAAAAAAGTGTGAGCAACTGTTTGTTGTGATTCAAAAAGTTCAATTCAGTTCATAATTTTTATCAAGAAATTATTTTTTTATCCAAAAAAAGTACCATGAATAAATTAAAACTACCTCTTTGAAACTCTACGTCATTCGAAAACTTACTGCTTTTAAGACTGATAGCAACACCCTATTAGTATCTGTTAAAAATTCAACGGAAAAAGTAAGGGTTCCAAACTCTATTTCGCTAGACTTTCATCTGTAACACTGTTATGCGACTGTTAGAGAACCATTCCCCGATAACCAAATCAACTTAAGAATAGTTGCGAACGCGTTGACTAAAGTAGAGGTACCTAGTTTTATTGGTTTCTAAACGTGTTTTAACTCTTATATATCAGTAGTACTACTCGCCTTATTAGCAAGCCTGACTCACAGAATAGAGTTAAGTAAAGTCCCTAAAGATATCAGATGAATTTCATCCAGTTTTTTAAAATATAGGTAATTTTAGTGCCTATTAACAATACGTCTAGACTTTTCATAGCATCAAGTCGCTTGTTACATTAGAATTAGAGTTATTAAAATGGAACTGTGTAAGAATACTTTAAATATTGACTGATTTAATAAAACGTACTATTTTAACACAACCATTCGATTCTTAAATAAAATAATCGTGAACAGTCAAACCTCACGAACCAAATTTAATTTCAAAGCGATCGTAAGTAACGAAATAACATTCATCGGGTTTTATTCGAGTTCGGTAGACTAGCGCTGACGTCGTTACAGGCTCATTGTGTCGGTAACCAAATGAAGCGGAGAAGCAGTCGCCATCGAGTCTATAGCGACTACAGCTGACGCGTTGTCAATTCCTAATTAATCGTGTTTGCCAGTGAAAGGCACGGAATGAATTCGCGCCGGGAGCGAAAAATGGAACGCCTATCGTTAAGGTTTTGTGAAATCACGACGACCGTTTTTTGTTTTGTCGCACGGTAAAATTATTCATTTTATGCTAAAGTTCTAATCGTTTCTTTTGAAGAATTTTTATCGCTTAAAATGGGGTACCTACTTACAACAATGCTGGTAAATGACAAGAGATTCTTCGTCCTTAATCAGTTAGCTATCAATTGTTTTTCTTTTCGTGAATACTTTTGTTTTTGATAGGTATACTTCAGTCATCTTCTTTGGTTGCGGGAATTAAAATTATGAAAAGATACATTTCTTATCAAACACGTGTCGTATTAGTTATGTACAAATTAGTAAACTATATTCTATAACTATGCCTAGAAACACTGAAAATTAAAAAATATGATTAATAAGTTTAAAAAAAAATCATGTAATTACAGGAGCCTACAGCCATTATTCACGTTGTTACATGTTATGCTAAGTATGTACGCAAGTACTTAAGAGAATTCGTGCACCAAACTCCTGTAAGTAGAATTTTAATCAATCAAAGTCAGCCGCTATGGATTTGCGTACATTTCCCGAAAAGGGACAATCCAAGGATTATCACGAACAATAACCAATTTCCATAAAAAGCAATAAAAGTATTTTAAAGTACAAGATGCTATTGATTGATAGTAATAGATTTTTCTTACCTTACTTATTTAACTTTAACTTTGCTGTCAAAATTAAAAGAAGTAAGATAGCAGCAACGTTTTTCCGTGCACAAAGTGAATGTAAATTAACTATTTACTTTATTTCCAATTCAGGGCTTAAGTGTCTATTACAAAAACGTTTAGGTAAATAAAAAGGAGTGTGCACGCTGTAAACGTTGCTTTTAGAGTTAATTAAGCACGTTAAAAGGGTCTAGAGGTGCTTTCAGGCTTTACATAGCCGCCTACAAACGTCTGCAAGCAATTGCGATACGATGATTTTGGTTTGCTTCTTAGACGATCCTTAATTAAACGCCAAATATTACTAATGGCTAAAGCTAATGGTCCTGAACTAAGTTTAACTAATGAATTGGTATCTCATACAGAAGATGAAACAATTTCGTCATCATTGTCAAGTTGAAATCTCTAACCCACTTTTCGCTAAAACTTTGCCCGTATTGTTACTACGAAATCATGCATATTAAACTATGCAATTATCAGTCCGGATTGTTTTCACAGTCACTGCTACAATTATGGATATTGCTAACAAGGGATTATTGTTTTCAAACTTCTGTGAACGTAGACCACTAACTGCGCAGATCTGAATCAAATTTCAAATTTAACCAATTGCAAATAGGTAGTTAGATTGATATTAATATGTGCCACTCACTGGACTATTTTTAAGAAAACTATATTGTTCTTGTAGGTAAAATTGATTGAACTAAACATCACCAACACATGCATTATTAAGAGGGCTTTTTGAATAATGGTCGTCTTTTTGATGTTTGTAAAAATTACAAATTAAGGCATGACATATTTATACATTATGTATATTCAAATCTGGGTATCTACTGATCATAATTGTAGAATAAGCATGATTAATTTCCACCTAAAAAAAACATGCATCTGCAATATGGTGATGAACACCCAAAGAAGCCAAAAAGTTCGCAATACGTCTTTGGTACGGTTTTTTCTTTTTTTTTTCGATGAAGTGCTATCGGTTTTGCTATTACTATCGGAGCTAGTGGGTTACTCCGAGAGCAAGGCAGTGTTTATCTTTCCGGGCTATTTAATGTTAATTATATTTATTAAATTATTTGAGATGGCTGACTATATGTATAATGGATGAATGTGTGGAAGCTGTTGCTGATTTCTATCAACTTTTTGGACACTTTTTGGTGATATGAAATATTTGACGCTGACTGTAGGTATAAGTAATTCGTTTATATTTAAATCTGCCACGCTCTGCTGACGCGCCGCTAGGTCCGTATGCATAAAAGCGCCCTAAACATGAAGGAGTAATCCCTAACGCGTAATATTCAGCCAGTTGCTGCAGTCAACAACTCGTTAAATTTGGCAGCGTCTCGCACTAAACGGAAGGTCGGAACTCGGAAGCAATGGCGGGAAGCTCGTTGTTAACCAGGGATGTTATGGATATCCGTAACCGTAACCGAAACTTTCGGGTATCCGAAATAAAAAAATATCCGAAACCGTAACCGTAACCGATTCAAAAGTTTCGGATACTGGCAGTTTAAATTGTTTTTTGTATAACATTGTAAAGGCATAACAGGCTGATTTACCTGTATAATGCCGTTTTTTATTACTTTTTATTCGACGTAAAATGTGTGGCCATGAATGAACCGTGTTGGACAACTATTGCAAATTGCATTTTGAAGCACAGAATATCCGTAACCATAACCGAAACTTTCGGATATCCGTAATAAAAAATATCTGCAACCGTTACCGAAACCGGTATAATATTATTCCTATATCCGTAACCGTATCCATAACCGAAACTACATATCCATAACATCCCTATTGTAAACCGAAGTATCAGGGTGAACGTCGGCGAACGTTGCAATGGGAAGCCGAATGATTTATTTCTGAACGCCAGTAATTGAGTTTTAATTTTTCTGTACCGTTCTCTGAATAATAAAGTGGCGCCGGTTTGTGTATTTTTATCTGAAATTTTTAAATACGATTGTGTAATTTTGTATAATTGTATTTATTTAATGCAAGTATTTAAAGCATTACAGTAATGCATAACTTATTCAGTGAAATCCAATATTTTGACTTTATTTGAAATGCAAAATTTTACTGCGTAGTTTTTTTTTATATTTTTTGAGTCGGACCGGATTTTAAGAAAGGCAAATAACGTTTAATTTCGACTGATACATTTTATGTGTTGAAGTAACAAACATTAAAACTTTCGAATAAGCAGGGGGAGCCTAAGTAGGTATCTACAACATCATGACTGTTTCGAAGAAGCGTAGAACAATGTTAATAAGGTCAAAGAGTTGCCGCAAAATGCCTTAAAGTGAAGATGATTATGTTTAAAATGATTCTTTCTATCTTTATTACTGCCAGCTTTGTCTAGACTCTAGAGCTTTGCATTTCACAAAGGAAGACTTAACAGAGCCACGAGTGAGGAGAGGTCGGTAGCCTTTGGTTCTTATCCATGTAAATCTGCTGCTGACACCAATAAATACAAATCAAGTCTTTATTTTGCAAGTAGTCACAAAGCACACCCCTTGGATGAAATCTAGTTCATAGGGGAGACTGAGGTGAGTTGTAACAGAGGAGAGTTGTGACACTGTCGATTTTTTGGAACTTAAGGCTTGGTATTTCTGCTAAAGTAGGTATTTCGCGCTGTCAAAATCTGCGCGCGCAATACTTCGCCGAAGACAGCGCGCCAAAGAGCTCTCGCGGCTACACAGTATAGAAATACGCAGTTTAGAAATACGCAGTTGGTTAGGTTAGGTTGACTTCCTTCCGTTCAAGCGTCACACTCACAGCACTTTCTAATAAAAATCATATCCAAGTGATACAAATTAAAACAACTTTCAAAATTTTTGGGAATATATTTTAGAATCGAATAAATATAGAATATAACTGCCAAAGTAAACACGGTTCAAAGAGGCGTGGCGTCACCCGACCTTCCGGAAGTTCCGCGCCGGCTAAAAGAATTTCGAGATTACGTCACCCGACCTAACGGTAGATCCTCGGGAGCTTGAGCGATTGGAAAAACATTTTATGATCAGTTACTCGTAGTAGCGATTATTTAGAGCTTGGATAATAAATTATAGTTGTTGCAATTCACAAAGCTTTGCATGTAACTAGTTAATTACATTAATCAGTACACGCATCAATTTTGTTCAGTCTTTTTGTTTATTAATAAATAAAAATATCATACTAAAATTGCATACATATTTGTTTGTATTGGTCTGGGTGTTTTCTTTCCATAATTTATGTATAACGTATGTACGGGGCTTTGTATCGAAAATCACTATGAGCAATGAGCATCACACACGGTTACCTGGAGTGCATTACCGCAGCAAAATTGTTGTGCTTTCGAGAGTCGAGAGTATAGCAGATAATTAGTCCATCGTGAGCAGAAATTTGTCCACTAATAGCAAAATTCGTTCAAATTATAGTTTTAAAGTTATTAGGCAAACACAGATTTTGCTGGACCGTTCCATACATAAGGCTTGCCATCTTTAAATGAACGATATAATATCGAGGTTTCGTCAGTACAGTTGCGAACAAAGGTGTTTGTGTAGTGTAGTTGAGTTGAGAGGTCAGATTATTGAAATAATAAAACGAACATTTTATTTTTTAAATACATTTTAAAAATAATTTACATTACAGATAACAATGAGAGGATGACATTGCAAGGTGGTGCCAGTCCAGTCTTAAATCCGTTGATATATGCTGCATCTGCCATGTTTTTGGCTAAAAGATTCTTCTATCTTGCAGTTTAGACTTTTATTACAGACCTCAGACAGTATTTTTGGAAAACTTTTACGCATGGTGGAGGAAGGGACGCTCTAGAGACTCAAGTCTACAAGGAGTCACGTCAACTCCAGTTTTAAATCCGTTGACATCTGCTGCATCTGCCATCTTTTTGGTTAGAAGATTCTTCCATCTTGCAGCGTAGACCTTTAGCTACAGACCTTAGACAGTATTTTTTATTATTTATTTGTGTCAGTGTGCTCTTCTGTAGGCCTAAGATGCGCGCCGTGATAACTTTTATCGACGTCAAAATGTATGGGCAAAATCGATAAAATGGCGTGATAACCGCTTGTCGCGGCGCGCATCTTAGGCCTACTGAAGAGTGTAAGACGATTGTATGTAGATTGTAGGTACTATTATAATGTAATTTTAACTCATTGGTTTTGTCTCATATTTGAGGAATGGTACTATGTATCATGAGTAGAGTCTTCGTTTAAAAAGATGCGAACGATTTAAATTTCAATAGGTAGACAAAATTGATAATTCTTAATTATCAAAAATTTAAGCTTTCTCCAGTAACACTGATATTATTATACTGCGACTCATCAAAGTCATCATTGTCAAAAATATTGACAAATCGCGAACTGTCACGGCCAAAAAACTGACACGTGTCCGTCCTCCGTAAGCGCCACCGCGCGACTGATTGAGATTGTCCAAGCCGTCATGGACGATTTTTTCCACATTTTTTAACATAGTAACTAAATAAGACGCAATATAAAAATTTCATCCGTTAAAAGCCCTCAAGTTATTTCTGAACTTTAGTTTAGTAAAAGATTTAGAATCTCAAATCGCTTATTTTAAAAATAAAACCATAAATAGAAAACGAATAGAGGTAACTTTGGGAATTTATTCTATCGAGTCAACTTCATCAAATCGTGTTTCCATCCGTTAATAGCCCTAGAAAATATCCTCAACTATGCCCAATAAAAATCTTAGCCTTTAATTTTACTGTTTAGTACCTCAAAAATGAAAAATGAAAACCTCATTTTCGCCATTTTCTCTGCTACCCGGCCTTAACTAATAGTCAGCTTGCGCGTTTTTTTTAGTTCCAATCCCGAGCTAAGAAATGCGCGCTGATGCGAGCGAGCTGATATAGTTAGTAGGTTTCCAAAAATTTACAATGTCGTCACAACTCTCCTCGGTCTCCCTTATTATTGGGAGTTTATTTATCATTAGGTCTTTGGTGGTTAAATAACCATTGATTTACCGTGGGATCTTATTTTGTTTTTACCAAAATTATAAAGCAAACATAATATTTATTGCCGTAGAGTTTATTTAATAGAGTTATTTGATGCAAAAATCAACAAGAACATTTTGCGAATATTTATTATTTTATTTGCTCGTAGTACGTATATGAGTTTCGTATAATATTGAGGAAAATATTAGAAGAGGTATTGTTCCGGTCTCACAAAACAAAATTGTATTTGCGGAACATTGTTTCCTCTCGTATTCTAATCACTCCAATTTCTAAGCAGTTTCTGAGATGTTGTTTTTTAAGGAAAATTATTTCCAATTTGATAAAGAATAAAGCCTCGGCCCTTTGTATCACGAGGGACCGTAGATTAAATTTTAATTCAAAGTAGTTGTTTTGATATTTATTTTCTTTCAATATCACCAGCCTTTCAACTTTCAATTATCAATTCACGGTTATTTGTTTCGTAAGCAAACTTGCCTTAAAAGCAGGGCTTTTTCGGGTTAATTTAAGTAAGAAACTTTTTTAAATTGACTTGTTTCGGGAAAACACTTCTACCTCAATTGCTTTCTGGGGCAAGGGATGTTTCCGGCAACGTAGTTTAAAATGTACCTATCTGCCTTTTACGTCTGGTTTATTTGAACATGTTTTTTTTAATACGTGCTAAATTCGAGATCACATAGTAATTTACAAATCTAAATATAGTCATCTAAATATACCAATCCAGTAGACTAATGTGATTTTACCATTTTACCGGATTTTAATCATATTCACTAAATATGATTAAAATCCGTTTTCATATTCACTACATATGATTAAAATCCGTTTTAATATTCAAAATGAGAAAGTAACTTTGTATGTTAGTTACTTCTTTTCACTTACCTATCGGTGATAGATTCATTAATAGACGAGTTATAAGTAGACATACATACACCCATATTCACAAACGATGCTTGCTTAAGTGACGCAGCAAATCGAACGCACAGCGTTGAATAGAGCTCTGTGATTGGTTCGTATGTCACCCTGTGCGTCCACGCGCACTGTGAGACCTCATAGTAATGTTTGTGAATACGGGCGTAAATGTAGTTTATATGTGATTTTTGAAAAAACAAGATTTATCCTGTTTTAATTCACGCAAGCGAAGCCTAGGGATTAGCTAGTCAGAATATTATTTTCAGAATAAAGTTAGGTAGGTAGGTACCTATTACATTAATTTAATCGAAATCGGTCGATTGAGCTCTTTGTAACTGACTTAAAAAAGGAGGAGGTTCTATTTTCCACTGTACCTATATATGTTTTTGCTTTTATAAACAGTGTTGTGACACATTTAAAATATCCGTATTTTCCATGTTTGTGTTTAATACCGCAACGTTATTCCAAACCGCGTTCAAATATTGGAGTCAATAAAAACTTCCTGGAACCCACAGATTCATCGACTTGCGGATATTTGGTTCCTGGAGGTAGGTATTGCGTTTCACAAACGAATTTCGGTATTGCAAAGGAACAACGACGTGGGATTTCTTATATTCGGGAAAATGAATGTTTGAAAATCCACCAGGTAGCAAAATACCTATACAGTGTGTCTGGTCACCAGTGTCCGACCCGTTAGGGCGCAATAATATGATCAATGTAACGGACGAATGCACTGGCATAAAACATTTTATCCCTACTTTAAAGAAATGCAGGTAATTGAATTTTTTGGGTTTCTGAGTCGGAGTGGATTCATTTATTTAGCAATATCTCATCATCATCATCAACAGCCCTTTACAGTCCACTGCTGGACTATGAGCCTCCTCCACTATAGTGGAGGGTTTTGCCATAATCTCCACGCTTGGCAGGCGGGTTGGAGATCGCAGTTTAAAAGATTGATGTTTTTTTTCTTATCATTATCATTTAGCAATATCTACCGATATACAAAATAAAAGTGAATTCGTTCGACAGCAATAAGAAAACATCAAAAAATGTATCAAAACCTTCCATTAAAATCTTTTAGAAACGCTTGAAACGTAAAAAATAAAATCAAAATTATACTTTTTCTTAAGTTTTTCAATGTTACAAAAGACCATGAATATACCTTTTTTTAGTTTTTAGATGCACTAAGCCATTACCTAAAAACCGTTTTTTTTAGATGATGTAAATACCTTAGCTTTAAGTCAACTAGTCTAGGCGTTATGATTAATTGAATATGACTAGACGATCGATAGACTAGACATTCCGATAGTAGGTGCCTCTAGACTTAGACTAGTTGACTGTAAAGCTAAGGTATTAACATCAGTTTCAGTTTTAGTTTAAATTACCTCTTCATTTTCCCCAAAATTAGACAAAAACAGAGAAAAAAAGAAAACTGCTAAAACAAACGTAGGTACACGCTAATATAAGCGACATACCCACGCGGGCTAAGTACGGATTAGTGGGCGTGTGGGAAATTGACGTACTTTTTCAGATGCCATATTATCAACAAAGGCTCTGTGCGAGCTTAATGGGTATAACTAAGTGACCCAGCTAAAGCTTAAAAGCCCACAAATTATTTTTCTATACGTGAATGATCACCCATCCATACCTGATTGTAGTGGGAGTAATCGAATTTTAACTAAGTGACCCAAGTAAAGCTTATGTTCACAAATTATTTTTCTCTACGTGAATCGATCAGCCACCAATATCTGATGATAATGGAGTAACCTAATTTTAGTTTTATGTTGTGACATAAAAATGTCGTTCTGTTCAAGTCATATTACATTATTTTAGTAAAATGTTATGGGAATATGAAGTTCATAAAAAAGCATTAATTGTACCTATCAGTTAGGAATCTTTGGTTCCTAGTTCACCATTTACGTTGAAAACCGTAAATCTATTTAAAACTGAAAAGTTTTTAATAGATTTAAATCAACAAGATTGTCTTGTTATGTTGTAAATAGATTAATAATCTCAAATCTCAAATTCTTCTTCATTTAAACTAGCTCTTTACTAAAATGCACTGAAAAGATAGCAAACAGGTCGGCAAACTTTTCTTCTTAATTTTAAAAGGCATAATTTTAGGAATTAACCCGCGTTGCTTACAAAAAATTTAATTCCAAGACTTTGTTTTCAGCTTACAGAACTTTATCCGCTATCTTAACCACTAAGTTCGTATTGAAGTTTATTGGATTAAAATTCTGGAAGTGCAATTACGAAGTGAGAAAACTGTTTGTTTTTGTTGTTTTAGAAATACGTGTTTGTTTTGTGTAACACATTGCCAAAGCATTAAAATAAGAACTTACTTGTACTTTTGATCCGTTTGCTCGTTTGCCTCCTGTCACATAAAAAAAATGTTAATAATGCTAATAGTCTTGGCCCGAACTTCAGGCGGCTCTATTGAATGATGATTGGTTTAAAAATGATAAATATTATTATTGGAATTCAACCAATGAAATACCACAATTCATACAACTTGAATTGAGTTGAAACTTCGTTTTTCAACCGACTTCAAAAAAGGAGGAGGTTCTCAATTCGACCCGTATGTTTTTTTTTTTTCTATGTTTGTTACGCGATAACTCCGCCAATTATGAACCGATTTGAACAAATCTTTTTTCGGCGTATAGGTAATACCTCAAGGGTGGTCCCATTTAAATTTAATAACAGAAAAAACAACCCCCAAGGGTGGAAAATTGGGGATGAACTTTTTTATACGCAATATCTCCGCCGATTATAAATCAATTTGAACGATTATTTTTTTGTTGAATAGGTATTATCAAAAGGGTGGTTTCATGCGAATTTGAAGAAAATATTTCACCCCCAAGGGTGGAAAATTGGGGATGAACTTTTTTATACGCAATATTTTTAATTTTTAGTTTTTTTTTGTGTTCACGCATTTGAAGTCGGTTTTATTTTTTTAAAAAGTTATTAAATACTCGCTCAAACCTTTAACTTTCCTTTGTTTGTGGTTATTACGAGTACATGACAGCGTCAGCCTATAAATGATTTAGTGCCAAATATCATCTACGAGTAATACCTGTAATACAAGGGTATACAGGGTGTCCCAAAATTTGCTCGTCACACTGACACCAGAGCAGAGGTAAATGAGCTTAACATCTAACAAGTATATTAAGTCAATTTTTAAAAATAACTAATATGAGTCATATTTCAGAACTCATCAAACTTTTCTATGGAAATAAATAAATAAAATTGGTCATAATATCTTAAAACTTATGAAACTTTTCTATGGACATATTAAGTTTGTTCGATGCGTCTTACGCCCGTATTCAAAAACGATACTTGCTTATGTGTAGCAGAAAATCGAACGCTCAGCATTGAATAGAGCTTTGTGATTGGTTCGTGTGTCACCATGTGCGTCCACGCGCACTGTGAGACCTCATAGTAATGTTTGTGTATACAGGCGTTAGACTCAGCTACCTCCAGTGTCAGTGTGACTTGCTAATTTTGGGACACTCTGTATACAGGGTGTTTGGTAAATGGGTATATGAGCCGACACTAGCCCATGTTAACATGGGCATATAAATGGTATGGTGAAGTCAGAAATTTGAAAATTAAAATAATTAAAATGAAGATATCAATTTTCTGACTTCACCATACCATTTATATGCCCATGTTAACATGGGCTAGTGTCGGCTCATATACCCATTTACCTAACACCCTGTAGGTATAGGTAAATACCTAACACCCTGTATACTATACCACGATCTTTAGTTTGATGTGCCCTCATGCGTATTTAGGCCTATATTGAATTCCAGGGCGGACGGTCATGGAAATGGATGGAAAGCTACATTGGAATAGTTTCTCGAAACCTGTCATCAAACTAGTGGTTTTATCCGATAAACGGTACGAGTCACAATTACATACATACATACATATATTCACAGGTTGTAGCTCACGTAGAGTACAAACAGCAAGAGATGGCATAGCAACAAGATTTGATTTTCATTCATAACATTCCAAAACCCGACAAAATGTTTCACAATAAAAGACCACAGTGTAATCTGTCTATTATTCACTTATTATGTACCAGTTCTGGACATGTTTATATTAAAATAAACGTAATTATTTTTTCCTGACAAAAAGAGGAATTTTCTTCGGGAATTTCCAGCGATTGACGCTAAAATTTGTTCCTTAGTTACCCCGCGGGGCGGACCCGACAGATAAATTTATTTGCATTTTTCTTAAGACTGCCAGACATTTTTTTTAAAGTTAATGAGACATTCTCAAGTAACGAAATATTAGAGGCGGATCGCTTTATAAGGGTCTTTTAGATGAACGCCCCTAATAGAAAGGTTTTGTTATCCATTTTGATTTGATTTTATCTTGGTCGATTTTCTAAGCGTGGGAGTTATTTAGCACCGCAGTCGTTTTCTTTGAGTTTGTCGGTTGTTTATTGAATTCTTTGATAAAAGCTTTAAGAACTGGAATTCGATCATTCATTTTAAATTCAAGATATTAATTTTGAATCTTAATAATTTGACAAATCATAGGCTTGGAAATTCAACAGTACGAACCAAACACTCCTTTAGAAAAATGTAAGCGATAATATCGAAACCGTGTAATTTCAATTAAATTCAAGGTTTTTACCATTCTAAGCTCAATTCTAATTTAAATTAAGTAATCAGTATGAGGCCAACGCAAATATCCAAAAATAATTTCACTGCAAATGAATCTAATTAAAATGTAAATTCAGTCAGGATGCGACAGGCGCGGCCTTCATCCCTCGCTTGTGATGTGTATGAGCCATTTATACGGACCCATTTCATAATAACCTTTTTTGTATGAATCATTTTTATAGGTAGCTACAAGTTACCTGAAAAATGTCTTTAAAGTTTTTTTTTTGTTAAAGGATGGGCTTTTTACTGATCATTTAATTGAATTGAGCTTACACACAAAATTGTCTTTTAGTCATATTGATTACACGAACAAGAGTAGCGAATTTATGTCGCGTTACCACCACGATTTTCGGACACTAAGTTTCACATTTCCGCCATACAGGTATTTATATTGACCTATTGCAATAACTGTAGGCTTTCATCGAAATGTTATACCGACAACGATTTTCTATTCGTTTTCACGTATAACGTTTGCAGAATAACGCAAAAAAAGGCCGGCATCTAGCATCTCGGCTCACATTGTTCCCTTTTTGTGGACCTAATTTATGATGTGGCGTAGTGTATAAAGCAGGGACGTATACGAATATGCAGGTTTAATTTCACTGCCTTTTGTAAGAGAGAATAAGAGGGCAGTCTTTAATTATGGAAAAAACCACTCGACGGTAAAACCACGTTATAAATTAACTCTTACACCGAAACTTGTGAAAAGCGAATGCTCTTTTCACAAAAACATTTTGCTTATCGTATCAGAATGAGCCGTGCTTGGTTTAATACGGAAATTTTCCTTTAAAACTCCACTCGGAGCGTATTGGGCGTGAATGAAAACGAAATGTGTAGAGATAAAAACTAACAGAATGTTGTAGTTGTGTTGCTCTGTTAAAATTTGTTTTTGTTTCGAACTGTTGAGTGTTGGCACAAACTATCTGAGCATTTCAGTGAATGATTCAATAGAATAACTGAAGTGGTTTTCACGCAATTTTGTCAAACACCCGTCAAGCTAAATGGTACTTTGCATCTGTTCTGCGATAGATAACCGGTTCACTGCCACTTTGACTTGTTACATTAAGGCTGACTTGCACCACCTAAATTTAACAGTAACTATAACGATAACCGGTGTATCTTGTATGGAGTTTGACAGATTTTTGACGTTGTTGAAGTTAAAGTAGGATGGTGCAACGCAGCCTAAAAATCTTATTGTATTAATCAGGTAGACTCTTAAGTCAGTAATGGTTTTCAGGATTTCATTTCAGGTATCAGCAACGCTTTCAAGGATTGCTTTGAAGCTTCATTTCAGTGTTTAAATAAAATATCCCAGGAAAGCGACTGCGCAAAGAGTTCTTCCAGCAAATCCCAGTTGCATTCCATTCGGGTTCGTTTTCCCGCAGGTGGCGAATGTTTGGCGGCGGCTTAATCGACTAAACTCCATTGTGGGCTGCGGACAACAATGGATCTGTCATAGCTAAGGAAAAACCGTCACACTGTCATACCCTGTAATAATTATAAAGTTCTTATTAGGTTTAGACTTTGCTTTTAAGTTAAAACCTTCGAACGAATGAACTATGTATTTTCTCTAAAACGAATGGAAAATTTCTAAAACTTAATTATCCATCTATTATAATTAAATTTTCTCATTTTGAGCAGAAAGTCGTCAAAAATTGGGGGTGCACTGCCATGTATGCCGTGGTTCTGGTACACTTGCGCGAAAGACACTAGCGCGAAAGACATTTGCGCGCATGGACTCTTGCGCGAAAAGACATGAGCGCGAATGGACGTTTGCGATTGATTTTATCTTTAACTTTTTAGTATGGAAAAATGCAAACAATGCGCAAATTTTGATTTTTTTGTTTTCTTATTCTGTAGTCTTTGAGTCTCTGAGAGGTTCAGGGGGCAATTTGATGTTAATTTTGTGCTAGAACGTACCGTTTTCGAGATACAAGCGAGAAAAGAAAATCAAAATCGCAGATCGAAGAAGAAGAGAGCTGGCTGCACTCTCTGTGCTATGTGCATGGGCCCGCGGACATCAATGGATTTACTGCGTTTCTACGCTCTGAGTTTTTACCGCGGGTTTACAGATCGAACCCTGAAAGAAGTTCCACAAATAAAGTTTAAAAATAAAAGTCGTGTGCGCCGCTAAATCATTTTAATGGCGGCATTTTCACAATTCCTACAAATCATTGTGATACTTAAATCAAATATGGTACTTGGAGGTAACGGGATACTTTCAAAGATATACGAGGTACGAGTATTACGCACAATGCCTATTGTACCTAGAAAGGCTGTGCTACAGTGAAATATTGCTCACTAAGTTTTTTATAAGTAAGTATTAACATAAAGATAGCAAAGCTATTGCGGATATCATATTTTTAGTAAAGATCGCACAGAATTATATTGATTCTCCAGAACTGCTCTCGAGTCTCAAAGTTCCAAGCAGAACTATTAGGCTGCCTGTTTATTTGAATATTCCCCGCTGCAGTACCAACTACAGACAGAATTCATTCTTTTTGCGATCAACATAATGAAGTGAACAAGCTGGTTACCATTCCTGAACTCAAAACCAAATCTCTATCTAATGTATCCCATTGGCTAAATCTTATTTCGACGGTTCATCAACTACCTACTGTAATCTTAACTCTCTCATGTAAGCGAATTGACTTTTGTTGTTTAATTATTATTGATATGCGAAGACATGTAATGGTGTTGGCTATAGTTTCACACAGTAACTTACAAGACAAGAGTGATTAGAAGTTACTCGTATTTATTTTATGCAAATGGAGCTCGCCCACTCTCTCTTAGAAAAAATGTATTTTAATACTGCTTTCTTTATCCATACAAAAATATCCGACAAAACCCTAACAAGAAATAGCGTAAATTAATATTAATTTATTGTTCAAAAATAAAATAAGAAACACAGAGGCATCGTCTGTTTACTTTTCATTTCAATCCATTCTGTAATATTGAATGAGTAATATTCACACAAACTTTTCACATGGAATATTTTTTCTGAACACAAAATAAAGGAGTGCTCCAATTATTGTGTTAACCGTATTTATTTATTCATTTAACGAGAAAGCTTGCGGTAAATATTAAATTGCACTTAATTAATTTTAAATTACGAATGTTGGTTTAATAATGAACAATTATGTTGGGAACTCATTGTTTCTTATTACAAGTTACAAGCTTTAAAATACCGTGTCACTACGCATAGCGCTTACTTGAGTTAGTGCCTGAGGTATATGAGCGGCGCGAGAGGGCACGTGACATTGACATTATGACATGACAGAGCATACAAATCTGAAGAGGATCTGAAGTTTCGCTGACGTTTTTGACTTTGACTGTCACAAATCACGCTTCCGTTCCGCTCCCATACGTCAGGCACTGAGTATACTCGTAAGTGTTAACTTAAAGTAGATATACATACGAGCACAGGTATTGATGATACCTACATGATAATAACTTTTATAAATATTAATAAACATGCTAGATAATCATGTTTGATTAAACCATTGTCCATTTTTACCTTTCTTCGTCGATCTCACAAAGACAGGTCAGTAAAAACCCACGTCAAACATTGCGTTATTCTTTTCAAGGTTTCCCATTTCCATCATTTATTCGAATGCATGCCAAACCGAGTGTATCTGAAAGATAATCAATTCCCGGTGTTCCATTTAATTCAGACCAGCCGAGTAAAAAGTTACCCAATCTTTTGCAAGCACGAAATCCACTGATGAAAATAGCCCACTGAAATCTCGATGGGTTCGTTTCCATACATGGGTATGTTCGATACACTCTGATTAATATGATGCGTTGAAGTGAAGATATTATATGTTACTCAGAGTGCAAAGCTTTATGCACTTCAAGTATTTACGAAGTTATGATGCGTTGAAGTTCCGCGTGACGTCACAAAGTACTTTTAAGCACTCCTTGACGTCATGGGCCTCTTCTTCTGAACTTTGGCGCGATATTATCTCTTTAAAGGACATTGTCAGAAACCGCCTAAAAAACCGCCCAAAAACATTAACCCATCATAATTATTTTCTATTTTTTTTAATACATTAAGCACCCTTTCATTCTAATGGACACTTAAGCATTGAAAAATTAAATAAATAAGTCTTTTAACGTTTATTCTATAATACTATTACAACTTCCGGACGTTTTGGTGCGTGGCATGGTCTAAAACCTATCAAGTTCCATAATTTTTGCCGATAAAATCTGTACGAGGCATTACCGTACTTTATTGCTGGGAGTCCATGTATAGTGATGTTCCTGCGGCCATCATAGACAATAAAATATCGATTTTGAAAATAAAATAAATCGATTAAACTGCTTTGAAGACTAGATTTGCGTTAAAAGCTAAAAAGATATTGACAGTTTGACACTATTACAAGAAGATATCTAAAGTGTCCAACTGGTCGAAGGTCGTAAATAAAATAAAAATAATTAGGACCATAAACTGATATTCATGGTATCATAACTGTAAAAGTGTCAGAATCCGATGTTGAATCCAATGCCAGTTGAAGTGTGAGAAACATATATATTTTTTTTTTATGTGACAGGAGGCAAATGAGCAGACGGATCACCTGATATCAACCTAGTATAGTTGCCAGTCTCTCATAATCTATGCCAATGAGGGTTTTCGCGATTGAAAAATCCGCCAGATGGCAATACGTAGACGTGAGGTCCAAATGCTGCATGATTGGTTATTTTTGACATGACATTGACAGATATCCACCAATCATGCAGCATTTGGACCTCGCGTCTACGTATTGCCATCTCGCGGATTTTTCAATCGCGAAAACCCTCATTCATAGCACATGTATAATAATAGACCAAATGAACTTTTATAGATTGTGAAAGAGAAGATAAAGATTTTATTATTTTATTAAAATCTTGCCACGAGGTAGTTTTTCAGTAGAAACCAGGATTGGATAATCGCTACAGGCAAGTATCAGAACATTTTATAAATATTTTTAATCGATTATATCCATGTGAATCGTTTTAATAAATTGTCATTTTACTTTTTCAATTAAAACTTTTTCAATCCCTAGTCTTGTCAAACTGTCATAATGTCAACAAATTATAAATGTCACGTCAGTTGACTCAATTTCAGTCTTCTGTGCGTTTATTGTATTTTTATTTCAATGAAATAGTGCTAAAGGGTTAGTACTAAAACTGAAAGCCTTTTTTCAGAAAGAAAACCAATGTGGTGCCCTTATTATTCATGCTGTTTGAAAGTTACAAGTCAGTGATACAGAGTTGCCGACATTATAACTCCGTAGTGATACCATACCAAAGAAGAAGTTTTCCTAAACACTTGTGTTGTTTTTATATGTGATCGAATAAAAAGGATTAATTCTACTGCTCAAATGGAATAACTTATCCCAAGAGACCGAATATAAAAAAAACCTCTCCATAGAAATTATCACCATCACGAGGATGTGAATTTTTTTGAGAATTTGATATTGGTCCTGTAAGAAAAGTAGTTGTATTTCAGTAGTAGAATCAACCCTTCTTGTTTCATCAGCAAGAGTAACTATAAAAACGCCCTGTAGGTAGGTATTATTAAGCTGAAGAGATTGTTTAGTGTCAAAGACTGTCACACAGTGTAACTTAAATTGGCATATTATGATAATGAACATAAAAACTTAAATAAATATTTATGTTAATATTTTTTCTATTTATTTATTTTCCCAAAGCTTCACAGTGACAGCTGAAACAGCAATACTGTTAACAAAACAGTAAAACTAAACTTGGAACAAACTGTTACAAATATGAGGGGTTTAATATTTTACAAATTAAAATAAAACCGCATGTTGCTTTACTTTCTCGTATAGGTAATAAATGTAATTAATGGCTAGATTATTAATGTTACTTTGTTACCCTCAATAGTGAGGAAATCTTATAAAATGGTAACCCTGATTTTTATTGTCATTCAAGTGCTCTTTCTTCGCATAGGCTTCTGTGATTTGGCCAAGGGCCACACACATTGCGATAACATTATGCGACATTGATTTGACAGCAGCGGAGTGAAGTCTTGCGACTATGCAAAATGATACCCTGTAATCGTAGCGCATACAGACATAGACGGGGCGGGGCACATAGCTCGTAGAGCTGATGGCCGCTGGGGCAGGAAAGTTCTTGAGTGGCGACCACGAGCCGAAAGACGTAGCGTGGGCAGGCCTCCCACTAGGTGGACCGACGATCTGGTGAAGGTCGCGGGAGGTGCCTGTATGCGAGCGGTGCAGGATCGGTCTTCGTGGAAATCCTTGGGGGAGGCCTTTGTCAAGCAGTGGACGTCTTTTCGGCTGAAACGAACGAACGAACGATACGTATTACCACTATTTACCAGACATTACTATTTATTGCATACTCGCCGGATTACACGTAGGAGCACGCGCGTAACAGCTTCGGCCTTGCATTATTATAAGATCTTGTTCCGCCCTTTTACGAACTTCCTCCGTGAGGATATCCCCGCCGAATTCTATGATAAACCTATCAAAAGTCATATTCTGCAATGTCAACCCACCACAAGGTGGACCGACGACCTGATAAAGGTAGCGGGAAGGCGCTGGATGCAGGCCGCTACCAACCGTGCGATGTGGAAGTCATTGGGGGAGGCCTATGTTCAGTAGTGGACGTCCTGTGGCTGAAATGATGATGATGATGAAGAAATGAATGAAAATGACAAATCTTCGAACGTGTATAATACCGTGCCAAAGTAATCATATAATTTTGGCACCTTAATAACTATTGCCGTTTTTGTTGTAAAGATCATGCAGCGCTACTTGCGGATATTATTGGAAAGAAAACTATGTGGGCTCTAGATCTGAAGCCGCTTTAACGAACACGAAGTGCTCATACAATGCGGCGTATTTTCTTCCAGTCTTTAGTCAGGACTTTAGTCGAATTAAAACCCCGGTTGAACGTGATATAGCCGCACTAGAATACGATGCTTTTTTGCATAATCGCAAGACTTCGTTCCGGTGTCGACCGAATGTTATCATGATGTATGTGGCCCAGGGGTTACCGTAGCCGCTAAGGTTTGAAACTTCTTGCTTAAAATATCTTTGGCATAGACTACGATGGTAGTCATGGAGATAGGAGTTTGTTATCTCGTGTCAGATGTAAATGGTGAAAAGAAAACTCATGATTCGTGGTATTTTTATGTAATATGTAGGTATTTTATAAAAGTGGAACCCCGAGTGATCTCCAAAACCCATTCTATTATTATATACGATTCGGCTTCGATATCTATAATACAATAGGAGTTTATTTCATGTGTCAGATGACAAGGGTGGAAACAACCTACGATTCATGTTGTTTATTTACGTGCAATATGTGGGCATATTGTAAAAGTGGAATGCCGAGTTGTATTTCTAAAACTTGTTCTATTATTTTATACTATTTGGCTGCGACTCGGCGTGACGACAATACAAAACATTTTTCGCGAATCGGTGTTCATACATTCACACAATACATTAGACGCCATGTTGTCATAAACGACATATTATAAAATCGCTGTGATTTAATATTCTTAATCATTAATTTTATGGCAAGTGTCCATCAGGAATCGTTGTTCTTACACACAGAATCGTATTATTTCGCTTTCGGGTAGTAATATGTCAAAATTGTTGGTTCTTTAGGCGAACAATGTATGGAGAACGAACATTGTCCTTTTCATAATAAACTAGCTTTTGCTCGAAGCTTTGGCTGTGTGAATTTCGGTCTATCACATTAAAGACTTTAATTTCTCAATTTTTCTCTCAGAAGTAAATAAAAGAAGGGCGTGATATTACTTTTATCGCAAACATTTTTAAATGATGTATGGGATAGGATTAAAAAGGGATTGAAATATTATGCGAACCTAAACTTAGGGCAAGTTGAGGACATTTAAGGTGATATGAAATGATTCACAGGACCGTTTATTGTGGAAAACCTTGGGGGAGGCCTTTGTCCAGCAGTGGACGTCATTTGGCTGAAACGACGAAACGACGACTTAGTAGCCTCGGGTACTCAATACCTATAGTTTATTTCATTTCACAGTGTGGGTTAGAAGCTAGTTTCATAAAAGTAATCATACATTTCTGCAATCATCGCACTGGACCGTCAACATCAAAACCTTTTGAGGAGAAAATCGAACCACCCAATAGCGATGGCTTTCATTAGAGTTCCACACACCGATAACCCCTATGTAGAATCTTTGCAAACCCTAATCAAAAAGCACGATGCCACTGATTATACACGTTGCAGGAATGAAGTCCGCTGGATAACGAAATTTGCATTTTTGAGCAAATATTTAGGATTCTGTCGATGCGGAGAAATTAAAGCGCATGCAATTTTCACCTTGACTGTACTAGTAATTGGATTTTGGTTTTTAGCCTGTTACGTAATACAAAAGAAAACATTAACACTGATTGAATGAGTTATTTTCCAGCTCGACACAAGAGTTGGTGAAAATCAATAAGTGAGTAATTAATAGGTATATTAAGGTTCTATTTAGAAACAGAAGCGGAGCAGTCTCCGCTCAGAAAAAAATAAATTCGTACGTAAAATTAGTGGATATTTCTGTACCCAGACAGCTTGATATTATGAACAGGACTACTAACCTCACGAACTACACGTAACTTACGTATTTACCTTATATTGATTAAACATTAGAATGGGTACATAAACCTTGTTAATTTGATTTGGTTGGCTCAATAACATCGCCGAACGAACGATACAGAATGCCATTGATTACAGCTGTTTTCACACCAATTTTCATTTGTCAACTCTATCTCTTTCACTCAAGATGACGTCCCAAGGGAAGTAAAGGATATAGTGGGAAAATACGAAATGATTTTATGAAGTAGGGTTGATAGATATCAATATTGCAAGTGCAATGTTTTGACCGCGTTCAAATGTAAAGGAATTTCTAATTTATTGGCGCAAGCATAATATTAAAACAATATAATTTATTTCAGTAAAAGCAGAAATGTCAATGCCAATCATACATTTGCAGGAATGTATTTAGGCCAACACTTCTGCAACCGACTTCAGTGAAAAAATTCACAGGAAAACACTTGAACAAAAGTACGTATGTGCAGAAAACAGTGCCAGCAGAACGTTCTGATCCATTACCATTTGTTTGATTTGGTCCGCACTTCTACACCTAGCCTCCACGAGTACGTAAATGGGCACTAAGTGGTTGTTTACCTTTCGATATGACCCGTTTATAAAAATGGGTTGAGACGCAGAGAGGTGCAAATCAATAGCAATTCGTTATTGAATATGCAAATCTTTAGTAATAATAACTAAGGTTAATGTAACCATGTCTGTATAAATGTAACAATATGGTTGTAAATTGCGTACATTGCTAATTAATAGCTTGAATTTCAATTATGTACTTGGTTTGTGTTTTGACAGCGATTTTGCACAGACTATGAAATTCGGCTAGCAACCAAATTCGTTAAAAGTCCTGAATTTCGATTCCCACATCATAAGAGTACTATAAAGTTTTCTGATACCCAAGGTCAAGCTTGCTTGGAATTCCTTTTGAAACTAACTAAAAATAATTTAATTACCTACCTACTTATCATAATAATATTATGAAGTGATTGATTATAATAACATAAAATGAAATTGAGATTAAAAGAGATATTCTCATGAAACTCATAGTTACAGAGATATCAACATTCAATTTAGTAGTATGAGGTAAGACAATATTTAATCAAGCGTTAATTAATTACAGTGTTCAGTTCAATTATAATAATTATTGAGATTCACTTATCCAGTAATTAATATCCCTACATGTTTGGGTTTGTAGTGGATATAGATATTACCTTGTACAAGTAAACTACAGTATGTATGATGAATTATCCTTCAGGAGAAACGTTGGTGTTGCGCAAAAAATAAATTAATCTTGAGGCAACACAGGGCCGCAACAACACGGCATTTTAGTTAAAATTAAATCTAAAAAATTCCAGAGTCCATTTAAGAAAAACTTTCTGAAAATCTTAAACGGTTCGAGTTAAATCTCTATGTTGTAAAATAGAGAAAAGTTATACATACACCCATATTTAGGAATTAGAGTAGGTAGGTGGTACGTAGGATTCATTGTTTTCTAATAATTTCAAGGTAAATCTCTAAAACACTGTACCTACTTTGTCCTTGAAAACCCATTTAGCATTTAATGTAAAATGTATCTATCTATATGGTTGTGTCAAAAAATTCATTGGTAATGTCAACCCAACAAAAGAGTTTTGATTACAACGTAACCTCTGATTACGAAATTAGGCACCTAAATCCACAATTTCAGGCAAAGTTCTCCATAAATCCTTCTAATAATAACTAGACTTATTTCCCAGTAAACCTCTCGTTTTGGGACCGGAGACCTTTGCCTGAGGGTCCCGGTGACATACATTACATTTTGTGCGATCCGTTCTTTTAATTAGGTGACATGCCCTCGTATATGCACGCCCGAGGCTATATCCACAATACATACGTTTTCTATCCTAAAGTAACGAATAAGTTATTTTTGGTACTCACGAAATTTTTGAGCAAGTTCACCGTAAATGTTTTATCTCGCCATTTTTACAGGTAGGAAGTACATTTACAACAGTTGTTGTGACTATCTGACTGGACTGGGGACTATATCATGTAATGGTACCTATGACTTCCTATGTGAAACGTAAAACAACGTTTCTACAGTCTAAGCATCCACGAATTTCCTTAGAAGCTGCTAGCACGGAACTATTCCCACCTCTCGTTCCCACCGCTGCAACTCCTGTGTAGCCAAGATCTACAGCTTGACCACCAATAAAAACCCAACTAGTGAAGGTCAAGTTTGTCCCAGAGAAAGTTAAACTGTCATTGAATCTGCAAAGAAATTAATTAGAAGAACATAGGAGAAGTTCGAAGTTAAAAAGCTATTAACAGTGAAACGAGGAGTAATCATCCAATAAGCCATTATTTTCACATGCTTTTCAATAATATCCTCACCAACTTTGAAAGTTGAAACGTCTAATAGGTAAGTCACTTTGGACATTTTTGGAACGATTTTGGCTTTAATAAGGGTGCAAATACGGTCCTGTGTGCAATACCGCAGCACTGAGACAACAAACTAGCTGAGCCCGCGGTAGTGACATTTACCAATATTTATTATCGTAGTATAGCGGTATGTGATGCAATTAGATCGCCCGTGATGGATTGATCGCTGTGCCGTGGTAACAGAGCGCCGCTTGTTGAATGTACTAGAACTTTTTTTACTGAAAAACAGGCGGGTGAATGACCGCAATCAAATATATTTTTTAAAAGAACCCCTCTAGTTACGCCATTGATACAGTCGAGATATTGTCGCTTTCATTTTTAAAAGAGATTTCATCATGTTATTGCCGCTTAAATTCTAACACTGCATGAAATTTTAGTCGGTTTTGAAATGTCCTAGAGAAATCTAAATTCGCATAGTTCTGATTTCTGGGTCATTTCGAAACTGTTACCTATACCTACCAGCTTGTTGGTCCATTCCTCTAGTTTAATAGGTCTTGGCTTGTAACTAATAGTCAGATTTGTTTCTACCACAGCAGGCTTTGATATTTCGAGGCTTGACCAATGATGGTGACGGCTGTACGGTCCGTTGCCAAGTTGAATAACTTATGTATATTTTCTACTAAGTAATATTATGTTGTATACAAACTTTTGTCAATACGTCGAGCAAATAAGAATTACATTTTCTTTTTGAATTGTTCCTAAATTTCAAAAACAATCACTTCGTAAATTAGTCTACCATAATAATATTGTAGACTGAGTCTCAACAATTTTATGTGAAAATATTTTTGTATTGCGCAATTTCAGGTAACACAATTTGGCATTAATAACATTTTAGCTCTCCCAAAAGAAATTTTAAGTTCCATTTGAAAAGCGTTGTTATTTTTAGAGGTAAAAGATTTTTTTTTTAATTCTAAATTATATCGTAATCATACAGATAGGAAAGCTACAATTTACACCCTTTAGAGCTCGCCCATGTAAAGTTACGTCAAGTGGTCCCAAAATTGCGGCATTATGTTTGTTTATCATTGCTCTTGACAGTTTTACGTCCCATATTAATGATACGATCTGTGTGGCCGGGATTACCATAAGAAAAAATGTTTTTGTGTAAGTTGCTCTGTTTCTTATGCCAGCCGCGGATCCGCTCAACACTGGCGTTGTTTGGATTATACTAGACGTGCAAAAACGGTCAAGCGTGCCAGTGAAGAAATAAATTAAATTAGCTCCTATTCTAGTACTTGTAGCTGTTGAAAAGTCTTTCTTCAAGAAATAAATAGTGTCGCAAATGTTAAAAAAGATTCTGCACAGGTAAAGGAGTCTAAGAAGGACCAACATTATAATTTAAAATGATAAGCACGGTTGCTTTGAAAATCATAATTATCCAATAATTAATTAGTATAGGTATGGCATTAAAGAATAAATAAAAACTTATTTTTATGTGCGTCCATCGAATTGTCACAATTTAATGCAATATTATCCTATAAATTCCTTGGCTTACAGGTTAAAATTTTATGAGAATTTCAAAATGGCTGGAGCATGCACGCTTGGATTGTTCACCGCTGCTCAATGAAGCGTGCGCATCCAGCGCATCAAAGGGCCGCTTTAATTGCTCCATCTTTTGCCGAGTTTTATTCCGAAAGAAATTAGGCATGTTTGCGCTAAAAACACGCAACTTCCGCGCGCCTAAATTGGGTATTTACGTTCCAAGCGGTTTCATTACGATCGCATTTCATTTTTGAAGATAAATGAAGTTTTTTCTGCTTGAAATTCAGGTTTTTGGCTAGTTTAGATCTTTTTGTTGGCTTTAGAAAACAGGACTGATGTTTTGACTGGATGTTTTCGGAGCAGTATTTTTGTTAGTTTTTTGGAGAAATTCATGTGAATTTGGGTCTTGGATAACACATGAAATTCTCTGCATAAATCTAACTGTGTAGCCTTAGTTAAAGCTACCTACGTATCTCTCAAAACCCACTCTTATTGAATTACAGTACCCATCTTTATTTTTTTTTCAATTATCAAGTTCATTTTATGATTTTCATAAACGAATAAGTGCATTTTGCTTAACATCAGGTGCGATTGCAGTCAAATACTTACCTGATTTATGCTGAATAAAAAAAAATAATGGTATTAGGTACATATTCCGCGTTCTTTACTGTTCATTGTTCAAGTCGAGAAAAAAGTTGTCAAAAATTATAAAGCCCACCAAAAAACAATTTCCCACTTTGTTTATTCAGTTATTAACATACCAGTTCATGAGAACGTCGCGTTGGTCTATCGATTTATCTACGTAAGTGGTACCTACCAGGCAAAGAAATTAATTTTAACTCTCTGTCAAGAAGATAATATGAGCTAAGTTACTAGGTACTTCAGTCAATATTCCGTCTATTGGCTTACTTTCGTAAACAAAATATTTCGGATATCTAATACATTAGGCGCGCGCACCCTCTGACATCTCGACGTGGTCTGACATCTGTCAATTCTTAATATTGACAGCCTTAAGCCGCGGCCTATTGCCGGAAATAACAGATACTTTATTAGAACGTTAAAAATAAAACGTTACAAGATGAAGACAGAGTAACAAAGTGTTTGAAAAACAAAGAACGTCCCGTTATTGATTAAAAAAATAATAATAAAAATATTTTCAATATAAACACGCTTTAATCATAACATTTGAAGCATAAAATAACGTTACAAATATAAGAAAAATGTGTTATGATTGTAAATAAATGGCATTTTATTACACAAATAATATTAGAAGATTCGTTAAAGCCTCAGGCATGGACGCGAGTGAAATATAAATCAATTATGGTGAAAAGGCTTGTTTATACCTTCGCTGTGTGTGGCATACTAAACTTATGAACGAGCTGGCTTTGTGTTTTTGGTTATACAAATATCACGTATGTCTGTAATATTTTTATTATTATTTGCACCATTATCCACATATTGGAACAGGCGCAGTTCTTTCTGTTAATAACATCAGTCATAACGTTTTCAGTTAAATCTAAATATAAACCCATATAAGGCAGGTTAAATAAAAATGCAATAAGCGTTGTAATAAATCTATTTATTCAGAGTTTTTATTAATTAATGTTATTATCGTATCCATGAGCATGCGGGTTTTTTGGGTTTATTTACATATCTAAAGGGAAGTAATAAACACTCACGAAAGAAAAAAATAAACACTCAAATCTATTTATAACTGTTTTCGTTTGTTAGCCTACAAGCACAAGAAATAGCGATAAAAAGCTTTCGTCATTTTGTTTTACTAAAACGGATTTCTTGACTACTTTCGTTTGGTTTACTTTTTCAACGAATCGATATTTCTCATCACATTTTTGCGATAAGTACAATCTTCTCCGCGACCGAGTATGAAGGACACTGGCAACTTTTAACTTTTTTTTATTGAAAGTTGTCGTTATATTTCAGCAAAGTTCGCCCCCAGTACATCTGTTAGGCGCTTAAACAAAAAGTTGAATTTTGTGAACGCCGATGGTGTTCCCAAGAAAAGTAAAACAAATTACTTGAGCTTAATAGAGTTGAAAAGAATTCCTCTACTCAAAATGAAGAGTTGCGAGGGTCTGGCAAGAGACCGCTGCGACCTCATTTACTCATAATGGCCACCTAACATTTGTTTTATGGTTTGTTATGAGATCTATTTTTTACACCTTTATGTGAAGGTTATGTCAGTGAAAAAGGTAATAACTAGGCTGTCCAGACAAAACGACCGAAAGTCAGGACGTAAAAATGTCTGTGTTGTCACATCTAGATTTGACGCTGCGATCCCGCGATGTGTGAAAGTGCAGCAAGTCATACTTAAACTTTTTTTTCATACACGTTCATTATACCTAAAACTCGCTCGGCTTGAGTGCCTTAATCTTTTTTTACGTCCAAAAGTTGCACCACAGATTTTGAAAGTTTGTGACTAGAGCCCACGTGCTAGCTTCCCTCGCACGGCCATTATTTCACCACGTAACCGTAACTTCGCCTATATTTCCTGAGAGCCAAAACCTGATACAAAATTGTGGCTACTAATTTATAAGTTAAGGAGTTATTGCCTTTTAACTGGTGGAAGACACGACACAGTGCAAACGTTTAACCCACTATTTAAACGTTTTCATATACATAATTTTCCTCAGATAGAATCAAATGATATAAAAATACATTGTTATTTGAAATCAAGAAGGCGAGAGCATATAAAAATATAGTAGGGCGAGAGAACTGGGGAAGCTACGCAAAGTACACGGTATAAAACCTCGCGGTATATGAAGGAACTAATTTTGCGCGGTCGCGATCTTCAGCTTTGTGAAACAAAGAACAAGCAAATATAAACACCGCACTTCTGAATTTACATATATTTGAGCGCAATCTGTTCGCATACATACTGACTACATAGCTGCTTATTCTGAACGAAGTAAAGACGGAACAGGCCGGGTAACAGAGAAAATGGCGAAAATGAGGTTTTCATTTTTCATTTTTGAGGTACTAAACAGTAAAATAAAAGGCTAAGATTTTTTTTGGGCATAGTTGAGGATATTTTCTAGGGCTATTAACGGATGGAAACACGATTTGATGAAGTTGACTCGATAGAATAAATTCCCAAAGTTACCTCTATTCGTTTTCTAATAATGGTTTTATTTTTAAAATAAGCGATTTGAGATTCTGAATCTTTTACTAAACTAAAGTACAGAAATAACTTGAGGGCTTTTAACGGATGAAATTTTTATATTGCGTCTTATTTAGTTACTATGTTAAAAAATGTGGAAAAAATCGCCCATGACGGCTTGGACAATCTCAATCAGTCGCGCGGTGGCGCTTACGGAGGACGGACGCGTGCCAGTTTTTTGGCCGTGACAGTTCTCGATTTGTCAATATTTTTGACAATGATGACTTTGATGAGTCACAGTATAATAATACCAGTGTTACTGGAGAAAGCTAAAATTTTTGATAATTAAGAATTCTGAATTTTGTCTACCTATTGAAATTTAAATCGTTGGCATCCTTTTAAACTAAGACTCTACTCATGATACATTCCTCAAATATGAGACAAAACCAATGAGTTAAAATTACATTTTAATAGTACCTACATACAATCGTCTTCACTCTTTAGAAGAGCACACTGACACAAATAAATAAAAAAAAATTAGGTCAGTGGGTCAAATATAGGGGCAGCTGCACGTCACTGAAAGACGATTCTGTTTACTCGGCATCTGGGCTGGAGAACATGAATCCTTGCTTACAGATGCAGATGTAAATAGAGTTATAATTGGACAAATTTTACATGAAATGTTTAACAGAACTCAGTTAAAAGACACATACATGGAATACCAATAAGGTTGCGGAGGGAAAGCTACCTATTATAAACTAGCGGCCGCCCGCGACTTCGTTCGCGTGGACCTCGTTTTACCCCCGTTAGATATGATGTTTTACCTCATTTTACCCATGTTGATAGATGGCGTTTCACGGTTTCCCCCGAATGAATATTTACGAACGTCATACCGTAGTTTGTCCAGTGCTGTAGATTTTAACCAATGACGATAGATGGCGCTTTTAGACACGTCTTATTTATTTATTGAAATTTATTTGCCACATATCGTCATAATGTTAATCTGGGTTATAAACAATAATACTGTAAAGTTTTAACAAAATCCGTTCAGTAGTTTTTGCGTGAAAGAGTAACAAACATCCAGACATCATGACATCCAGACATCCAAACTTTCGCCTTTATAATATTAGTAGGATATTTCACAATCCAAACTAATATTTACTATTTAGCATTTACTTAATATTAGTTTGGATCGTGAAATATTTAAAATAAAAAAAAGAATAAAACAAAATCCCACCAAAAACATTCTGTAAAAAACTAGCCAAGTCTCGATGGAGCTGCTTGTTTATCTCTAAAAAGTAATGAAATCTAGACAAAGTCGTGCCAAGTCTATGGTTCCTTACTGCGATTTCTTTATTATTATAGTTAATGTTGTGTGACTTGGCCGTTGAACAATCTTTATTAAGATAATCATACAATAAGTATTATTGAAATACGCAGCTTTATTAAACCTACAATTTACTGGTTATTGAATCAACGTTTTCCAAGTGGCAATTTTCCATCGCCAATGGGTAGCGGTTCTGGCGACAGATTGGTGCAATGGTGTCATGGATTACCTGGTTTTGTACCCTTCAACGGCCAAGTCACACAACATTAACTATAATAATAAAGAAATCGCAGTAAGGAACCATAGACTTGGCACGACTTTGTCTAGATTTCATTACTTTTTAGAGATAAACAAGCAGCTCCATCGAGACTTGGCTAGTTTTTTACAGAATGTTTTTGGTAGGATTTCACTTCTTTTTGTAAAAAGTGGCAAAATTATTTAACGTCGTCGTTTAATCGACATTTTTTACGATATTAAACACAAATAAACTCAACGACCTTTAAAATGGACAACGAATCAGAATTGTTTAAATAACATAACCTTAGCGAACCTTACAATATAATAAACGAAATCAACGAAATGCAAATTACACAACATTCAACTTAATCGACGGGGGGCTCTAGAAAGGAAAAAAATCTGGACACCGCTTGCTAGTGCTAGCGCCATCTAGCGGTGAGCGATACAGGCGAATACCACGGTGCCGGAGTAGTATTTATTATGAATGTGGTGTTACTCCAGATCTTCGATTTTCCTAGTTTTTATAGTTTTCCCTTTATGTGGCCATTAAACCCTAACTCTGTACCAAATTTCAGCTCTCTGAGTTTATGGGAAGTACTAGTTCTATTTTGATGATTATCAGTGAGTGAGTGTCGTAAATGCGAAACTTTGCTTTCGCTTAACTTCGGAACTAAATGACCAACAGACTTGAAATTTTGGATTTTAAGTACGTGATTATAGCTTACTAGATGACGAAAATTTCTGCGTTCTGGTCTTATCCAGAGGTTCTCAAATAGGGGCCTGAAAATGCGGCGAAATGGTTCCAGTAAAGGATGGTACGGCAGTGTTTGCTTCGCGCTCGACTTGGCGGGGGCACTGCCGTGCCCCCAGATAGGGTTTCAAATTACCTATCTATAATCTAATATTATAAAAAGGTAAAGTTTGTGTGTTTGTATATTTGTTAAATTGTAAGGGGTAATCTCGGGATCTACTGAACTGATTTTAAAAAATCTTTCACCAATAGAAAGCCACATTATATCTGAGTGTAATAAGTTATATAAAAACCAAAAAATTCCACGCGGGCGAAGCGGCGGGCGGAAAGCTAGTTTATTTATAATTATGTAAGAGCATAATTATTAAAGTCGAATTCAAACATTCTTTATTTGTGTGGACCTATATTAACGAGAGATTACAAGAGATTACAAGGCGTCAAATATTTCAAGAAAAAAATTAAAAACTATTATAAAGCTAAATTTTGCTCTCATGGAGCCTTTACCTACTCTGACAAATTAAGACTTAGAGAAGAAACTAATAATAAAACTATTTAACTGTCCTGCAATGAAAAGCTTGATCGGGTACAACACCTCAAGTTATTTCAGAACTTGATTTCATTAAAAGACTCCGAATATCAAATCGCTTAGGTATCTAAAGTCAAACGATTCTGAAATGTCAAGTGGACTAATGAATAACCCATTAAGATAGTAGCGCCCTCCTGTCAATGACATACCTGGAACGATAGAGTTTTGAACAACTAATAAAAATGCTTTGTCCTAAATGACTGACGGATATCGTAGAGACCTGAAAGTTGGAAGGTGTGTTCTTTTTATGACGTAGGCATCTCATAAGAAAAGATTTTCCGAAATGGGGTCATGAAATGAAGGGGGTGAAAAAAGGGGGCAAAGTTTGTATGGGACAAAGTGATTCCTTGGTTCAATCTACTTGAAATTTAGTTTAACAATACCTTAATATAATTCATGAAAGACGTGTGGAACGGGTAGAAAGTAATTTTGGCAGTCATTTTCTTCGAAGTTGATATCAATACTACTTAGTGCCTTTGATTTAATTACTTTTTATTTTTACAAGTGTTTGAAAACTCCATTTCAGATTGTGTTCAATGTCAAGTGAAATCTCAAATTGAAATGTCTCAATCTCAATGAGGAGACTCTGTATTTATTCCTAGAATTCCCCAAACACCGTCAAATTACCCTTTCGAATTCAAGACAGTGCAGTTTCCCATCAGTCTGCTTCGTAATGACTATAAACAAAGCTCAAAGTCAAACTCTAGGGACCTCTGCTTAAACTCCCATGAGTGCACAGAGGTACGCAGGTAACCACGTGTGATGCTTATAGCAATTTTCGATAGGTACAGAACCCCGTACATACGTCATACATATTATAGAAAGAAAACACCCAGACCAATACAAACAAATATGTTTCTGCAATTTTAGTATGATATTTTTATTTATTAATAAACAAAGAGACTGAACAAAATTGATGCGTACCTATACTGATTAATGTTATTAACCACATGCAAAGCTTCGTGAATTGCAACAACTATAATTAAATTTATTATCCAAGCTCTAAATAATCGCTACTAAGAGTAACTTATCATAAAAAAAAATTCCATTCGCTCAAGCTCCCAAGGGCCTACCGATAGGTCGGGTGACGTAATCTTGAAATTCTTTAAGCCGGCGCAGAACTTCCAGAAGGTCGGGCGACGCCACGGCCACTTTGAACAGTGTTTACTTCTGCAGTTATATTTTATATTTATTCGATTCTAGAATATATTCCCAAAAAGTCTGAAAGGTGTTTTAATTTGTATCACTTGGATATGATTTCTATTAGAAAGTGTTGTGAGTGTGACGCTTGAAGGGAAGGAAGTCAACCTAACCTAACCAACTGCGTATTTCTATACTGTGTATACCTTGATTTTTTAGAATCCAGCAGAGATGTAAACAAACACTTTCATACACAATTACACCATAATCACTTACGTGTTCATAATATCATACACATTATTTAACAAGCCCATGAAACCAACTTTATTTTCACGTTTATACAAGTTTGAAATCAATCTTTGAAACAAATTATTTTAGCAAAATACGTGGACGATGAAAATTTGTGAGACTTGTCAAATTGACTTGACGTTTAAAATCATGTGTTATCTCCATATTGTCTATGACTTGTCTCTGACAAATCAGTGCTGTAACCTGTGAGTCATAGACAATAATCTGTAAATTTAATCGATATTATTTTAAGTATTCACTTATTCCGATTACTGATTAATTTTAAATAAAAAATATACGATACTTTGTTTAGTTTTCCTTTCCAACGATAACTTCGACAATATTGGAGATGACGTAAAATTATTTTTCTACTTTTAGTGTATACTTTTTCGGAGTCAGTTTAATTTTTAGTCGGTTTTATTTAAACGAAATTATTTTACTTTTTTATGCAATTATGCTTACGTATTGTTCCATTGCTTATTTTCCTATATATAAGTAAATAAAATAAAAGAAAATAAAAATCTTTCAATTGATAGCATCTTAAATTACCTCCCTAGCGGAATAGAGCAACAAAGAACTGAGCGAGCGAGATGTCACTAGTAGCAACACTGTCAAACAGAACTTTTTGCAACTATTTGAAGTTTATTAACTTTACGGATATCATTGATTGTTTTACTGTCCAGTGTGTTTTTTTATTACATTTGTGCATACAGTTTGTTTCCTGTTCTCGAAAACTTCATAATCAGTTCACATTCAATGTCGCGACTTTGTTGCATATTTTTAGTATTTTTACGATCACCCGGCGATTATGCCGGCGATGATACGCAAGTACTACAATAATTTCACTTCGCGATTAACGAGAGGTTTTGTCGCATCACTAGTTCACAGACTAAAAATATTTTTATGTCAGTTGGCCATTTTTGATGACATTTCTGCTGATTTCTAAAAAATTAGACTGTAGCTGGAAATTGTGGCGGGAGCTCTTTGACGCGCTGTTTTCGGCGAAGAATTGCGCGCGCAGATTTTGACAGCGTGAAATACCTACTTTAGAAGAAATACCAAGCCTTAATAAACGCGAACGATTCTTTTGACATTAAATCGCGTGTGCTGTAATTAAACCATCCAAAACAATTCGCTACGTACTTAATACGAATGAATATGTACGAACGATTGTAAGAAAGTTGCTCGAGTTGTAAACTCCTGTTAAATTACGTGAAAAGTTGGCATTCTGTGTCCGTAAGATAAACAAAATACGATGGAAATATTTAGTGAAGTCTCAAGGAGTGCAAAATGTTGCCGGAGTTTGGCCGTGTTCGACCTGACGAATAAATTCAGTAGACAATACACGCTAATGAATAAAGTTGGGTTGTTAACGAAGCTAACTCCGGAATTTCCATTTAGAAGTGTTCATGTTTTATCGGATGTACAACGCATATTTCGGTTTCTGCGGCAAGGGGAGTTCCAAATTTAATTATATGTGATTGATAACTGCTTCGAGGGTTGTCGAAGAGATGGATCAATTGACAAACGGTTTTAATTACTCCGTTGTATTAGTGACGTTCCAACTTTGGATGGTCGTTGCGTTTTAAATTGACTACGCGCTCAGTGGATCCTAAAATTGTGTAAAACGTTTTAAGTCTAAAAACGTTTTTTGCACACTGTTGGTTTCAATTTGTGACCTGTTTGTGTACGCAAATGCGTTCATTCAAATTTAAAGTGAAATAGGTAGTACGAAAAATAATATCGTCAACATTGACCAACGGTTATTTTGATCTTTTTTATAGCTACTTTTTCAATAAATGTAATAAACTAATGTAACTAAACTAGTCGAAGATTGGCATGCAGGCCGCAAGAAGGAATTAACTGTAACCCCATTGCGTTTCGCTGACCTATGAAACCGCATACCATGCTCAACTAATCACGCGATTAAGTGATAGAGTCATAAGTTCTTACAAAGAGACCGGCAATCTAAGTTTGACCAGAAGAATGCTCCGAAACATTTCATTGGATAAAACGTTCCGGGAAACTTCGCAAAGACAGAGATAACTGTATTAGCTATTTCAGCAATGCACACTCGATCCTCCTAACCCCGTTCGGCAATAACGCACATAACTCACCCCATGTACTTGTGGTAATCCTCGTTGCGTCTCGAGCAATCCGTGATCCCATCCAATTGGCGAAAAGATCTTTATTGGCTCAAGTCGGAGAGCTATTCGGGGATCAATCGGCTGGACCACAAGCTTGATTGTTACTGTGCAGTGATTACAAGGTGGTATGATCGTGCCAGGGATTTGCAACGTGCGATGGTGGAGCGAAATTAGTTCCAGGTAGACATTTTAGAATTGGCAACTGCTATTGCAGCTAAACTAGGAAATTACTTTCAGTAATAACTTGGTGATCAATATTGCCTTTGAACTTATTATGATGCGTCAATTCAAAATCGTTTTCGTGCTACAGGAAAAACTTTCCTTCTGTCTCTAAGATATAGTGAAGTGAAATAAAAAAATAAGAATGAATAAATATGACACAATAATAGGCTGCAGAGTGAGCGGTTATGTCACCCTATCATATGAATGAAATGGATTGGAAATACGGCGCTGGCTTTCTATAGAAAACGACTCCAATACATTCATGTGTCGAATCGCTATGTCACATCGGTACCACAATAACAAACATTATTACAAAAACACACCACTATAAAGAAAATAAGCTTCATAAGCAGAATAGTTTCTCAGCTGTCCAGATTAAGTAGTAATATAAGTTTGTCACTTGTAATTAATGAAAGAAAAAATGGTGTTCGACAAGATTGCCGGTTTGGTGCCAAGAGAGGTGGCGTCGTTAGCGAAGGTGTCCCCTGTTCGCTGAAGCTCCTTGTAATAATTGACTGTATCGATTTCTAAGACAATCGGACGAGATTGAGTCGGAATTAACCAGTTCACTGTCCCGCGGACTAAAAAAAAACGTTTATTATAGGTTATTTTAATTTATCTGAATATTAGGTAGGGCCACAGAATTTTTACGAAGGCAAATAATAGCGTCAGTACTTTTGTGCTACGTAAAATAAACAAAATTTTGGTTTTCAATACAAAAGTAATAAAATTGTAAAAAAATATTTGTACCACAAATGCAAGTCTACAATTTATATTTTAAACATTTTTATTTTGTGCGATTCGTAAAAAATGGAGCCCAATTCTCCGAATGGTTTAATTTGTGACTGAAAAGTCATTAAAACACGCCATAACGCAATTGGTTTGCGTACATTCCAATTTAAAAGACAAACGGGAATGCAAAAAATATTAATTAGAGGCGGAATGAGGAAGTTTTAGGGAGTAAAAGTCAATATTGGTGCGGTAGTTTGTGCCCAGTTACCGGGGCGTGTCCGCCGGCGCTTCCCTGGACACACTGTCTTTGTAACTGTCGAACCTCCGTCCAAACTGTATCCTTTTAGACTAATGGCCGCCGCAACAACTTACTTTTTGTAGAGAAACTTTATTTGCAGACACTTTTGCTACTTATTTATTGGACGTTGGTAGGTACCGAACTTAAAAGAAGTTCAGCTTCTATGTGATTTCAAATTGTTGTAATGTGCCTTGAAAATGTTTACTTACTTTGTTAGTGGATTTCATTAATAAGTATAATTGTATGTACAAAATAAATTGTACAAGTAGTGATTATACATGTCTATACATGTTTTATTGAATGTTCTATAACATCCAATAAAAGAAACTTTATTTCCTCAAAGAAAATTCATTTATTCAGTAACATCAGAATGTCTATTTATTAAGAGCATCTAAATTATAGCAGTCTGAGTTCTAACCTGACATAATTACGGAAAATGGACGAGACACTAAAGATCCTTTAACACAGTCTATGGCTCTTACCATGAATAAAATGGAAGTTCTGACAACTTCTGACCTACATCCTTAGCACAGTTAGCACCTTACTTCCGTGGTTCTCGCTGCTTGCCCTTTCTGGCCGTGTGTCCCCCGCTGTCAGTGGGCAGCATTCCAGGGAACCTGCAGTCCACGACGTGCAATTCATTCTAGTTTAAAATGGGTTACTCCATTTCTCGCTGACTACGCGGCTCCGTGACAACTCCCGCCCCATGCTCCCGTTTGTTTTTGCCCCAAAGATATCGGTGCGATTTTCACAGTTTTGTTTGCGGATTTGTCCTGGGGGATATATTTTGCACGGTGTAATTCATCTCGCTTGTTTTGTTTTCGATACGTGTTGTTGCTGCCGATGATTGAAGAAATATGTAACGGTGGGCTTCCGTTTACATAAGGGTGCTGTGTATTTTTTGAGGATCAGAAAAAGCTCTGCAAGCAATAACGTTTGTTTGTGACTTCGACTTATATAATAAAAATTAAAATACACTATTCGTACATAATATAATATGAAATGTCATGTTAAATCACTTAACAATATTCCTACGATTAAAGTAGCACGATTTCAAAAAATAATCATCAAGAAGAGCTACCCAATGTCAATGTTTAGGGGTGTCAGTTCGAGTTACCTCCGCGTAAAGACTGGGTTGTTACTGAATCCACTCTGACATGTCGGAAGGGATATAGTAGCGCCTGTTGCGGTTCATCCTGGGCAACGTCAGATAGTGCTGCATTGAAATCCCATAATGGGATCTCAATGACGCGGTACCTGGCGGCCGAAGACTCGATACCCAATCTAAGGTGTTATCCGTACCGTGCCGAGAGATGCGTGGCTGAGGGGGAGCTCAGTCGCTAACGGTGGGCCCTCGATACCAGGCGACCTCGAGGTGTATATAGCCTTACTCCGGCATGCGGGGCTCTGCTGGAGTGGACCTACTTTCCCTAGCTACTCGTGGGACCAACATGAATAAATGCTCTCCCAAAAAAAGTAACGGTAACCTGGAAGACCTATGCCAGGAACTTATGCCACTGATAGAAGGAGTAGAACAACCTACCCAAATATCAGAGCAACTCAGCATGGAGACAGAGGAATCCATCAGCACGGCAGAAAGGGCTGCTTGCGGCTCACCCTCGCTGACTGATGAATACACCGCCTCCAAACCCACTGGCGAGAAAATGTCAAGTGCGGCAAAAAAGCGCTTCGGAGCTCTGAGACAGCTGGGAGTGGAGCCGAGTATGGCTTCAACACTGGCGGTCAAGAGCTTCGCTGAGCTGAAGCAGATGGGGTACAAGTCTAAGGCCTCGCAACCTGAATCTGGGCGTAAACCGGTAAAACGGGTTCGCTCGGAGGAGGAATCGCCAAAGGGACATATAACCAAAGTCCCAAAGGTGAGTGAGACCTTAAACACCTCAACCACCGTAGCCTACAGCGAGGCCGTACGCTCAATCCGGGTCGGCATTAAAGACTCCAAGTCCTTGATGACTAGCACACAACTGGAGTCGCTGCGCAATACCATCCTGCAAAGCATTGCCAGATCCGGAAGGGGCGAAGGGCCTAAATTCGTGGGCTGCTCCTTTAAGCCAGGTTGGCTCCTCATCACGTGTGAGGACGAGCACTCAAAAACCTGGCTTGAGAATATAGTCCCCCCCCTCAAACCGTGGCCGGAAGCAAGCCTCGTTCTCCTGAGCGAGTCTGAAATCCGAAAACCTAATGTGGGGGTGGTATATATTCCAATATCTGAAGCCAGCAGCGCAACGCAGGCCTTAGAACTCTTCGGTGCTCAGAATAAGGGTCTGAACACCGAGCATTGGAAGGTCCTTAATACGAAGGTTGACAAGGGAGGTCTAACTCTGACCGTATCCCTGGACGACCACTCGTGTGAGGCCCTGAAGATGATGGACCTAAAGGCCAACATTGGCTTCAAAAAGGTCCAGTTCAGAATTAAGGGCCCCATACAGGACTCCAAACCCTCCGCTGAACCCCCGACCACCGCCGCAACCACCACCACCTCTACCCCCGTACCCACATCCACTACCACCCCCCCTGAGGGTACCGTGCAGGTCCGCATAGGACCACAACGGGTCAACCCCCCTTCCACCCCCTCAACCTCCACTTCCACATTCCCAAACAGGGGAAGGGGAACGCGGTTTCCCCCCAACAGGGGGACCACAAGGGGCGCACATCCGCCCAGAGGAAGGGGGCAGCAAAGAGGACCGTACCGAGGGCGGCGGGGCACACAAGGGCGCCGAGGCTCCCAAGCACATTAGTCCCCACCAACCTCAACGCCCGAAGGGGATGACGGTACTACAGGCCAACCTACACCACGCTATCGCAGCCTCTGCGGTTATAGAAAAGATCTTCAGCGAAGGTGGCCTGGACATCGCCCTCATTCAAGAACCATGGATAAACGCCGACTCCATGGTAGCCGGTCTAAACAACGCTGGTAAGATCCTCGTATGCGAAAAAGGCCGCAAACCTAGGGCTTGTATCGTGTTTAGCAAAAATACTAACTTCTTACCTGTTCCAGAACTTTGCAGCGAAGATACTGTCACCGCGTACGTAGAAGTCAAAGGGCCGAACAGGTCCAAAGTACTCTTCTGCTCGGCATATCTTCATGGAGATAAGCAAGATCCCACTGAAGAACTGACTAACGTCCTGGAATACTCTAGAAGACAAAAGTCGGAACTGATAGTGGGATGCGATGCTAACGCCCACCATACCATCTGGGGAAGCTCGGATACCAACATGAGAGGTGAGTTACTATCCGATTTTCTTCTATCTAACTGTCTACAGGTGTTGAACAATGGCCACACGCCAACATTCGTAACTAAAACCAGACAGGAAGTAATAGATATAACATTCGCAACGGAAAATGTGTCAAAATGTATTACAAAATGGCACGTCAGCAGCGAAAACTCAATGTCTGATCATAGACATATACGTTTTGATATTTCAGGGCTGGCAGAAGCTCAATACCCAAGAGTAAGAAATCCAAAAGATACATCCTGGGATATGTATATAACCCTGCTCAGTGAGAATCTAAAGGATTTACCCAAAACCATCAAAACACCGGACTCTCTTAATGCCGCGGTCAAAATGCTCAATAATGGCATAATCAATGCCTACGAACGGAGCTGCCCCGAAAAAGAACTAAAATCTAATAAATCACCAATGTGGTGGAACAAGAAGCTGGAAAAGCTCAGAGCCATTACACGTCGTATATTCAACCGTGCCAAACCGTGTGACTGGGACAAGTACGGAAAGGCCCTAACAGAATATAACAAACAAATCAGAAAAGCCAAAAGAGCCTCTTGGCGACGCTTCTGTGAAGAAATTACACAAACTCACAAAGGAGCAAGAATTCACAAAATCCTCGCTAAGACCCCAAACAACTATCTTGGACTACTAAAGAAGCCAGATAACTCATTTACGAACACCGAGATGGAGACTCTCGATCTCCTTAGGTCTTCACACTTTCCGGGTTCGTACCAAATCAATACACAAAGCAATACCCAAAGGAATGATGAACTCCATAGGGCTAAATGCTCAGACTGGAATAAGGCCTGCAATATCTTCAGGCCTAACCAGATTAGATAGGCTTTGGAAAAGTTCAAACCATTTAAATCAGCGGGAGAAGATGGCATCTTTCCTGCTCTGCTACAAAAAGGAAATAACTTACTTCTCCCGCATCTGGTAAAAATATTCAGAGCAAGTTACGCTTGGGGCATTATACCAGAACCGTGGAATTGGGTCAAAGTTCGTTTTATACCCAAAACGGGGAAAAGGGACTACTCACAACCCAAATCCTTCAGACCCATAAGTCTAACATCCTTCCTGATGAAGGCCATGGAAAGGATAATAGACCAGCACATTAGAGCCAAATACTTAGTGAAAAGACCACTAAGCATCAACCAACATGCATACCAAAAGGGAAAATCTACTGAAACAGCCCTGCTCGATCTGGTCGACAAGGTGCAAAAATCCCTAGAGGATAAGCAAACTGCCCTATGTGCTTTTCTTGATGTTGAAGGTGCATTTGACAATACCCCTATAGAAACCATTCTAAAAGGAATGGAGGCAAAAGGGATTGATATAAGCACCATCAGATGGGTAAAAAACATGCTCTCCAACCGAGTAGTAAACATAACCCTCAATGCTGCAAAGCTTGAATTTCTTGCCACAAGAGGATGTCCACAAGGAGGCGTACTATCCCCACTTTTATGGACCCTAGCAGTAGACCAACTACTTATTAAGATGGCAGAAAAAGACTATGATACTCAAGGCTATGCTGATGACCTAGTGGTTATCATCAGAGGTCCCTGCCTAAGCACAATTTCAAGTCTAATGCAAGGCGCTCTCAACACCATAAGTAGATGGTGTAGAGAAAACGAATTATCTATTAATGCGGATAAAACAGTGATAATACCATTCACAAGGAAGAGAAAACTGGAAAAACTGGTAAATCTGAAGTTAAATGGAAAGACTCTTCCTTTCTCAAGCGAAACCAAGTATCTAGGGGTAACTTTTGACCAAAAGCTTACTTGGAACTCGCATCTAAACAACATCATCCAAAAAGCCAAAATGGCTCTGTGGAGTTGTTATCGAATGGCAGGGTCAAGATGGGGACTAAAACCCGCAATCGCCCTATGGCTGTACACAGCGGTCGTGAGACCGATAATAACCTATGCCTCTGCCGTCTGGTGCAGCAAAGTCAACCAAGTGACAACAATACAGAAACTGAGCAGCATACAACGGCTAGCCTGCATCACAGCAACCGGAGCACTATCAACGACACCAGGGGCTGCATTAAATGCTCTGCTGGATCTTATACCACTGCATATGCATGTGCAAAAAGAAGCCAAGCAGAGCACATTATAGAATCTGCACCCGCACGAAAGTCAGATGGGCTTCTCAAAATCTGATAAGACTCAAGGAATCAGTACTTGAAAACAAACTTCTGTGCATGCCTAGTGACGACATGGCATACGGAATGTAACTTCACCAAACTATATTCCGTAAACATACCTCCTAGAGACAAATGGCTAGAAGGCCAAATGTCATTTAAGGAAGGTAGTCACGTCTGGTACACGGACGGATCCAAAAAGGAAAATAATGTAGGTTGGGGGATCTACGGAGAGAGGCCTAAGCTCAAAGTTAGCCTAAACATGGGGACTGAAGCCTCAATCTTCCAAGCCGAGGTCTTTGCCATAAACAAATGTGCAGAGATAAACTTGGAAAGGAAGCTCCAGGATCAACACATCTACATCAACTCAGACAGCCAAGCAGCACTGCTGGCCTTAAAATCCTTCGAATACATGTCAAAATTGGTGCAAACATGCACCGAGACACTGAATGAACTGGGAAATACCAACAAAGTAACGCTTACATGGGTACCAGGACATTCGAATATAGAAGGAAACGAAGTAGCAAATGAACTCGCCAGAGATGGAGCCGATAACCCTCAAATCGTCGTAGAACCGTTCTGTGGCATTACCAAACAACGAGCCACCACGCTACTAACCGCCCTCTGCAAACAAGAGGCTATTGAGTGGTGGAAGTCTACATCGAGACAAAAACACTCAAAAGCACTCATTCAGGGATATAGCAACAAAGTAACTAAGGAACTGCTAAAGTTCAAAAGATACAAAGCCTGTGCAGTAACTAGAATACTGACCGGCCACTGCAAACTAAACAAACATAAATCGAACATGAACATGACCGAGGAAACTCTGTGCAGATTCTGCCATACAGAAGAAGAAACGGCCATGCATGTTCTTTGCTCATGCTTCCCGCTTATGAGCAAAAGAAGTATCCATCTCGGGCGACACATCATGCACCCGGATGAGATAGCAGATATCACGCTCCAAAGAATCTGGAAATTTATAGACTCAACGGGACTAAGCAGTGAACTCTAAAGACAAGGGCTGCCACAATAGATCAAACCTGGTCGAGTTGGCGCAAATAAAGGCCCAAAAACCAATAATAAAATAACAATACCCAATGTCAATATTAAACTTTTAATGGGAACTAAGAACGAAGACTTCTAGGATTGTTCTGGAACGAAGGAAAAACTTCAGACACCTTTAATGGACAACACGCATAAGTTGTAATATTAAGTTAAATTATGACTTAATTTAAAGTTTAGATCACACACATTACGCTAGTTTTTATTTCACCTCAATCCATCCAGTATTACCAAAGATAGAGCCTCGAGAAGTTTACGGACTTTTTAAAATTTTCAAAAATTTCCAATATTCGCGCGTGACGTCACAACATGATTTTGCAGCCACCGCACGTTAACCCATTTACCACTTTTTGTCTTTTTCCAACTAAAATAAAATTTTACCTAACTGACAACTGTTGTTAGTTGTCATCGTTCAATCACATTTCAAACTAGGCGCTAAAAAGTAACCATTATTATGCCACCTATTGCCAATTTTGTGCAATATGAAGCCATTTTTACATTTATGCACTTAAATATAAATTTTCTGGAAAAATAACCAAGTTTGTGTCTCTGTGCTCAATAACGAGTAAATAGTCCAGTTATTTGTTAATTTTACTTAGAAAGTTTTCCGGAATTTTTGAAAATTGGTGAATAAATAGATTTCGCTATGTTCTTTCCGAATTTTGTGACCTCGTTTATAGCCGCGCGCGCGCCCGCCTTATTGAAAAAAATCCGCCTTAAAAAAGGTTTTTGACAACTACTTTTTTATTTTATAATTTTTGGGACATAGACAAGCTAAGAAGATTTGATAAATGTGATAAATTTCATGTAATGTAAGTTAAATAGATTTCATCATCATCAACAGCCCTTTACAGTCCACTGCTAGACTATGAGCCTCCTCCATTATAGTGGAGGGTTTTGCCATAATCTCCACGCTTGGCAGGCGGGTTGGAGAACGCAGTTTAAAAGATTGATGTTTTTCAGAGAGCGCTGCTGCCCGTTCTCTGTTTGATATGTAGTCCCTAAGTCGCCTCTTACGACACCCGCGGGTGTTAGTTAAGTTAAATAGATTTTTAGAGTTGTGAAACAGTCAAATTAATGTACCTGCTAAATTGCGAGTTCTTTTTTCTTTGATCATGGCAGGACACGCTGCCGGGTGTCCTAAATATGCTGAAGTATAAAAAAGTTCGCGTTGCTGAAGTATACATTTTTTTTGTCATGTTTGATACTAATATTATAGGTAAATGCGAAAGTTTGGATGTCTGGAAGTTTAAAATAAAGTAAAGTAATGTTTATTTCTCACCAACATAACAGATAATATTATGATAACAAACAATCAGGAAAAACAAAAAGTAAGAATGTTGGTGGGTTGATACCTGAACTAGGAAGATTCCTGTGTCTCAGGTTTGTTACTCTTTCACGCAAAAAGTACTCAACGGATTTTGTTGAAACTGTACAATATTATTGTTTGTAACCCAGATTAACATATAGGCTATAATTTATGCCGATCTGTGACACTAAATTTCACGCGGGTGAAGCCGCAGGCGAAAGCTAGTCGTGAAATAAATAGGAAAGTTTAAGGTTCTGAAACGTGGTCGCTTACTATGGGCCTCATAAGAAGGCTCAAGGTCACCCAAAGGGTGATGGAGCGGGCTATGCTCGGGGTTTCCCTGCGTGATCGAATCAGAAACGAGGAGATCCGCAGGAGAACCAAAGTGACCGACATAGCACGCAGAATTGCTAAAATCAAGTGGCAGTGGGCGGGACACATAGCTCGTAGAGACGATGGCCATTGGGGCAGAAAATTTCTTGAGTGGCGACCACGGGCTGGAAGACGTAGCGTGGGCAGGCCTCCTACTAGGTGGACCGACGATCTGGTAAAGGTCGCGGGTAGAAACTGAATGCGGGCAGCGCAGGACTGTTCATTATGAAAAACCTATGGAAAACCCAAAGGATTCTCGCCTTTGTCCACCAGTGAACGTCATTTGGCTGTAACGACGAAATAGGAAAGAATGTAACTATCAAAAATCTTCTCTAAGGCAGCATTTTTCCAATTTCGCAACGAGCGCGGCAATCACACTTAACTAACAGACTAACAGAGAGCATAGCGAAATCTATTTTAATCACCAATTTTCAAAACTCCCGGAACACTTTCCAGGTAACCACGTTAATTTGTACCAAACGACTGGACTATAATTTAATTGATATAAAAATTTGGGTACATCTTCTCAAAAACAAAAGAACTGGTGCTAAAAGGGTTAAGTGACGTTTTGACATTTGTAGAGGGCCTTGTAGAAGGGGAGGCTATGGTGCTGAATGTGGATTAACTCGAGTGTCATAGTAACTTATTAGACTGCTAAGCTTGATGATAAAAAGAAAAATATTTTATTTAATGTACATAGTCTGGTCATAAGTTCTGTCATATGATAATAACTTTTGAATTTTGAATGAATGAACGTTTTTTACTGAATTAGAATTAAAAAGAAAAAATGTGCGATAGTTCGAATTTTATTGTATGTGTAGTGGACGCATAAAGAAGTCCGAACTGCAGTTGTCACGTTGCATTGCTACGTGCCAAAGTTGATTTTCGTTGTGCTGAAAAAATTTAGTTTATCTTTTCATTAAATGATAGGTATAGGTGTACCAGAATCTCATGGCAAACAAAAATATTGGAAAAGTGTGTCTTTCATATGGCAAATGTCTATGGATTTATTGTCACCTGTCAAAGTAAATCAAGTGAACTGTCAGTCGCTGCAGAAATTTTGTAATCTCTTCATGCCTATTTGCTATTTTTGTGAAAAAGTCGAAAAAGCTCAAGCAAGTCATATTGTTTTCAATGTGTATTGTAAAATAAGGCATAATTCAAAGTCAATCTTTGATTTTAAAGCGCGTCGTTGAGTTGACAGTAAGATGGAGTGAAATTGGACACATTTAGTTTATTACCTAACTGCGTCAGAAGGGTTTTTTTTATATTATTCTTATAATAGGTGCTTTATAGGGGTTTTAGGTGTACCTCACAAATTGGTACAGAGGAATGGTGAAAATGTTATGACCATGTAAATAAAATTGAAAAAGATTTCATCAAGTAAGATGTAAGATAGAATAATTGAAATGGTGGAAGAGCAATTTATAATAAATACCTCTTTATCTTGATCATCTATTGAAGAAAAGTGGAATCCTTGGAATCGTTTTCTAGTTCTGAATGAAGTGATTAGTTATAAGTATGATACATAATAAAATTAGTTACATAAAGTGATATACGATTTACTACATTTTCCTATTATTATTACTGACGGGATTGCTACCATGTACCTTAGTTTTGAGTTTCTAATATTTCGGCACTGTTGCAAGCGCCATGGTCACGGAGTAACTGAATAAATTAAAACCAGACATCGTTCAGATGTGCGTTCAAAAGACCTGAGATTTAAAAAAATCCCACGTTTTGTTTTACAGTAAGCGAAAAAAAAGTGACTTGGAAATGGAATACAAAATGATAAGGTATGGTAAATGATAAGTCTTTATAAATGAAGAAGCAGAAGTTCAATTTCATGTGTCCTCCATCTAGGCTAGTTTCCATCGTCACTCAAAGTTTGGCTGCGGTCTCAAATTTGGGCTTAATTGAGGTATTTTTTGGGTGAGAGGCATAAGAACTAATGCCGTTTTATATCAAAAATTCATACTTAGAGGTAATCAACCAGGTACAAAGTATTTCCTTGTATATTAGTCTGCCACTCTTTAGTAAGTCCCGAAATCCCCGCTTCGGCTCCCCTACTAACCATTCTAACCATTGTACACAGATAATATCCTACATGCAGCTTTTCATGTTACTACGTCACATTTTCAAAATCCGCGCGGAAAATCGCTCCTAGCGGAAGAGCGCACTTTGAGCTTGAATATTTCAGTCATTTTTAAAGATATCAAAAAAGTAAAAATACAGTATTCATTCTAATTTTTTGTAGTTTTTTTTGGCATCTTCAACAAAAATTGTGCGCCATGTCCATTGTCTTGAGATTTAGTGAAAGTACCAACTATACGAAATAACGAGTTTTGTTTTATTCAACACCAAGACAAGCTGACATTGACCGATGCACCAAAAATATAAATTTCTAACGCAGTTAGATGAAAATTCGCCAAATTATCCAAATATCTAATTTTAGTACAGTTAGTAAATCCTTAGAGGAGTTAATCCTTAGCCTTGAACTCCTCCTAATTCGTTCTGATTAATTGCGTTGCGGGTTCAATGACAGTTTAATACTCCCTGGCGACTAACTTGTCTTGACCGGCGAGGTTCTATTGGCGGTCAAACTGTAAATCTCTACTACGTAGGAGTTTCCTTTGTGAGAGGTGGAAATAGCCCCGTATTACCTTTAGATGTCGATGTGATATCAAATATTTTCGAGTGTCAACAAAATAAGAACTTGGGTGAGACCCAAATCAGACAAAGTAAAGTTGAATCTGAAGTGAAAAGTGTGAGGTAGTGATTCAATATCGAATACAATAATGATGAAAATTCGTCAACGTAGTAGTTTTAAAAATATCATTAAGTAATTAGAAAGCTCAAAAATAAAGTCCAATGTAATAAGGAACGCTAATCCAAAAATTGCCAAAATATCAAGTAACAAAAAAAAACTAACAAATGCGTCGATTAGGTTTCTATAACTCTAATTAGAAAGCTCAAAAATAAAGTCCAATGTAATAAGGAACGCTAATCCAAAAATAGCCAAAATATCAAGTAACAAAAAAAAACTAACAAATGCGTCGATTAGGTTTCTATAACTCTGGGGTTTAACATTTAACCGTCTCTATTATTGAAGTCCCTGTAATCAAGTACCTACTATACATCTAATTCCAAATTCTACGGTTCAAATGCTATTTATCATGTTTCATATTAAATACCTTTCGGTAAATCTATTGTAGGTACCTGCATAATGGCTACGTTCGTAGAATTTGTTTTGTTAAGAGTTCTCGATGCAACCAATTTCAGTTAGCTTTAGATGGAATTGCGTTTAGTACATTTTAATTTGAAGTAGAGTTTGGTAGTAGAAATGTAACATTTAATAAGTCTATCAGGTAACAAGATTGTAGTGTAGATACTGTTTTACTGACTGTTATTATCAATGCAATCCAGGTAGTAACAATATGATCTTAGAGACTATGTTAGTAGGGTTAGTAATAATGATTAGGACTAATAATTTCTTAAAACAGTAACTTACTTCGAATAATATCGATTCAACTAAAACACTCTCTTACGTTTTTAATAAATTATTACAAGATTATTTCTGAAACCTAACGTTTTCATTGCTGAACGCGACGAAAATTTAAGAAGACGCGTTCAGTCTACCTGATTTGAATAGTCGCTGGCTGCTCGCGTTTCTTCTTCCAAATATACATTTCAACTGCATTATGCTAATGCTAACGCTTGATGTCCCGATAATCTCGGCGACCAATACAAGCAAAACGACAAAAACAACTTAGGTACCTTGAGGAGGCGATATTGAAAGGATTATATGAATTATTCAGCGTCAAAAGTCGCGAGCCCGCTCTCGGCTCGCCTCATTCCTGCCGGCTTTCTGTCAAAGTAACCTTAAAATGCACATATTTTATTTATTTTTTACACTCCGCATAATAGCATAAAGCCTCAGTGCAAGTGAGGGTGGGAAATAATCCGTCTAGTAGCAGCTTAACGAGAATTTTTCCGGGAAATTTTATCCAATACAGACAGGTTTTTCTGCATTGTATTGTCGTCGATATAACAAAGATATTCACATTTATTTGCACTTTGAACAGGGTGAAAAAGGCATTGTTAATGCTATATAGCATTATCTTCTAGCCAACCTTAGGCTAAGCAGAAATTAGAGTCATCATCATCATCATCATTTCAGCCACAGGACACCCACTGTTGAACATTAAGGGAGGCCCAATGATTTCCACATCGCCCGGTTGGTAGCAGCCTGCATCCAGCGCCTCCCTGATTGATACCTTTACGAGGTCGTCGATTCTCCATTGCTACATGTTTTTTTTTTTTTTATTTGGACATTTTTTACATTACATTTCTAGTCCCAAACTAAGCAAAGCTTGTACTATGGGTACTAGACAAGGAATATAAACTAAATATACTTATTAAATACTTTTTTTTTAAATACTTACATATTATACATAGTAATACCCCGACCCGTCACAGAAATTAAAATTCATCATTTCAATTTCTGCAGGGCCGGGAACCTCTCGGCATACCTAGTAGTCCGTTTCGAAACCACTACACCAAACGGCCGACAATTTATATGGTCAATCATCGGTTCCATGAGAAATTAGAGTAAACGGTGCATAATGGTTTACATGTTTCAGATACGTTTCATATACCTATTTAAGGTTAGATTTCATAAGCTTACAGAGCATAACGCTTCTAATCACAGAGACTAAAGCCAAACAAAGCTTGCCGGTATAGCTCAGAGGATTAGCAAGTTTAAGTGTTAATGTGGGTAGTTACATATGAACTAAGCAGCTTGATCTAGGGCGGTAAGGTAAGTAAGTATACTTACCTACTTATGTGCAAATTTAACTCAGTTGCAATAATTTATGAATGCCGATTTTGACAGTCCACTTATCAGATGAGGTTCTTTTAGACAAAACTGGTAGAACGTCATAGAAGTCGTTAATGATTTCATAACGCTTGAGGCATAGAGAGGAGGCACTATCCACAATGTACAGTGTACTAAATAGTGATGTTAACAAATAAATTGATTTGATTTGATTCAGTGCCAAAATATTGTCTTCCAATAATTATAAACCAATCTCGGATCGTGTTCACTGATTCGGAGCTGAGCAGAGACTTATAAAAATTGACCTATCACATTGCTCAAAATACACATCTCATCTCCGCTCCGATTCAGTGAAAACAGTGTTAGCGGAGTTGAGAATGGTGCGCGGGAATAAGCGTGGCACAGCGGTGTCGAGCTTAGTAGAGCTGTGCGGGGTGAAGCGGGGCTGTGCGGTGTAGAGCGGGGATGCGCAGAGACGTCAGGCGCGGGAGTTTGTTGCAGTTGCCAGTTTGACCTTGTACCGGCATCGAGAGTGCACGTTTATCATTATGACAACGAACGAAAAATTAATTGAAAGCGTGAAAAATTGTATTCACAGCCCCGTTCAGCTCATCTCCACTTCACAGCTCCGCTCCGCTAGTCTCAGCTCTGGTCGGCTCCACTTCACCCAGCTACACAACTCAGCCCTGCGCCGCTCATCTCTGCGCAGATTTAGTGGAAACACCTACCTATTTACACGGCTCTGCTCCGCTCAACTCCGCGCAGATCCACTTCTATGGAAACGCAGCCTAACTCCATCCTGCCGTAATAAACAAAAACTATACCAACATTTGGAGAGCTAGTTTTCAATCGTATTTAACTGTTTAATCATAAAAGCGTTTATTTGACAACTACAGTCTAAGCTTTACGATCGCACATTAGGCAGCGCTAACTTCCATTCAATTTGCGCTGTGATCTCTCAGTCAGTCACTACGCGAAGTATCAATTAGCCCGGCTCGCACATACAGTAATAGTAATCTAGCGGTAATCCGAGGAATACTGTGGCAGATAGTGTCAAGAGTGTCCGTTCTAAGCCGAGTTACGACACTGTAATCCCCGAGGACTTTATCTCAGTCGACCCTTTACGGGATTAACATAAACTTGTTCGACGATTTGTCTTTATTTATCTGTGTGTTATGCCGATCGGGTGCGAGATAAGACTATTTGCAGACTGTTAACATTAGTCCCCAGCTGTTATGAAATAGATATTATGCAAAGGAGAAGAACACATTGAATTTTAATCGTGCACTTTAAATCTTACTTATCTGTAGAGTCTTAAGAATTGTAAATCCTTACTAAACTTTACATTCTCTGACATATAACTTTAGAACTTAGACCTACTAATGGGCCTTTGGTATTGAACTAAGATAACTTGTTCTATATTATGGTTGTTAGGTATCTAACTTGCTAACTTCACAAACAAACGCTCAGATATAATATTTTAGTGTCGTATAATAAAAAACAATTTGTGACTCATCAAATCTTCCGAATTAGTGTTTCAATCTTTCGTATAGTCGCTGATAATTACTTGTCATTGTCTTGTAAGATGAAATTAACGTCAAGTCGTAACGAGTCATAAATTAGGGAGTTAATTACGATTGTTTTAACGACTCCGAGTCGGAGACGGTTCGGCGACGTGACGTCATTGTGGGATGATGTATTAAGGAACTATGCCCACCGTGGCGTGTCGAGGAAGCTAATGGTTCGTTACGGTTGCAAAAGAGTAGGTACCTTAAAATATCCAAAACATACATTTTAATCAAGTTTTAAGTTTATTAAGCTAAAAGCGGTAGTTCTAAAACCATGAGCCTACACTTAGCACAGCCAAATCTGATAAATCTGCGTCGTAAGAATGGTCAACAAATATTCATAACATGCGTTTGATGCGAAAATAGGCATAAGTAATTAATTGATTGCCTCTCTTTATGTTTGATGTGCGTCACTGTACCTCAAATAATATCCTGTAACGTCGTATTTAACATAGCTTGCAATAAATCTGAATCTGTCCGTGCATTGTAAACAGTTGCCAGAAACGTTCCCTTGTTAATTAAATAATGTTTAAATAAGTTGATTAGCCGCAGCATCGCAAACACGGCGTGCCCAGAGCCGCGTAACCGTTGGCATCGGTTCAGCTGCGCAGTTCACATTTTTCAGTCCTCTTTACGAGTACATCGGTTATTCGCCGATACGACCGAATGGGCCAATTTTGCTTTGACACAGTTTTTAACGCAATATCCAAGCGTGTTTCGGAGAATATTTGCTCCCGTTTATCGATATTGTTAAGGGTTGTTAAGATTATTTATATGGTGATCGTGCTACGCACGTCAAAGGCAAAGGTTTGTGGAATATTTAAGAAGTCTAGAGAAAAGGAACTTAATGTCAGTGAAACAATAAATTTATCAATAGCGTATATTTTACAGCGAAATTAACGCTATAAAATTTTTCTATGATTTAGGTACATGTAGGTATGGAACGTAGGTACTGATTAGGTACGTTTTAAATTCATTTTTAAAATTTGTAATTTAACATAATTTAAGCGAATGTGAATGTAATCAAACAAATTCTCAACTATTCCTTAGGAAGGTCAAAGGAAACACTATCTTTTTTGCGAAATCCTTGTATTTGATTATTTGAACTATCACAATAGTTTCTCTAGTCCTGTCTGTCGTTCAGAAGTAAAAATAGAATAGGTACAAACTCTTTGATCCCTTAGAAATACTTTGGTTTGGTTCTTTCTTTCCGTTTCATCATTTCGTGCTTCACTTTTCTTTCAGAAATTACTTTTAAGCGCGAGAAAATGCTTCTGTTGTCATTGGTGAAATATAAACGAAAATATATATCCCTATTCAGAGACAAAAATAACCACAGATCATTATTATCTCACGCGTTTTGAACATACATGTGAGAGACGTAGGTATTATTCATTTGAATTAACAAAGTATTCTTTCTTAAAAGAGAATATGAAACGAACCAAAACGAAAATAATCTCGTGACACATTTTACCAAAGCAGTCAAAATAAAATATGTCACTGCCAATAAATCGTTTGTGGAAATTTATTTTTAGGGTTCCGTATTCAAAAGGGAAAAACGGGTCTCTAAGAATTCACTGTTTGTCTGTCACCAGGCTGCGTCTCATGAACCGTATTAGCTAGATAGTTGAAATTCCTGAAGCCATTATATCAACAACTAAAAACAGAAACAATAAAATAAAAATTTAAGTGGGTCTCCTTTACAAAAATCGTGATTTTTTTTTGTCATTTTTTGCTCGAAAGCCTACTTTCCTATATACAGGTTTGGACGGAACCCACGGTGCGCGAGTTCGACTCGCAGTTGGCCGGTTTTTTGTTGAATTGCGTCTTTTAACATAGCTGAGACAGTACCACTGTGATTAATGACGTCGCGACGTAAAGAATTGAAATCCAATATCATAATGTATTTGAAGCAAAAATACTGATAGAACAAAAATAAATTGCAATTTAAGCTGTTCAATCTAACTCTTAATCATAACTGACACCAAATATTTTGTAGGATTTTGTTTAATGTTAAGGTCTGTAGAGAAAAATAACATAAAATACTGAAATATAACCACAATATGGGCCCCGAGCCAAACTACATAATGGTTTTAAATAAATGCTTTCAACCGGACGATCCTGCTTACTGTAGTGCAAATTACACTTCAATTGTCAATTTGTTTAGTTAGTTTCAATTTGAATTCACTTTATTTATGCGGGCAATGAGAATTATTCCACCACTCGTTCCCACCGCGGCAACTCCTATAGCAATGTAGTCAAAACCTACTGCTTGACTACCAATAAAATGTAGGTAAGTTAGTATTCTGAAAGTCATTCTATTTTTGAATCTGCAGAAGAAAACAGGAAGAGTTTAAAACTTCGTACCTAGTAGCATTTTTCCATCTGTGCAAAGACATCAGACGGACTGCACTGTAACTACCAAAAGACATATACCATCATAATATTACGTTTTTCTATAGAGTCCACTAAGTGACCGTAATATTTTGTGGTAAGATCTCTGGATTTTTTATTCCTCCATTGTTGCGACAAGTGTTTTTCGTAGTACGAGATTCTCGTAGCAATGTCGTAGTCGCAAAGTGATCTCGATTCTAAGGTTCCTCTCGTACTCGTACATAAATTGAAATAATTCTATCTCCAACTTTCTTTAGTAAATAAGAAGAAGAAGATTTTTAAATGATATTTTAACTCCTCGTGGTAAGCTAAATAATATGCTCGTGTTACGAGTGAAATCACCACAATAGTCCAGCAGCGGGAATCGAACCCACGTTCCTCAGATCACGAGTCAGCCAGACCGACCTCTTCACCGTTCGGCTATTATCAGTTATCACATAGAACAAAATATAATTAAATCTACGCAGGCAAAGCCGGGGACAGAAGCTACAATCAAATAATATGTCGTATCCCCTAAAAGGCTAATTGTTTCGACAAAACCTCTCATTACTACGAGTCAAGCTGTAATACCTGTAGTTTGTTTACTTTCTCTTACCTGCCCTACACATTTATTACAGCGGTAGTACTTCCATTATTTTACGACGCCCATAAACTTGTGTCCCACGTAAACTAAGTCAAGCCTTACCAGTTCGTGATCTTAGTAACAATGTAACTACGTATTTGTTCCTCCAAATTGTTCCTTTACTGTTGAATTCCTCCGAGAATGTTGTCTCATCTCATCAAGTACTTTTCATTACTTTATCTGGAAGTGTTTTGATTATTATTCGGTTAGTGTTTTTTCTACGAATTTGGAGGTTTGAAGAGATATTTGAGCAAATCGATCGATCGATTCTTATCAATATTAAGAGTAATAATAATAATAATAATTAACCAGAGATAAAAGGAAACGAGATGGTTCAGGCTCACCAAGTTTATCATCACAAAAGAAAATAAATACAAAAGGCACCCCAACACCTCCAAAAACGAAGGGAATGACGAAAGAAAATACTATAAAACCCAATATCCTCAACTATGTGGAACGAGGTAGACCAGCTCCATCTTCAGCGACTCCAAAAAACTTATAAAGACTCGGAATATTAAGAGTACGAAAGGACAAAACATGTTACATTTTATTTTGTAAGTTCTATTATGAAAAGACAAATGAACATAAAGAGAAAAAAGATACCTAAATGGAAGTAAAAGTCCATATTTACTAAATAGGGTTTGAATGCTCCTAGCTTTGTGTACCGAAATCGGTCAGTTTATCGTTGGGAACCTAATTAATTTTATTACTTTCTCCAATGACGTCAGACGGATGTTACAGTCAACAAAACATGTGTCTATACATATTTGTTGAAAAATATCTCCTACCCCAATTACATACGATGCCGCAGTATTTATATTGATGTGCCGTCGCTGTACAGTCAGCGTCAAATATTTCGTGACACCCAAAGTGGCCAAAATTAGACAACACAACCTTATTCCAATTGTGACAAAGACGTGTTGCGAACTTTTTGGCTACTTTGGGTGTCACGAACTATTCGACGTTGACTGTACGTTTACCGGGTAGGTATGTATGATGCCCGTAAATATCCCAATACCATAGTACTGGACAGACAATAGTAATATTTACAACACGCGGCCACGCAATAAAGGAGTTATAAACATTGGCCGTTTCTGTGCCCTCCCGGTCGCCCATCTCAAGTAGGGTTGCCTGAAACAAAAATAGAGTTGATGCTGCAAATTAAAACGAATTTATTATGTAAGTAAACTTTATTATTCTCATCTTTATAATACAGCGTGATAGTATACTAAGTAGGTATATTCAATTGTGTTTCTAAAAGATGATGATCCACTATGATCCCTACTTATCAATACTTCCCTACTCATATTATAAATGCCAAAGTAACTCTGTCCATCTGTTACGCTTTCAAGTCTAAACCCTTGAACAAATATTAATGAAAGGTAGGTTAAATTTTGGCAAAGGACATAGGGTAGGTTTTATCTCGGTGTTTGAAACAGGAACTCGCGCGATAAAGTTCTGTGACAGACAAAATTGCATGCGGGCGAAGCAGCTAGCAGCTAGCAGCAAAGCTAGTTAGAAATATATCTCTACTCTTATACTTGAAGAGCTAAATAAAAAACACAAACCAAGAGAGAAATAATAAAATTCATGAAGTATATGACGGATATTTTTTTTTATTTAAGCACTGGCAACCCTAACCTCAGCTATATTGCGCCGTCGGCCTCACAGCCTGCAATGTCATTAATGTTACTATTGTTATGAACTCCCATTCTACAAGCCACTTCGAGTTACCTATTACCTTCTGTCATAATCTTTGATTTTGTATGATTTTCCCGCAATAAACATTTTATTTATTCGTAGTAGAGTCACGATTTAAAGTGACTTCGTTTGTTCGTTTCAGCCAAATTACGTCCACTGCTGGACAAAGGCTTCCCTTAAGAATTTCCGTAACCACCGGTCCTGCGTTGCCCGCATCCAGGCTCTTCCCGCGACCTTCACCAGATCGTCGGTCCACCTACTGGGGGGCCTGCCTACGCTACGTATTCCGGCCCGTTGTCGCCACTCGAGTCTTTTCGAGTTGAAGTGACTTAATAGGTTCTAATTATAGTAAGAGTTGTCTCAACAAATTCGACTATAAACGGTCTTTTAATTAAGTAAATGTTCTTTCTAGAAAACACAATGTCAAGGATTTCTGTGAATGAATACGTACGAAGTACAGGTTTAGAATAAAATAGCTTTTGTGATAATCAACGAAAAAGTCATAGAAAACACACATGCTGGGTTCACTTTTAATATTTTGACTATAAAATGATGTCATCAACATCATCTCACCACAGGACGTCCAATGCTGAACGTAGGCCTTCACCAATGATTTCCTAATCACCAGGTTGGTAGCGGTCTGCATCCAGCACCTTCCTACTATTTTTATGAGCTCGTCGGTCCACCTTGTGGGTAAACGTCCACGCTGCGTTTTTCGGTACGTGGCCTCCACTCCAGATATACAGGGTGTTTGGTAAATGGGTATATGAGCCGACACTAGCCCATGTTAACATGGGCATATAAATGGTATGGTGAAGTCAGAAAATTGATATCTTCATTTTAGTTATTTTAATTTTCATATAAATCGGATTTTATAAAATTTATTTTGTATGAAAATTAACAAAATTATAATGATGATATCAAATTTCTGACTTCACCATACCATTTATATGACCATGTTAACATGGGCTAGTGTCGGCTCATATACCCATTTACCTAACACCCTGTAGATATGTAGGTAAATGTCTCAAAACTGTAATACAAAGTGATTTCTCCGTTTTTTTCATTGCTGGTTAAGACAGGTCACCTTTACAGGCAATTATTATGTGTCTAGACAAAGACTACCTTCAAGTATTTACTTAATATGATTAAAACGTTTAATCTAACTACAACATTTTCAGGGTGTTGGTAGGCCTGATAAGAACAATGCTTTTCGATTGAGAAGTTTCTGGAAAAGTTTCCTGTTAGACAGACAAAAACATGTATGAATCACGAAATTAATCATCTCGTATGTAATGTTTTATAGTACTTAATAAGATACCAATTATTTTATCGAAATTGCAATCAATTGCCACCACTACCGTTATTTCTCAAAACTCCCAATCCATTTCATTTACAGTGACAATAATAAATCATTTATCGTCATTATTAAGTCTTATTGGACTCGGAACTTCCATTCGCATCGATTTAATTACTTATTTTCCCATTGCACTTGCAATATCAAACAACGTCCAAGGGCGGGACCGCAGAGATTCACAGCGTATTACCAAATTGCGAAGTATAGTGGAGAACACTTCAAGCTTTACACTCAAATCTTATGTGATTGTAACAGGAACTATTTTGCAACAGAGATGCAGTCTGATGTTCTGTTGACTGTACTATCGCGCATTCACAGTGCACAAATTATTTGTCGAGCATTTAATCTGGCAATTGTGACGCAATTCTACATGCATACTTGGCGAAGATTAATTTTAACTGGCACTGTTCGTTGTTATTATTTACTAACTATAGCTCGTGACTTCGTGTAGTTTTACATCAAAATATAATGTAATTAATTTTAAAGAGCCTCTACTTCCACGTTTCAATTTACGTACAACAAAGAACTTTCTCAGTCACGTATCCTCCGAGTATTTGCTTTATTGTGTAATATAAACTTATCTTGTCACTCGAGGCTAGTTATCCCAATTAAAACTTATGGCTGCTCTTGAGCTGAGCTCCACTGAAGAAAACCTAGCTTACCAACATAATTACTTAACTACACACCCATTTTACACATAAGCAAGCAACTTTGGCCCCTTTTTAATAAAACTAAGAGTTGATAATCCGTTATCAGCCCAAGACATAAAGCCTGTCCAACAATCAATCACTTCGGGTTCACGAACTCTATCATTCATCGGCAAGAAATTGCTTTTCTTTCACGATATCATAGACTCGGTTTTGTAAAATACCGCTCACTATTAACATCAACTGTCGAACATGTCGCCGATATAAATAAAATTCCGCGAGAAACAATAAGACTTCGAAATGCCAAGCGCTCAATGGAAAGTATGATGTACAATAACGTTGGACTCCGCTCGTAGGGATTTTACTACCGTATTTTATTATTATAATGTGGCACTGAGGAATGACTAATAAAAATGGTGCAGCCGGATTGCAACACTATCCTCTGTGAACAGTAAACACCTGGTAAAAATGTTAATTAAAGTAAAATACTTTAACATTCTACGATTTAATCATTGTATTGTTTTAGTGCGAAATCTTGACTTGATTTCATTATTCAATTAATTAATATGTCTTACTTATAAACATATTTAGTTATAGAATGTATGTTTTAAGTTTTACCAACAACAAATCGTGTAGTAAACTAAACAAGCGTTAGAAGAAAAGTTTAATATTCCCACGACACCATCTCCGATCTTTTTGTCGGAAGTTTTTATTCGTTCTAAAAAGGAAGTTTATAAAGAACGTTGATTGAAACGAGAAGATTTATATCATCGCTCACATTCTTTGCGGCAACATTTCGTGCTATTTTGTTTGTGGATTCGAAACGATGAAATATTCATGTCACATTTGCACGCAGATCCGCGCGATCAGTCATCCGAAAAATAATGCAAACACGATCAAGTTATGACTTCTTTAGGGGCACGATGCGATTGGAGTCGGTTACCTCCGATTTATCATGCTCCTATCATTTCACAGATAGTTACGCCTTGTGACGCCATTTTTCCCACTCCGTTCGGAAATTGTCGGATTTCACACAACATTGAATTCAAATGCGCAGCTATTTCTCCAAATTACATACAAACTGATTTGTGTTAGAGACACCGTTGAACTGTTAGAAAATAGAAACGTTTTCTGGATAATTTGCATGGCAACAATATTGAACACGGAATAAATTATTCTATCGCAAAGTTCCGAACAAACTGACCCAGATGTCTAATAATGCGTAGAATAATGACGTGCAAATTAATGCAAATGAATGTTTTGCTATGAAACAGAGACAATAGTAATTTAGCAGCAATCGTTTCAGATTTGAAATCAGATTAACTGTGACATCTAAGCAAAGGAAATGGAAATATTGTTTAATATTACATATTTTTTTCTTGCGACTTATAACTATGAAGTCGGGATTATAAAGCAATGAAGTTTGATTGATGAATTTGTATTGAACAGTCCAAGACTCGAAACATTTCCCGGGTGATGTTGAATTTTGTTGTGCTGAATTTCGAACATCAATGTATCATCTTGAAATATCCAGACATTTTTCGAATAAAACACAACATTAAATCATTGGTTTTTCTTTGTTCTCAGATTTCAATGTTCGCAAAATTTGTTCTCCCGCTCCATGATCCTAAAATAATTTAAGACAGAATACTGTTTCATCCTGCTCAAGTATGTTGTACTTAGATTAATTCAGAGGGGCATTTTAATTAATTTTCTTTTTCTATCGCGTGGGTTGTAAGAAACTTGGTAAGGTTATTAAGTCACCATTGGCGGTAAAATTAAATACAATATTATTAATTTTATGTCCATTATATTTTGCTCGCGGCTCGTAAGACTTATTACTTATATTCTCAAGGCAAAATATAGTATCAAACGGTATTAGATCCATAATTTTAGAGCTAAATTAATAACAAATTCATAGGTACCTAAGTACCTATAGAACGATCCGAAATCTTATCTAAGTGACGACGGAACGCTCGAAACCCAAACTCGAAACCCTAAACTAGCATGAAAATAAAACGAGGTATCAAAGGAAAAGTCTTGTCTTGCCTGAAGTAAGTTTCCTTTTTACGGAAACAGGCGACGTGATCTGTTTGGCTTTAATCCAGTTGAATTTGTCCTCAAGGAATGTTTTTCTAACATAAAAGCTGTTATTTCATTACGTATCCTTACAGAATTATTCGGTAGAAGTGGGCGTCTTCAAATCGATAATATTTATTCCATTACAGCTTCTTTTCCTCTTAATCAAAGCTCTGTCATAGTCTAGCGTAACTTACACAAACTCATTTTGGACTAACAACGTTACTAACTTAGAAGGTTACCTTCTAAGTTAGTACTTAATGTTGTTTTATAGTTGTATTAAGCAGTGGCAACCCTAGTTGTTCGTTTTCTGTCTTTTCGCTTTGTTTTCATCAAACATTCATAAGAAAAAGAATACCAGTAGTGCTACCATTTGTAATTCATTATTGTTTTGGGAGACAACAAGTAAATACATAATTAGTGACAATAGCCCGGTGTTGGTGTCCAATTATAATAAGTAACTTAAGACTAAAAATATTTTCTAAGACTTAAAATCTTTTGGGATGTACTGCCCTACTGAAAATGTCACCTAACTTACTGAAAATATTATTTATATCTCAATTTAAACCTCAAAGACCAACATTGCCTTTAACTTGGCTTGACATATAAGATCATCATTTATATAGTAGGTACATAGCATTATACACTAAGCTACACCGAGCATCATTAAAGAGAACAACGACACAATATTGTTGATAAGGGTAACTAGCTGCTTCTAACTCGCAGTACATGTAACGCAATTCCAACTTGAATATGTAGGTCAAGCCTCGTGTGGTTTGACAAAAATTAGATTACAAAGTGGGGTGGGGTAATTAGCTAGCTCTGAAACTAGGCGATAATTTTGATAGCGATTCGGGGTTTCGGAAGAGGAAATCATCGGGGCGATGACAGTGAGTTACTGCGATTGCGTTACGCGGGATTAACGTTGCAAATAAACGTCATTAACACTGCATGAGGCTCAGGAATGCTACATGAGGCTTTTAACGAGGGTGAGTTCGGCTAATAAGGCCCATTTGTTGATAAGGCCCTTTTGTTGGTAAGTCCCATCTTTGTATTTTATTAATGAGAAAAGAATATACGCCTACTTTTATATTTCTTTGCATTTAGGTAGAACTGAACCTTATGAGAACAATTTGACATGGTCACTAATCTGACCATCTAAAAAAATTAGTTTAGATTGGCATCTCAAAATCTATTAAATTCAAATGAAGGTGTAACAATACAAGTAGGTACATTCAAAATGGCATAAACTGATAAAATAGAGCTGACCAAAAGCTCGTTAATAGGTAATTACAATTATTCATTATCAACTGGCGGATTAATGAGCATTCGAATTAGATTCAAATAACTATGTGGATACTAACACAACCCTATCATTACCAACAAATCTATTAGGCTGAGTTGCACCACCTAACTTTGACCGTGACTATAACGATAACCGGTGTATTTTGTATGGAATTTTACAGATTTTTGTAAAGTTGTAAAGTCAAAGTAAGATGGTGCAACCCTACCTTAACTTTTTTCTTAGTTAATAATATTTTGTTTGCGAACTATGAACGAACGACAGTACATCTCAAACTAACGGTACAAATATAAAAAATACTGTACAAATTACATTTTACGACAATATTTTTACTGTTTCAGTTAAATAAACGATACAACAGGGGCTCGACTCTTTTGTAGTGCTCCCTTTGCATCCTCTGCCAATTATAAAACGAATACATTCCTCTGTGACGTATCAGGAATATTTTTTTCAGACAATGTTTGCGGAACAAAGTTTATTTACTACGAAACAAAGTCAGTTACTCGTTTATTTTGTATGATGAACTTGTGTTAGATGGTGTCTGAAGTTATTTCCGTCCCGAAATAGATTCTTTGGAAACAACTCAGTCATATTCCATACGTTACTTTTTGTATCTACTATTGTAATAGGCAAAACCATTCAATCCATTTTAATTAAGCTTAATATGTAACAACAGTTATGTTTAAAAGACTCATTTAATGTTTTTTAAAAGTACAAAAATATGTTATATCAGGAAATTTACAAGAACCTAAAAATCTACGTCAATTATTTGTTACCTAAATGCCTTTTTTCTAATTTCACGAAGAAAAACAGAGGTATAGTAATTTGCGGACGTGGCATCGCTTCTCTGGGGACAGTGGGAGATGAAATGATGAATGCCACTGGGATTTGTTAGTGATTTCTCTATAGAAGCCTATACTCTATTTCAGTCATCAAGCTTATATTTGATTGTAAAGTAAAATTATCTAAATGATGTTTAAAACAGTTCAATTTTCGATAGTAAGTTTTTAAATAAATAGAAAAATATGTATGCTAAGCTGTCAAAGTAGTATTCTCTCCACTCTTTTTTATTTTATTTTCTACGTTTGCCACCCCCACAAAGAGTACACATTTTCACATTACATTACATGTTTCTTAAAAATATCCACCACAAAAAACAAAAAAAAAACATACATTTTACTTAAGAACGAAGGTATAAACAAAACTGAATCAAAGTACCATCTGAACAGTGCTGAAGCGTATTCCATTGACATGCGTAGCAATAAGGGTTGAGATAAATCCGAGCGTAGGGAATAATGTACAGATAGCACATCAAAATAAATACTGTGGCATCTTAAGTCGTTGTAATAGAAGCTATTTTGCAACGAAATTGTATAGTCTAATGTACCGTCGTCTGTACAATAAGGGCCCATTCACATGCAGGCGGCGACGCGCGCGCCTCCTTAATTGCCCACGTCAGCCGTAATGGGCAAGTAACACACAAAGTTCCGAATCAAAGCCCCTGATTGGATGGAAGCGCCCACCGCTTCACTAAACTCGGTTAACAGTTTGCGGGTAAAAAACAATTAAGTAGGCACAAGGATTTTTGATTAGTACCACAACAGTATAGTTTTTGTTTGTTGACGTGAGAACTTTTACTAGGATCAACGAAATCATGAAAATATTTACATTTTCTGATAATAGGTATTCCTACAAGAAAAGGTTGTGCTTGTGTGCGCATGTAAGCCAAAATATCCTTTAACTAGTACAGAGAGCCCTTTGACATGACATCACATGATATGGGGTTACCTACGTGAGTGCGACAAACGTTACATCGAATTTTGTTTCTTCGAAAACCTTTCTGCGAAGTTACTATACTGCGACGCCTTGTTATATCGATGCCTTGTTACTGCGATATTACGTTACATCGAAAAACTTTACTGCGAACGATTTTACTGCGAAGCCTTCTTTATTTGACTTAGCAGATAGATAAAACAATGAAATTACATACATCAAAAGATTACCTACCTAATATAATGCATTATGTATTTATTTATTTAAAACTTACATGCATAATTGCACATACGTACACAATGCGAACTTAATGCCATTCGGCACTCTCCTCCAGTTAACCTTAGGGCCAAACAGAATAAAGTGGGCGGTACAAAATTATAGATGAAATAAAATTATAAATACATTAAATTTTATTTACTTATTACATATATTTAACAGTTACTATTTTTAGTTATCTTTGATTAAATAACATAAGAATAGAAACATAAATATAAATAAATTATAAAATATGACTATAAAATCGTTCGCAGTAAAGTTTTTCGATGTAACGTAACATCGCAGTAACAAGGCATCGATATAACAAGGCGTCGCAGTATAGTAAAATCGCAGAAAGGTTTTCGAAGAAACAAAATTCGATGTAACGTTTGTCGCACTCACGTAGGTAACCCCATGAGGGGTATGTAATAATGATGTCAACCTTTAATCCTTAGCAAAAAAGCCCAAAAATACCAATAATTAAAATTAAAAGCTATATTGATAAAGCATTAAAATAAACATTGAGGCAGGTATATTGTCGAAGGGCTAGCTAAACTAGTAAATGCAAACACAAACTTTAAAAGCACCCTCATCGCCAATATTATTCCAAAACGATCCCTATAATCCTGCATGTTTATGTCAAAAGTTGAGGAAACAATCCTAAACACAAACTTTTCTAAAACTCAACTGATAGGTTTTCGAATAATGCAAAACTGAATACGATAAAGGTAGAACTTCGTAATGGGCACGCACGTGTCGTTGATAACAATTTAGAATTTGTGCGAACAATTTCGATGTTTTGTTTTCGAGTCGTGTAGATTCGAGCAATAAAAGCGAACCCTGTAGAGCTGCTATAAGATCTCAAGCTAAACCAAGCTGTAAAGCATTGAAATATACAGACTATTTTTGTATAATTAATATGATTGAAAGTCATAAATAGACAACTCTAATTTGATCTATCGGCTCTGTCAGTTGTCTAATGATTGAAAGAGATAATGCCGACACAGATGCTGAAACTGTTTTGCGATGTGAATTCCGAGATATTACCAAGTGTTGTAACATTAGAGAAGTGATCATTGCAAAGTAAGTGCCAATGACTCGTATATGAAGATCTGGCAGTTTAATCAGTTAAATGTTAGTGTGTTGTCACTTTAAGGCTGGGTAGCATCATCTTACTTTAACTTTAACAAACGTCAAAAATCTGTCAAACTCCATACAAAATACATTGGTTATCGTTATAGTTACGGTTAAAGTTATGATGGTGTACGTATCGTATCATAATACTGTTTAAGAGCCTTAACTTATCCTTTAACCTCAAAAATATTAAGACTTGTAAGGGTCTAAATAAAAACATTATTTTATTGTCATAGAGTAGAGAGTAAACGTAGTACGAGTAGGTATCAAACAAAAAATGAACATGAAGTTTTAAATTTTAAAAACGTAGGTGCTTGTGAAAAACCAAATATTGACGAACTAAAAACCATTACTTATAAACTCTCTCACAGCAGTCATAAGTATTGTCAGACATTTCAATTCCAATTACAGATAACTTTTACTTGTACAACGCGGCGACGTTCAATCATTAGGGCAAACAACTCGCTTTACATTTGAGATAATTTAATTAGAGAAGTAATTTCTAATTGTGTTGTGTGGGAGTTTGATGATAAAGGTAAATTAAAATTTACCATAATGATGAAGCTATAATGGAATGTTGTAAACTAATTATACAATTTAATAGACACTCATAACAAAAGCTGTTTGATTTATTTGTCAATTTAAACTTTCAATTTGACAAATAAATTAAACAGCTTTTGTTATGAGTGTCTATTAAATTACGTATGAGTATTATTACCATTTTGTCCAATAGGCATGAATATGATACTAAAACAGTTTTTGTAATAAACTTCAAGAACATCAAATCAAATTGGACTTAAACACTAAAAGAGGACTTTTGTGGATATTTTTCTTTGTCGTATTTTATGTTAATCATTCTTCCCGGGTAGACTTTAGAAAGATTAAATTCGTGACATGTCTACCAAAGCGATCGTTATGCTCGCCACGAATTCGCGTTAATACTTGAACATGAATTATAGCGAGACCCCCCAGAAACTCTTCATCATCCACCATAAGTTTCAAGACCACCTAGTTTCTATTTCTTTTTATTCTGAACTCCAGGAAAGAAAAATTAGCTGCTCAGAGCTTCGCGAGCGAATGAAAAACGCCGTTGAATTATTCATTTAGCGGACTTTACCATCTACAATGTTAATGTCAAGCGTGCATTGAGACCATGTTATGATTTCATTCGTGCCTTTAAAATTTTACGCTCTGCGAGTTTCAATTGTGAATGTTGTTGATTATTTCAACGACATTTCCATCCCGGCATTTCCATTATGCTCCTATTCAGTTCAACCACTTACTAAATTAAACTAAATATTTTCTATTAGATAAATACTTAGACAGATGTCATAGAAAGAGTATTGTACTTTGCTTATCTACCAAACAACTCAGACCATATTAAACCTAGCTTTATCCATACTTATTTAACTTTAAGTTAGATGACTTACAGCTGCTACGAGTACTTACTCGTAGCTTCTCCCCTTTAATTTGCAACAATCAAATCTCATTTTAACGGAGACCATTTAAAGTTTTCATAATTAAAACACAAACTTCTCCAATGAGAGCGCGTTGTTCCGTTATTTTTGCGGATCTGAGCCGGATCTAATCCTGCGAGAGTATTCGGCTATAATACGGATTTCAATTTTAGATAAAGCAACGGATACTTGTAATTGTCTGCGGTTCGGCCGAACGTCTGGCATACAGCACTACGGTCTGCTATTACAATTTCAAATGTTCCCGATGGGGTGCGTATAAACTACTGCATTTACTTGTAATAGGGATGTTACAACCGTAAAATTGGTATGGATTTAGTAATGGGCTTTATGAACTGACGTGACTTGAAAGCTTTGATGCTTGAATTAGATGAAAGGCTTTTGATTGAAAGACGAAAGGACAGATTTTGTCTTGGAATTGATATGGTATTATTTTTGAAAGGTGAACTTATGGAATTATGTACTCAGAAATGTCATTCATACCTTACACAGTATTAGGCCGTAACTATAAAGATAACCGGTGTTTTTTGTATGGAGTTTGACATATTTTTGACGTTTGTCAAAGTTAAAGTAAGATGGTGCACCGTGCAGCCTTAATTTAATTAAGTGAAGAAAAATATTGTCTCTGACAACCCTATTAACAGAGGTTATGGTAAGAATTTGCTTACTCAACCCTCTATTTGCTGTTATTTAACAGTGCACTGGCAATGTATCTTGTACATTTCTAACGATATTCATTCATAACGAACAACATTTCCAATATAGCACCCTTAAATCTCCACTTCATACAGCAATTATTTCAACCTGACGTTGCGTGAAATTATGAAATGCAGACAAATAGACAAACAGCGAAACAAAGAGGTCGTCACAAGCATTAAATATGTTACAAATTCACATTTCCCAACGGAAATTTTCCATTTGATAGACACTGTAAAGAAAAATTAACAGAATGAAAACGTAACACGGACCCGGAATAGTCTATCCGTGATATAACCATTTGAAACGTGCTCAATTAGCTCTAGATTGAAGCGGTTTTCTAAATTTGCAAGTTACATGACTAGTAAATGAGCCATTTGCTAGCAGAGAGCCTGTGTTAATGCTAATGTATTCTTTTTGCTTAACACGAGTACTTTTAGTAATATGTGTTGTTAGTTTACTTAATTGAACGTTCTGTGTGCTTCTTCTCTAGACTTAATATACCTAGATCTTGAATAGGTTTAATGCAATATTATAAAGTAAACCCGATATATATTTTTGAATAAAAAGGTTAGTGAGAGCTTGTGAAATATTTAAAATGCCAAAACTTTTTATCCCTTACTTTCCAAAGCTGAATAGTAAACATCCTGCGGACAAAAATATTCCACAAGCAGACTTAGGTACAGTCAGCTTTATAAAAACTTGTCAGATAAGCAACTGTTACATGCCTTATCGCGTTCACGTTCTCACTTGCGGCAACTGCGGCTCCGATTGTACCGCGAGCATTGTTCGCTCGATAGTTCGCGAGCAACATTCTACGCATAGTTCTAATGCACGCGTGGCGTTATCCTTGGTAACTATCCTGCATAATAACTAGAGGACAATGTGTTCACAATGTTAAATGTTTTAACACTTTCGCGGACAATATCGTCCACATGCATGTGAGTTGGCGTTAATATGACAGGACGTCTGCTGACGTCACATTCCTTACTTTATGAATTTGGTACGTCTTAAAATGTTTGATTTCTCCAATGTTACAAAAGTAAATAGTACGCCAATCCATCACCAGAGCAGTTTACACCTAGCAACTTCCCCCCAACTTATAATTAGTTCACCGGTAGGCCTACCCACTCTAGTTCTTTAGTCTATAGTCGCCACTGAGAACCTTCCGTGTGAAAAACTAAACAAAACTCTAGAAATAGATTACAAGTGACGCAGCAATTTCTACTAAATGCTCAAGACATCGACCATCGACCTATATCGATAGTCGCGAGCATTCGCAAGTCATTAAACGTAACGCAACTTGTGCCCTAATGAGCTCTAGGCTTTACAGTCCCGAGGGCCGCCGAGCCGCGTCGGGCCACTAGCGACTAGTCTAGTCTAGGCTCTAGGCCTAGTGACTAGTTATTAGTACCAATACTCTAGGCCTAGCGACTAGTTATTAGTACCAATAGTCTGGTTGATACTATAGACTGGTCCGGGAGCACGTAGAATTTTGTCCAATGACCCCAAGCTAAAATTCTACGTGCTCCCGGACCAGACTTTAGATTGATGTTTGACTAGTTTTTACCCGCGACTTCCTCGCGTGAAATTCCGTTTATCATAGAAAAAACTACTTCCCTATTTGAGACATATCGATATAACATCAAATTATAATCTACTTTAAACAAAACAATTCTTGTCTGTATGCTTAGATGTTTTAAACATACAAAAGATTTTAATGCAGTTTTCAGCAATCGATAAAGTGATTAAATAGGAAGGTGTAATCAATACATAGCACCAGTAAACTATTTATAAACTATAAAGTATTATCAAAATCCGTTGTGTGTTTTTTACGTGATGGATTACGAGGTTATCCTTCCATCCATCCTCACTGACTCTCACATTTATAATATTCCTAGGACTAAAGCGACACGCAGGATGCGGAGCGCGGTGCGTTATCGGGCTCACGTCCTCACTCGTGTCTACATCGGAAGCTTCATAGTACCGTATCACAACCCTCGCAAATTAGTACAGCCCTGCACTATGTAATGTATTCCACTGTAATAAGATTTATATTCCGACGAAAATGTTTACATATTTTTGCACGCACAGCCAAGGCATGGCACAGCCGGCGTCCTTACGAAAGAGGGCACATAAGGTTGACTATATGGGATCTTTTGTAATGGGAATAGATGCTATTTTGCAACAAAAAACGTAAGTCTGATGTGCTGTGAATTGAACTTGCAACCTTCACATGTTATTGAATTAAAAATACATTTTGTAATGAGTTGTCTGTATCAATAAAAGTGTGCAAATACATAACTTGTTAGATCTTTTTAATGATCATCGCTTGTCTCTATTTTTAATGTCTCTATATTTTGTCTGTGTAGCGGACGAAGAGGAATGAATAGATTTGAAGAATGAAGATGTAAAAAACACATTAACAGGAATTTTGTTTTCATATGAGTCACTTAAAAGTTAGGGATCAAACAGTTGTCCCTTGATATAAGTCATATATGACTAAATCCTAGGTCTTGACAGTTTGATCTCACCTGTGAGTGAGGTTAGTTGCGTGCCCGTAAACCAATTCACACAGTTACTTTCTATTTTCGGATCTACCCATCTCTTTCATTTTTAATAAGGTGCTCTAACGACAGCTACAGATATACAGGGTGTCCCAGAATGGGTGAATCAAACTGCTAGGGGAGGTAGCTCTACTAATGTTCTATCCCTAAAAAATATGAAAAAAAATAAAGCGCATAGACACAATTTTTTTTTTAATGAAAATAAATCAGCTTTGCCTAAGTATCTGGCTATAATTGCTACGTTTGGAGTTTATTTGTACTTTTTTCTTACTAATATTAATTGTACATGATCGCTTCGTTTATCTGTAAACAAACTTTTGAAAATAATGACTAGATTTCGAGTTTAGAGCACTTTATTAAAAAAAAATCCGAAAAATCCCAAAAATAATTTTTAGGAATAGTACATTAGTACAGCTACCTCCCCTAGCAGTTTGATTTACCCATTCTGGGACACCCTGTAGATCGTTTCATCCACGAAGACGCGCTTCACCAATTTTTAGTCTAAGGAAGCGCGGGGTGCGGGGAATTCGATCCGAGCAATACGAGCGTCATTATTGTAGTGTGCGCTTGCACTCATGGACAATTTAGCGTGTACCGATAACACTCAAACATTAACGGAAGAATGACGGGGCGCGTCATCGAAGATGAAACGATCTATAGATCCGAAAATACTGAAATCGCGTTTGGGAGTAGCGTGCATGGTGAAAGTATGGTCTAAATCACGGCATAGTTGATGCAGGATATTGTTTCATGGCTCCCTGCAGTGAAATATATTAAAGGGTTATACTATTTATTGTTATTGGTTGGTAAGTGTAATCTGCGAAATAGATCCTAAATCATAAGCTGAGGTATCTTATATTTTTTCAACCCAGTTGCGCTTGAAGCATGGTTGCATGCTAGGCAGCGTAGTACAAAGATTTGTGGTATGGTTAAAAAGAAAAATGCCAGTCAATTTTGACAACCCTGAAGGAAAGAAATAACGGCAGATTTTTAGGAGTGGCTCAGGCAGGACTTCCAAAGCATTCTACATGTCAGTCACAAAATAGCTAACATTTTCCATATTTTAGCAGGAATTTGATTCATAAATGAGTCTACACATGACTCCCCCTAATTAAGACTCAAATTCCTGCAAAGTAAAGAAGACCCTTAAATGTTAATCATTTTATAATGGATTCTGCGTATTCCTACTATTATTTTTAGTGGTAGAGAGAAGCGAGGTATGTTAATTGAAGATTAGTTATCAACATTTGATATAGCACACATAATTCCTGAAAACGATAGCTTTGGCAATTAATTAGCATAGAGAGCTTTCAGGTTTCATATTAGTTCAAATCCAGGTATGTTTGGTGTAGATACTCGTGTGATGCGAATTTAATATGCTAGATAACGTTTTAAGTACGAAATATATGGAGATTGTGTTACTAACGTGTTGGCACACAGTACAAACATGGTATAACTTTCGTGTATTTGTAATCTAACGTTTGAGTTGCAGTGTATCGAAAACAATGGACTGAACCGCTCGTGCAATGAACTATGCGCAGAATGTTGCTCGCGGACTACTCGGGAACAATGAGAGCCATACTTCGCCGGTGAACGTGAGTGTAGAAGCTTCAAGCATTTTGCACGTACGCACTCAAACATAGTATACATCTTTAATTATTAGAAAATATTCCTATAACACACCTATTTATATTTTAGGTCACTAAATCAAACGGGTGTGGATGTGGAAGCCACGTACCTACCGGGAAACTAAGCGTGGGACGTCCACCCATAAAGTGGCCGATGACCTCATTGAGGAGGTAATAGTATCAGGAAGACGCTGGATGCAGACGAGGGTGTTAATAATAAATCCCTAAATATCAATTGAAATAATGTCAGTGGCGGTAGGTAACGAATTATGATCATGTTAGATAGTTCAACCTTGAGCATCAGATTTTAGAACAGATTTTGACACTGTTAAACTACTCCAGCAAAAGCCTTTACCTGTCGAAGGAAAATCTTGAAAGGTATTTTTAGGTACCTTTTATTCTAATACAGCCAGTCCTCAAACAAATCTTCGCCTGCCCATGCGTAATAGCCGTAAACGACGCTATAAAAGCGATCTACAACCAATTATCGAAAATGAGATCATTTACGCCTCGCAAAAGTAATGCTCGGTTATAGACCGGTGCGCGGTGTGAAGCTCAGAAAACACGCGGATATTACAATGCGTATTATGGTATGGTTAATATACAGACAAATCCATAATATTAGCATTACGTTATATTAATCTACCGTGTCATTAACAGCATTTTCACGTAGTTAACTAATATTTCGCCCATCTTCATTTGGCTTATAACTAGATCGGCATTGTTCATGTTGACGACTCTGAAAAAAGTGGTTTTACCGTCTGACCAGGGTGGGGAGTGTAGGCCAAATCTCCATTTGCCTCTGGTCAATTGGAGAGGGTTGTGCTCCTGCAGTGGAGACTAAATGATCTGATGATGGCTAGATGAAAGTGTTTTTGAAAAAGGGGCACGCATGTGAAGTCTTTCTGTGACTGAAATTACTATTATTAGGTATGTGTTTTACTAAGCAAAATGAACGTTTTACTATCTCCTAAAAACAAGACATACGTCTCCCGTTAGCTGCATCATTACGGTTTCGCCGATGCGACGCCGTGCTTGCACTAAGTATGCTGTTGCAGCAACAAGTAGATACATACGAGGTAAACTCATCGCTCGTATAAATTCCTGAAGGCACACCGCAGCATTCGGCCTGTTTTATGGGGCATTTACTTTACCACTTTGTCCAGGTTACAACATAATAAAAGGAAACCTAGTGGGCCTTCTTCAAATTCTACTATACTCCTGATGCAAGTAAAAATTTAATGTGGAATGCCCTAGCTGCAGTTTTATGCACAAGGAATCATTGCACATACATGTCTAAAGTGATACGGCTTACTTCTTACATCAGTAGCGTCGAAAGCCAACCGCAACCAAGCATAGTAATGAAGTTCTTACGGTGTGCGTTGGATGCTGATTACCACATGCGAGGATCTATATCTTTGCTGATTTATCCGCAGTCAAATCTTCATACTGATACTGAGATTTTATGTGCATTTTATGTTTGTAATTGTTGCTGTTTGATATCGGTTTTTGTAGCATTTTTTTTTTCACATTTTACAAAATGTAAAGTTTACCCCGAAAGTTTTCGGAGGAGAACCAAAGTGACTGACATAGCTCATAGAATTGCTAAAAAGTTGGGGCAGAATAGTTCTCGAGTGGCGACCACGGGCTGGAAGACGTAGCGTGGGCAGGCCTCCCACTAGGTGGACCGACGATCTGGTGAAGGTTGCAGGAAGAGTCTGGTGTGGGTAGCGCAGAACCGGTCGTTGTAGAAATCCTTGGGGGAGGCCTTTGTCTAGCGGTGGACGTCATTTGGCTGAAACAAACGAATGAAAGTTTTCCCACGTTGTCTTCACTTTCTAGCACAGCAAGTTCTTAGATGTGTGCCTTTTATGCGTGTCTTCTGCATCTTCCTTTATTATGTACCTCCAGGTTCTGCATCCTAGGGTTATTATCGCGGTCCGGTCTACCTTTTGTAGCAATTAATTTTGGCTCTGCTTTACGAGTGTACAGAATAAGTAGTACAAGTGCTACTAGATTAGCTAGAACTACAGGTAAATGTATATGGCGGCTTTTTGCTAACAATAATGGTTTCGTGCCACTACCTACCGAGTATTATAGTTAGATTTAGTCTCTACGAACAATGTGCGAGAAAAGAAGTAATATAATTATTGTTGTAATGTAACAAAACAACATCTAAGCGAACAAGGGATATTAACTAAAATTGTAAAGCTTATTTATTGCGCATATTATTATAAAGTGTGCAGACGTCATTTTCAAAAATGTAGGTATATCTATACTAATATTATAAAGCTGAAGAGTTTGTTTGTTTGTTTACTTGAACGCGCTAATCTCAGGAACTACTAGTAATGAATATAAGGACAACATACACTAGTAAACTGACCCACCCATATAACTGACATTCTACTCGTAACTCCATTGCCTTATTTTTATATAAACAGTATCATCCCCAGTATTAAACAAAGCTGTATAATCGTGAAATCGCTTCGTAATAACAAAGACAAATTGTTTCCCCGTATTAAACACACAACGCTTAAGTATCTTATTAATATGCTTAGCTGCAATAATCTTTAATCCGTCGCTATCTCCATATATTAACACTGATGCGTTTGACCCTTTATTTGACAAGCTTCAAATTATTACTATATTAAGCCCATTACCCATTTTCAATACGCCCGCATGCGTGTACATTGCTTAGGAAATTTATCTCTTAATTAGAAGCGTGTTGACTTCATAATTTAACAAAACACCCCCATTTACATTATTAATAAACGGGGATGTTACATACATTATGCAGTTTAATGTTTAATTTATGTGGAGTTGTCTCAGCAGACTTGATAGCATTTGTTTTATAGATGAAGGTACTCACTCGAAGGAGTAATGAAGAAGAATATACCATAGAGTTACGTATAGTACGAGAAATTATGCTTTGATGGCGCGGTGGCGGCGCGGCGGCGGCGCGGCGGCGGCGCGGCGGCGGCGCGGCGGCGGGCTTTACGCGGCGCGTATGAACAGTGTAGGGGCGCGGCGTCGGCGCGGGGGCGGCGCGGTGGCGGCGTCGTGTGCAGGAGCGCTAACCCTTTCAAATCTGAATTTTATTATTATTTTTGAGAGTACCTCCTAATTTTTTAAATTCTAAATTTAAATAATGTGACGTAGAATATTTTTAATAGTCAATCTGTGTTATTGCCATCCAAATCAATGTACTGAGAGACATAAACACACAACCTGACCGACTTCCTCATTTAATAATATAACAGGATTACCAAGAAGGAAGTAGGATGTACAGCTCTCGCCCTTAACGGGATAACGATATCAAAAATATCTTCCAAGTTAAAGATTAAACTAGTGACAAGAGTACCAAGAGAGTTTCCTAATTAATCACGCGGCCCTTTATTAAAAGGAGCCTCAAAGTACGCCGGCCCTAAGCACTTCTTAATTTCAGCTTAACAAGATCACTTGAATATGAAAATTTAATTTTCTAAAGATGCTAATTACGGACTCTCCTACCGTCCCTAAACGCCAGTCAAGCTCGGTTGTAATCAGCATATTAACATCCTCATGACTCCCAAATAGCCAACTTCTTAAAAGGATTCCGCAAAGATTCTCGGATTAATTTCAGTAAGAAAAGTTTCACATCCGAGACACGGCGGAGTTGGGGTCCACAGATAATAGTCGAGTAGCAAGTTTAATTAGTTCCCGGTGATGCCGCGGCCAGAGGCGGCGCTGTCGGCCACGGCCTGTCGCTACCTGCCTGCGCTTTATAAACTTGCAATCTCTGACCACGGCGCACAGTAGTCGGCAAGCGGAAAAAAGTCCAAAATTGGAAGGTTCTAATTCATTAAAATTAGCATAGTAGCCTTATTGTAGAATAGTTATGGGATCATAATCACAAAAAAAAATATCAATTAAACGTTATTTTAAAGGAAAATTATGCGTCATAAGTTGATCAAACACGAAATATTTATTTAAGCGTAGTTTCTACGCTCGGATGTCTACGAATGTATTTCTTAAGACATTGATGATATCAACAATATTTCTTTTTAATTGTCTTTTAGGAAGCATTATGTATTTACATTAAACTATATTTTGCAAATAACTGCTGTCGTCATGTCCTACTTGACCTATATAAAAGACACTCTTTTATATTCGAAATTATTGCTTTTCTTGGACCATAACTTTTTTGCCTTGTCGATCCTAGTGGAGATGTATGAATCAAAAGATTCCTTAGTCCTTCTAGTAACTAGCCTATTATAAATTAGCTGCTAATATCTGCTACCCTTGACATACGATTCATTTATCTAATGAGGTTAAGTGATTGGATATGACGAGACGGGGATGAGAGAGTAGGTACTCTCGGTGCAAATGAGGATATTATGAACATTCTTCTGGCTTCGTCTGATCCATTGATCAATAAATTTAGAAGTAAAATCAGCAAAAAATGTTTAGTTCTAAACCAAGAAGTTTTAGACCTGATAAAAAAGTGACATTATTTGTTCGTAATTTCTGTTATGTATTTAAACATAGACATTGCACTATATAACATTTTTTTTATCATTTTAAAGCAATATTATGAAAAGAAACATGACAACACTGAAAAATGTAATTATTTCCGCTCTCCCATACAAAACCGACCACTGTGCGGCGGTGCACAGGTTAATGTTTGAAAGTTTAGAAGAATGGCGCGTGTAATTTGCACTGAATAGTCTGGTCTAAACAGTTTACGAGGGCTTGTAGCTAGAAGGGAAATTTAAATTATGATGCCACGCGGTATTAACTAAATCTAAGATCTAATTAGATGGATACGTTTAACATGTTCCTAATTTGTTTAGAACATAATTACCATTCATGAAGATAAAACTTATACATATAAAATTAACCCAAAGAAAATTGTATGCCCAAAAATAAAAACTAAATTCTGCCCCTACCAGCCAGTCAACATAATTTGGTAATAGGTACATGTTATGTGTTTGTCATCGACTTATTAGTAAATGTACTTTATCGGAAAGATATTATTTTATCCAAACATTAAACAGAAAGTAAGAATAATAAATAATGTCCTAAAAAGATAGAAAGATTGCTTGTACAAAAAATGTATCTTCAAACAACATTACTACCATACTTAGGTCAATAGAGACCTAAAGTTTTTTGCAACATTCGCCGGATTGATCTTTACATTCAATTGGCGAAACTAAACCAAAACTAATAAATAACAAAGACAAGCAATTTGCTCGGAAAAAGTTGACAAAGCAACTATCTTGTTTCGCCAATCTTCGACTCACCTGACCTCGTGGCAAACTTTCTTAATCCATGTCGAGAAAGCACAATCAGACACCGATGCGAATGAGTGTGTACCTCACTTGGATACTGAACTTACTTATATGTTTGTTTGCAATAAATATTTACTTTTGTTTTTATTTGAAATAAACGTTAGGTAATCTAATTTAATTGTTTTCAGACAAATACCAAAACAATTTTTATAATTTCAGTGATAGTGATATTTTTTGGCGCTGTATTTTTCTGAAACATGTTTTTTGTTTTTATTCTCTTTGCTCGGTTTGGTATTACGAGTGTCTCTAAGAATTTAATTTATAAAACACTTTTGTAGCGTAATACTTTTTGGAATTACGTTGTAGAAGTCAGAGAGTGTGAAATTAATGAAAATGTGAGCCTAATAAGCCCATGATAAATATTTTAGAAATAAATTCCGATTACATCGGATAGAATCATTACCTACCTAAGGCCCAGTTTTTTGATTCATAGTTAAAATAACTAATTGTTAAATTTTGCTACTAATGGTTAAATATGAACAAAGTGTAAACTAATAGTTAAAAATGTACTAAAAGTCAAGCTAACCATTGTTCGAAAAACATTTTTTTCTTATATTTCACCACTTGTCATTTGACATCTGTCAAATTTAACTATTGGTTATTTTAACTACGAATCAAAAAACTGGGCCTAAGTGCAGTTTATAATAACAATTGGTTAAATTGGCTAATAGCAGGCCAGTATATTGACCATTGTGACCGTGTAACTAACATTGAAACTTATATGTAACTAAAACTATACTTGTAACATGACTGTTATCATCCAGTTTTTTTTTGTCTATTATTAAAATAAACTCTTCATAGTATAACTTAAACTTTCTGATCAGAAAAGCAGAATTAATTGTAAGTAGGTTTCTAATAAGTATACGATAGTTGAAGACAAAAACGAAAAAGTAACTAATATAAAAACAACCGAGGTTATTGGACAGCTTTCAGCTGTTATCTGAACTGGCCATTTATTTAAGTCTGTGACTAAGTGGATCGGTGTAATCTGGCCTTTATTTATGAGAGGACTCATCTCTACAGGACCATTACTACCACAGACGAACAAAAAAGACTGCAGCTCATAACAAGGTACCAGATGACATACAATTTCAAGTAAGGTGTGAGAAAGAAAAGGTGGCGTAAATAGGTTTTCGAATAAAGAACACACACACCTCAGTAAGCGTAGTATAGGATATCCACCTGCTCGATAGACCGATGATCTCTAGAAGCTAGCAGGCAGTGGCTAGATAAAAAGAGAAAATAATTGTGCTATCTAACGTTCCTTGGATCACATCCCATTCGATATTCTGGGTTGGTAATTCCAATTAACGGACATTAGATTCCTAGACCTTGGCGACCCCTTGTTACTTCTGCTGCTGACGGGATAGTATTTTTTTTTGTGATTAGGTTGACAAGTGAAGTGGCCAGCCTGTGGGGCACATCCACATTACTCCTGGCTCAAACATAGCATGCTTGAGGCCAAGCAATAATAGTTTTTATAGCCAAGAAGAAGAAGTCCCCTCTCGTATGATAGTTTTACATTCAAGAAGAAGCTCGTGGCGCCCCCAGGTGCACACGGCTCGCTAACCGGTCGGCTAATTGAGTTGATTGTTATTCAGATGCTGTTGTCGGCCGTGGCTAATTTGCGCTCCAATTCGCTAGTTAGGCTGAGCGCGTAGCTTAATTCAATACAAACAGAAACGTAAAACTGGGCCTCGTAATATGTAACACAACACAATAAATAATGCAATATCACGTAACGCTCGCTACGGGCAAATGGAATTTGTTTGCCAGTGCTTTCCAAACTTTTTATTTCCGGCCAGTATTGAGGCGCAGTTACACTATGCGTGAACGTAAGCGTATCAGATAATAAAATAATATTAAAAACGTTTATTTGAACCAAAAGCTACATAAAGCATGTATTACTGCAAAATTATAGTGTAAACATGCAGCTCAGTACCTCTAGCATAAAAAACTTGACTTTACGTCACGTTCACAGGGGTGCTGTTTAAGTTTTCATACTTAATATTTTGATGTCGATTCGAATATGCAAACGATTCGAAGTCGAAAGTTTTTCGTGGTATCGTTTCGCCTTGCGTCGCCCATTCTTCCGTGCACATGTCGGCGTTTATTCTCGATTAAGTTCGAACATAGTGTAACTGCGCCATTATGATTTGAAAACTACGCAACTCTATCGCTCCATTCACGGGTGTTTATCGGATCCGTAATACCTACTCTGTGGTTTGACCGCGCTACCTTGTTTTGCTAAATTGAAGCCGCAAACATTTCCACAGGATTTTACCACTTGTGCTACTAAAATGTTTTTGAAAACTAAAGTTGTTGGGTGCCACTCTTATTAACTCTATAGTGGCACTCAAAACTTAGTGATACACTTTTGAAATGGCAGTTTTTCCTAAACTATAAAAGAGTTTTAAAATAAAACACGTTAGAAAGATAAACAAAATATTAGCTATAAAATATACCTACTTAAATAAAATCTTTTTTATTTCAAAAGTAACGTCTTTTTTTGGGAAAGTTGCCATTTCAAAAGTGTACTTACGAAGTTTTTACTTTACTATGTTTATTATTATTCTGTATGGAAACGCGCATCGGGCCGCGCCGCGCCTGAATAACTTCCAATCGAATTTTACGCACCATGTCAGAACAACAATACTGGCATCAAGTGGCCGAAGCCATAATCAATAAATATTCATTTATGCTTAATCGTGAAGTGTCCACATGACTGACCGTTTAAGCAGTCACACTCGGACCTTATCTTAACATCTTACCTGTAAGAAATCACGGCACATGCACATAACTTTTCTTCCTTGTAAAAATTTGGATTCTACCACTACTTTGTGGCGTTTTCATTGCATTCTATGTACTAGATATGTACCATTCTACACTAGGTACATTTCACTTAACACGAGGTGCAATTGCGGTCAAATACCTGCCTTATTATGCATTTATTTATTTATTTAATAGGACAACCAACAAGACATACACTAGAAGACAATCAATATTTACAACGTATAAAAAATATATCGACGACTAAAGCTCAAGCACACTCTCTCCCTCTCTCTGGCAAGGCCTTAAAGGTTAACGCGGTACCCCTGACAATCTAAACACATGAAAACTAACTTACACCTACAAAGTTTGAAAATCATTGTTGGAGACGAACATGTCTCTCGTCAGATTTGGATATGCCTAACGAACTTCAAAACGGGTCTAGTGGAACGAGTGGCCCAACAAACTTTACTGTTTGGGAATTAAAAGTTTAATTGGCTTCGGATTGCTATCAAATAGGAAGTTGTTTCTGCGTCCCAAGTGATCAAGGGTAGTTATAACCCTTCTGCTACTAAAAGTTACAAATTAAGACACGTTTACAAAACTTTATTTATTTACCTACTGAAACAAAAAATACCTACTTCAGTTCAATCTAGATAGGTACATAAAGTTAAAGCAACAATACCGCCAATGTTCTATCCCATGTTTGGATCAAATATTCATACAAACTCGCTTAACAAAGCGTTGAACAAAATACTCAGTTATTAGCAAACTCGTGTGCGAAACACAGCGTGCTACGACAAAAGATATTCAAAAGTTTTCGTTACTGTGCAACTACAAAAACAGGCATCTAAATAATGTGCACAAGAATGTACTGTACTTGTACGGTAGTGTAGTGTAATTGACGTTAATCACATATGCAGTCTAGGGCGGTGCACCAACTTTAAGTGCCTATTTAGTCTTGTATGAAAAGGGTGCTAGGGGAAATATCAGCAGATAAGACTTGTCTGGTTTTATAAAAATATCAACAAACTTCCAGTTTCGCAGGCAATGTTTGCGAGACACAGTCTGTAATAGGTTTACAACACAATAATATGTAAATCTATCGAAAGTCATAAGCAGTAAACAAAACAATTAAACATCTTATTTAAACCCGAAATAGAGAAACTTACACTCTGGTTAAAATCGCTTAGCTATTTGGATACCGAAACACTTTTAAAAAATAATATATAAAATTTATCAAAATACCTGAAAGTTAAAAAAGGCATATAAAAACGTAAAATCACTCTCTATCATAACTTAACATAATACAACATAACACACACACACACACACACACGCATACACACACACACACACACACTTACAAACACCATATTTTCTAATTCACCTTATATTTTTTCTTTACCTTCTACTTCAAGTTTGTAATCTAATTAATAACCATTTTGTTTTTTTGTTTGTTAAACTTACCCAAAACTAGCACTGTCTGAATGGGCGGTGACTACCTGATACAGGTATACTTTTACTTACTAGGTATGTCACCACAATTTTTGTAAAAGTTGGTTTGTTAACGAATAAAACATTTTTGATTTTTTTTGATTTTGATTTTTTGAAATAATACATTTTCTTTGACACTACTAGCATAAAGAACTTTTCCTACAAAGTTATCCAGAGTACTTTATGTGGGAGGACTTAACAATGTGCTAGCACTAGTACATCCAGTAAACATGCAATAGGCTACTTTCCAAGCGAATCGAATCAACTTAGTATTCAATGGGATGAAACGAAATGGTCAGGACTTGTACTGCTAACGAAAGAAGTGCAAATAGCTGCTCAACATTCAATATTATTCTGTGCAAATTACACAATTATTGTCCTAAGATTTTTGGACTCTGTCCCCAATGCCCTTTGGTACGACTTTCTCATTGTTTCTTACATTTATTACTCTAAGAGCAAAGTCTCGATCTCTTTTGTGGAATTTCAAATCTAATCTCTGCGAAATGACATATTTTTATTGTTTGGAGAATCCTACACTTCGAAAGTTTTTGTACGAAAGCAATAAGACATGAGTGTAATTATTGCTATGCTTTTTATATTCTACAAATATACGGGTATTCTTTCTCTAGTAACCTAGCGCAATGATGGAGTAATTTATATCTAAACTCTTTGGAATAGCTCGGTATTTTTTTTTTTGCTAGATAGTAAATAGAGAACATTTTCAACAACGTAGTAATTAATTTGGACGCAGTCTGAATTTCTAAAGACATAGACCATTTCAGAAGAATTATCATTTTTGCTAAATACAGACTCCATAGCAAATATGTATAAGTAAATAGTGACTGAGTTTCTTACGCTGCTTCTTCTCGGCACTCGCCCATTTATAGTCCTGAAGCAGTGGTAGGGTTAATACTGGGACCTGTAAAAGTGCTTTTTAAAGCCTAATTGCAGAAATAAATGAGTTTTATGAGTTTTTATGACTTTTATGCTAATAAGACATATTGCCAATAAAGCAAAGAAGATTGAAGCAAACTAAATAAACAATCTGTGAAAAAGCCGAAACACGGTCTTAAAAAGAACGGCGTGGAATGAAGTCGCGTCCGATTGGATGGCATATTTTAATAGCATCTGGCGTCGCGCCACTACCAAGACACCCCCTAATGTTTTCCTGTTCCCCCTAATGTGCCTACTTAACGAACTAAACTTTCTTATCGGACAAACCAACAACTCAACAGAATTTCGAAGTAATATCGTAAAATTGCTATGAAGCTTTATTGATGTTGGAATGTTTGTGAAAATTCTTCTTAAAGCTGAGAGTTGCTTATTTTAAAAGCCAAAGCCAAGAATCTAATTTCTGTAATTATAAAGTTATACCTATTACTAAATTTGTGCATGCATTGAAAAATCCGAAAATTTACAAAATAGCGCATTATTTGTCAAAATCGATTCTTTTCGTTATTTTCAGTATGTTTTAGTCATTCTGAAAATCAAAGTTATCCCGATTTTCTTTTTAAATAACTTTTCTCTGTTGATTTTATAGCGTAGGCCTACATGTAGTGTAGGTAAGAAAGAGTATGTCATAATATTTAAGACATTCAACACGAATAGAGTTCGAATACGACTTTTTACAAAATTTGAATAGATAGTAGTATCAAAGAGAGACATTTAATATTACATAACTCTTAGACACTGGCACTTTTATAAATACTTAAGTTGACGTAAACCCGGTTGGAATTTTCGTTCCAGATATAATGAAAGTTCCAGTAATCCTTTACAAGCAAGAAGATTTAAGGGCATTCGCATAATAAAAATCCGCCTCCACTTTATTCCGCGAGCGATCCCCTGTCGATACAATAAGACAGCTTGATGGATGTGATCACGATATTTTGTCGGATTCACAGCCTAACGACTGGTGACGATACTTGTGTTTATTTACACCGGGAAGTATAAACAAAAAATTAAATAACCGTTATCTTTAAATCCCATTGTTGTTGCACAAGTTGATGTTTGATACGAAAATAGGTACTTACTAAAGAAGTTTTGATCACAATTCACTCTGAACTTTCTCTCACTTTAAAAGCTGCGTAAATAACATCGTGGTAAACGCCCTCAGCATAAAATCCTTAATCGTATCCTATAACTCATAAACGAATAATATCTTACTGCGATGTCTGGCGCCTTTTAGAGTAATCGAAAATAGTTGAAAAGGGCACTTCTATTTTTACTCACTCACTTAACCAGCCTCAAAGAGACGTCGAGTGTTGATCACAATAAAGGCGAAATCCGTGCCAAATACGATATCCATCGGGCTGCTACTTCAAACAACGTTACATCAAAACAAATAAAAAGACATCTACACTAATATTATAAAGCTGAAGAGTTTGTTTGTTTATTTGAACGCGCTAATGTGGCGCTAATCTAAAGAACTACAAGTCCGATTTAAAAAAAACTTTTTGTGTTAGATATTCCGTTTTTCCAGGAAGGCTTTAGGCTATACTATAACCTCACCCTACAGCCAACAGAGGCGAAGCCGTGAAGAAAAATGTTGCAAAAACGGTAAATATTATTCAAACTAGTTTCACGCGTACGAAGTCGCGGGCACAGCTAGTTCATAACATAGTCTACAGAATCCAGCAGTTAAACGGTTTTGGCAGCACAATAACTCCGAACTGTCACCAGAGCATTAAGATAATTGAGTGGTAACTGTGTTTACAGCGAAACGAATTAGCCAAACTTACTCGGGATTGCATAAAACAAGTTATTACTGCGATGCTTATCACAGTAACATTGTGCCAGGGCAATTTTCTGAGCCGCTTATATCATGGAGTTACGAGTGCGTTATTGGGTAATATATGGCTTTCATTTGGTTAAAAGCTTTATACGTTTTGGTGTCCCAAACGAATTTTCAGTTGACTCCACGCCATCATTAAAATTGCCATGTCAAGAGCAATAACATTATCGATGGAACTGAACTCGTGAAAAACTGAATTACAGAGTTGGAACTATTGTAATCTTCGTAGTTTTGGATATTAATTTTTTATTTTGGACCGCAGTTAACCATAGGGAGTGCGATGAGTTTGCGGTATACAGTATACATATCACCGTGGTATCGTGATACCTATAACCGTCCGTCAATTTGTAATATAACGCGTAAGATTGTAAAATAACAATTGGTTAGGTTAGATTATAATCCCACTACGTCAAATTACTAGACCAATTGTCAGGATCTTTTATCAATATTTTGTAATAAAATAAAATATTCAATGCTGTTGAATGAATCTATTCAATAAATCGCTATTCATACAACTTTAAGCTTGATAGTACTAAATGCTGAGTTTTAAATATTTTACTCGCTACATTAAACCGGCTACAGTATTTAAAAACTCATTTGAATACTATTAACCTAAACCGTTAAATTCAAAAGCTTTTAATTCTCGGCTATAATTATGGACTTAGAAATTTTGTCACCAACTAAACAGAACATCAGGGCCTATTAAGACGATACAATAATAGCCCCAGCGAGTACTCGGCGCTAATTTGAACTCCGTTAATGTAAAAGTAATGCGCGGTCGTTTAGCTGGAATGTTTGCTTTTTCAGAAGCCGACAGAAGCCGAAAGCCGGTGGAATTTGAGGGCAGGAGGTTAGTCTAAATTCAAAAACAACAAGCTATTCATATAGCTCCAACACAAGGGTTTTTGGCGTTTCGCACCTCAAGTGATGACTGACTGACGACTCATGGTAAATAAATAACCCACGTTTTTTACGTGACATGAAGAGGTCTTCACCAGGGGATGGTTGTTAATCGCCCAAGAACTTTTTGTATTGGGTCGATTGGGAAAGCTCTCTGTTTTGGGTTTACTTATTTGAAGAAATGTTTTTATTACTAAGTACATAATATTCAATAAAGAATCGGTCTGGTAATACGACATTACAAATTATCCTTTGGACAAATCATCCCATTTGCACGCTCTAAGTCTTCAGTGCGAAAAGCTAAACTTAGTAAGCAATTCTTTGGCTATTCGCACCACTCATGGTGCGACTAAGATCACCAAAACTCTAGGGGCCTAGGTCACACACACATTCGTTAACGGACTCACAACTTCAGCTCGCAATTGTATATTCTTGATGAAAGCTTAGCGGCTTAGTAACGTACTTACTCGTATCTATTGTGCTACAAACTCATTAGTAGGTACGCTTACCTTGAATAGGGAAGTGTCCGCAAAGGCGTTAAGATTATTGGTATGATCAATGCTACTCATTTTGGACGTGGGATGAACTCTTTATTATTGAAGCGGTCATAATATTTGTTATTACTTGAGAAAGGTCGAACCTATAATATTATTTTTTTAAACTAGGTACGTATACATAAATAAATAAAAGCATAAAAGTTATAAAAATTCCCATTACACAATCTGAAACTGAGAATAAACCCATTAATAAGAATAAGTGCTCTTTAAGTTGAATTGTTTGCCTTTCACAAGAGAAACCTTGGATGGAATGGAGTCACCCCCATTGGAGTTAACACAACACGATCCTGCACAATTGATGACACTCGAACAAATTCATTTAATTGCAAACGCGAACTCGGTATTAAGGTGAACACACATTTGTCCGAAGCGAACGCGCCGATAAATTCTTAACCAAATTCTTCGATGTGCTGAGGTGCAAACAGCTTTATACAATTTCTTAGATTCTGTAAATCGATGAACTCAGGGCGTGTAACTCGTGCGATTTGGATAGAATGTACGTTCACCTTAAGCTCGTAAATTGAATTTTATTACCCTCATGTAAATAAAGGATTTCATTAGGAACTTTCGAAACCGGTTCTGTAATTCTATAGATTACCTATTTTCGATAATTTTTTACATCAAAATTTAAAATATTTAAGAAACATTTATTAATTAGAACATTACTTAAAAAGACATAACTACATAACCAACAATATCCAATGTATGTTTAAACACCTTTATTTTTAAAACAATAGCTGACCCAAGACGTCTTTCTACCATTACATATAAGATTTGGATTTATCATTTCGGAGAATTAATTTTTTTGTTCATAAGGCCCTTGGAATTCAACAAGCATTTGAAAAAATAGCCAAATTGGTCTAGACGTTCCCGATTTTTGGGCTTAGCAACAAATTATCCGCCAGATTAATTAACAAAGGATTTGTTAAGCCCACATAGCTTTAGGCTTAACTGTTTTTTCTTAGAATTGACTCTACCATTGTAAAATTGTGTATTTCTGTTTTCTCAAAAATTTCTCAGAATATTTGGGTTATATGTTATTGTACAAGGCGAGACGTTTGTTATTATTGCGGTATTTGTACCACAAGGATATTGTTTTACACGCTTTGAAATCTTACTGGCATGGCGTCAAAAGAAATTCTCGTGTCGTCGTTTTCTCGTGTCGTGTGACAATAATATTAAAACGGTACCTAACTACTTAGATCCTTAGACTGAAGCAATACAACTTAAAAGAAGGCATAAAATATTTTATATTCAAGGTATAGTCTATAAATAGAGCTCTAAAGGTATCTAATTCACCTCCATTTATATTCTGAAACTTTTTGAAGTTTGTTAAGGTTTTCTATATTATACAGCTGACTTTCATAACCCTTTGCCTTTTAGTCTACGTAATACGCAAAGCTTTTAATAATAACTCAGGTAGTACGCTTTTCATTTTAATTACTTTTCTTAGACTTATACATATCTTTTAAACATGTTTTATATTTTTTACTACAAAAATTGACTGAAATCAACCTCAGATCAAAGGAAAATCGTGTAGGTACCTAAATACTATCGCTTTCATAATGCATAGCATATTATATACCTATACCTTCTTTCCCTTTCACTCAATACGAAATGGCAGCATGATTGACAGCGCCAGACAGACAAGAAAATAGGAAACGGGGCTATGGAGTAGCGAGAATCATCCATTAATAGGTAATTAATGAGTTAATAATTAATAATAACACTGTGTTGAGACGATTGAAATATTTTACCGATGCAAAACCGTTACCGAAACCAATATTTTAATCATTACCGAAATAAAATTAACGAACATAACTGCAGTCTGGCCGTGACAAATGAGCACGACGCTTATTATGAAAACTTATGGACATTTTATTAATTAAGCAATGCTCACTTATTGATCCTCACTTATTTATTATTTAAGCGATTCGTCGAGCTCGTGAATATTCTCAGTGCGTGTTCGATTGGCGTGAGTCTTGCAAATATTATAAGTAAATGTGAAAGTGGTTGAGGATTCCAGGTGAAGCTCGCGTCCACCTTCGGCCTGATCGTCACTTACCATCAGGTGAGATACAGGCCAAGAGCTTCCTCGTTGTGGATAAAAAAAAAGTTTCAGAGGATGGATGGATATTTTGTAACTCTTTCACGCAAAAACTACTGAACGAATTTTGATTAAATTTCACAGTATTATTCTAACATCAGAGTAAGATAAAGGTTATAATTTATAACGATATTGAGTTAATTAGCTAAATTACAAACGATAAATACTAAGGCCCGAATCAACTATCGGCCAACTAAAAGTCGGCGGTCTGAGTTTAAGTACGCTAAATCGATCTTTCTGTGACAAACAGATTTTTTATTTTATCCACAACGAGGACTCTTGGCCTGTATTGAGATAATGGTAAGTGATGATCAGGCCGAAGGTGGAAGCGAGCTTCACCCGGAATCCTCAACCACGGAGGAACTGGCTATCTTACCTCTAACTGCCGGAACACAACAATGCTGTTAACATTGTTGTTATGGCGACAGACTTAGGTAAGATGGTGGTAGCTAGCCAGGCGGACTTAGAACAAGCCCTACCACCAACCAAACCGAACAGAAAAATCTGCCCCCACTGGGAATCGAACCCGGGACCTCTGCGTCTGAAGCAGGTGGTCTTACCACTAGACCACAGAGGCGGTTACAATTGTGAATTTAACTCGGGTAAAACCACGACCAAAAGCAAGTAACGTTTATAATCAACTCAGTGGCTGTGATGTGTATTAAAATGTGCCATTTTCCTGTGATGTGCGAGGAACATTTTGAGTGTCGCCCGCATATGCCGCGTGATTGACGCGTACGGAACGTGGGCCTGAATGAAACCCTTATCGGGCTTGTACTTCATTAGGGCTGTTCAATTTTAATTTAAGAGCTGCGGTTGTGGACCCTATAATTATGTTCTAAGTTAATCTGCGGATTAGAGCGAGATAGCTTTATTAACTTCGACAGCAGTGGACGTTACATATTTATACTAAGGCTGGGTTGCACTATCTTACTTTAACTTTGACAAACGTCAAAAATCTGTCAATATCAATACAAAAACACTATCGTTAAAGTTACGGTCAAAGTTAGGTGGTGCAACTCAGCCTAAGTATAACGAATCAACTCAAAAACTGCAGAAACTACATTATCCCTGAATAACATAGGCAAATGGGAGACCGAAATTAAAGCGCGGATAGCTAATTTAGAGATAGGTACTACTGTAAAACTATGTAGCTTTATTGATTGTCACTGAAATTGCAACCTATGATTATCTTCAAGTGACCATCTATCTATCTATAGGAATCCAGTGTGCAATATAAAATATTATCTTTCTGCTACACGCGTACCCCAAACCAATTTGTATAGCTTTCGAACCTCGCTGAAAAATCGAAATAAAAAACCGTTTAACTATACGCCAATCCAAGCGGGTACTTTGTAAAATATCTACAGTGTACATAATGTAGCCCGTAGAACTGCAAAAGCAATTACCATTCAAGGAAGCGGGAATCGAATCTAGACGATTGTGGCCAGGTAAGAGCGAGTTAAATCGAATTTTCACTCCGCCTACATAGTAAGCTCCTTCACTCAATCTATCTTATACTTACAGGGTGAAATTGGCATCCTTTTAAAATAAAACTATACTCATGATACAAAGTAAGTAGGTACATTATCCTCAAATATAAGACAAATCTAATGAGTTAAAATGCCAATAATTAAAACTTTGTAAAATCGTTATACTCTTTATAAGAGCACCCTAATACAAATAAATAGTAGGTAGAGTCTATTTTCAAAGGATACAAACGATTTCAATAAATTTCACCCTGTATAAAATCTTTATAGGTAAGCTACATTGGAAATAGGCACTTATTATTTGTGACTAGCATTTGGTGACACCTACATTTAGTAAAGTAAATATTCTTTTCAAATTTTTATAAGAGGCGGTAGCACGTGTCAACTCTGTATAGCATTTGGGAACATTGCTTTTAGAATTTTGTTTTAACTAAGCGAAAATAGGTACGAAGACATTTTTCTTGCTATTTTATACAATTTAAAAGGCCGAAGTAGAAAAGAGGCTTTTCTACCTTAAGTTACAGCTTGGCCGCCAATAAAACCCATCTATGTATAAAAGGAAAAGTTAGTCCCAAGAGAAAGTTAAACTATTATTCGACCCTCAATGAAATTAATCAGAAGAAAATATTAAGAGTTAGAAGCTACAGTCTAGTGCTACACGAATAATAGGAGATAAACACAGGCTTAAATTAAACTTATAAGAAAAACGCCATACGGTATTGTACTTTTTTTACAGTTGCTGTAAAGCTCGGATTGTTTCTCGAGGGCAAACACCCCTATTCTTATTTATCTTGTTACAAAAAGGAAGCTACGTAATTGGGCAAATTATCGTCTTGAAATAATTATGACCCCTTTATGCTGCTTGCTAAGCACGGATGCTTTATGTATTTATAAAAAGGATCTTTTCCTGTGAATAACAAAACATTTTGAACCATCCCAGTGAATATAAAAATAAGCATGTATTATGCAACGCTTGCTTTGGCCTAAGGGTTCTAATCCTCCAAACGATTCTTTAATAAGCTTCAAAGAACTTTCTCTCTTAAAAGGCTGTTCATTAAATGAATCTGACTTTCTTTGTGGGAAGAAAAGGGAATCCCGAAAAAGTCTTGGCGATTCACAACGGTTGGTTTACTCGTGGGAGCTAAAAAGTTACGTACACTTCGGGCGCCTGAGCGGGGTACACACGAAAATAGGCTAAATTTAATTCCGACTGCCCCGAAAGATGAGGATTCGATGTAAATCGCAGCGCAAACAAAATCAGAATCGGCAAACTTAATCTGGCAGGTGACGTACAAAACATGTTAGCGGTAAGCAAGTTAGAACTGCGAGCTTCGTATTGTGACGCAAGCTTAATTATAATTTCCGCGTTTGATGTGATAATTGAAATAAAACTTTCTGAAAACGGATTATAAATTTATGATTGTTTTAAGTTATTTAATGTACAATCTGGGCTTTGGGAAAGTTATTGGCTGTATTTAATTAAGTTGAAACTTAGCAGAATTGCTAAAAAGGTACTTATTTGTTTTTTATTCTGTGAGTTCCATTGTTAACACCCAATTTCAGTTTAATTGGACTATTTTTTTCTACTCTAGGAATATTCTCAACCTCAAAGTCTGTAATTTTTGTCCACCAAGAAAATATTTCGTCGGGTCTTTTTACGAGTGGAGTAGTAAAGTAGATAAAAGTAAAACGAGCGTCTAGCGCTGGGTGCCGAAAGGGTTTAATCAAAGCGAGGCTACCCCTACGACCGGGGATGTAGTAAATAGTCCATACAAACGCTCCACTCGCGCCCGGATTTTCAGTCCGAATATCAAATCAAAGATATCAAACTGGAAGAGACTATGCATTTTTGAGGAGCAAGTTTCGGACTATACTGATTGGAGACTGATAGGTATTGGTTTGATGGTTGTGAGCTATAGATGCCCAAACGACACATGCTGAGTGGCCCACCTTCTCAGTATCTTGAGTAATGTGTATGTACATTTAAATAAACCAAAAGCTTTATAAGTTACTAAATATAAACGGACTATGAATTTTTGTCGCAAAATCACTCTTATTTCATACACGTATTAAAATGCCTCACAGTTTAGTAAAGTATGAACTAAGATAACAATTAAGATCTTTTACTCTTCAAATTAGGTTATTCAATTTGCCAAATTCTAAAATGCTTTCTCTCCATGAATTCTCTGAATTCAAAAGCTTTGAACAAAGGTGACTTTGGACCGCATGAAGGGCCATTTATTTTAATGTTCCCGCTAATTTTATTATAACCTTTCTTACAAACATAAACCTCTATTTGAGCTATATTAATAAGTAAGTATAAAAGCAGGATCAGGAATCTTTAATAATGTTATCAGAATGCTTTCTTAGCAGGAAACTTCCTAAGATAAAGCGTCGACTGACCTCCAAAGTTACCATTTGTCTGTATCATGTATGGGTGGTGCGATGAAACATGGCGTTAATTTCGCAGTGGCCAGCTCTACGCTCGCTCATACAAACAAGAACACATCAAACTAAACACTATAGCATCTTATTCCGTTGCAATAGGTACGGTTTTGCAACTAAAATGCAGTCCGATATGCGGTCGACTGTTCTGTGTTCGCCGATAATGAGATTATGCAACATTCGACGCGAATGTGTATCCCAAATACAGTAACAAACTGCAAGTTACACGAACGCTCACTTAGACGACAGCGCATGGTCAGCTCTTATCGGCCGATCGGGGAAACGTTTAAATGTAATTATAACGAAATGTAAAATAAAAATTTATTAAATAGATTTTTTTTATAATAGAAATCTAGGATAAATGAATATGTTAATCTTTTTATGTAATTACCACAAGCCATTTCGATGGCTCCTACGTATACTGGCGTAAGTGAAAAAAGTAAATTTTACAGGAGAGCCATTTTAGTGGCCAGAACCATATTTTTGGGTCATATCTTCTGACCTACTAAAACGAATTTAATGAAATTTCACATTTAGCCTTAACATGTAATGCTTTTGCTACTGCTGTTTTCAATTTTTATATTTTTCTTATATATTTTGAGATTTTACGCATTGCCCTTTTACGTCGGCATATTTCTATAATTTCATGTATATTGTTCAACGTAAAGAGACTTAAATGACAACGTAAATATAATATTTTAAGCGATTATTCTCTTTATTTATGCATGTAATTATTTTAATTGTTATCATGTGCTATATCAATAATAAATCAGTTAGAAAAAGTCGTTTAATGTACCGTTTTACGTTTTAACGCAAATACGCCCATATACTGTGCTCGAGATTTAGTTAGGTCTTTTAACATAATGTGTCATATTTTAAAAAAATATAAATAACTTGAAAAAATCGAATTGCCTAAGGCGGGAATTGAACCCACGATGCCTTAGGCAGTTCGATTTTTTCAAGTTATTTATAATTTTCAAATTAGTTTGAGATGCGACTCTTAACGCTAAAAATTAAATAACTATATAATGTGTCATAATTTATAAATAAAACAATTTGCTAAATATTTTCATGGCTTTATTTAAGATTTGGATTATAAAAAATATATGTTTATGTAAGCAACTACTCGTATAGATTGACGAATCGTATGATTGGGCTTTATACGTGGCGTAGTTTTGCACATACGCCTATTTGCCTAAAATTTTATTTTGTATCTAATGGAAAAAAAAATTTTTTTTCTTACTGATGTTATAGATTAGAGCAAAGTGAAATCATTGCTTAAATAATTGGAAAAAGGCGTAAGCGGCAGTTTCGCCCTTATACGTAGGAGCCATCGATTTACCACAAGTTGTTGAAATCCTTAGTTAACATTTTTTAAGAATTCATTTCTAGCAGGACCTGAATCTGGGTTTTTAGTTTTTCATATAGAGAAAAATACAATGAACTTGTATTAAGACGTGGCGATTCGATTCCGGAACGGCACATTCAATGAACTTTCTGCCAATTTAGAGTAATTGAATTTTGGAAGTGAAATGTATACTGGAAATGTCTTTGTTTTTCCTTCTACGAAGGTGTAACAAACGTAGTTGAACTTCAAACAACTGCAACCCCGTATACGTTCGATACTAATTGAGTTATAGATTACAGACTTAGTAGGTATTAAGGAGTGCTACAGCTATATTAATTTCGATAGTCTCTTAGATTAGTAACTGGCATTTGATGGAGGTTTGATACACTTCCAGGATAGGAAAGCTTGACACGGAATGGTTATTGGCATCAACCGATGTTACCGACGCCCGTTAGTGTCATGTAATATCCACTGCCATCGGTAGCTATAACATAAATAGAACTGTGTTGGCTGAAACGTTTGTGTAACCAATCCGTGCCGTCAATGGTTTAATAGTGGTTATTCTATACCACACAAGTTAAATTAAGCAAGCTTATAATATTGGTTGTTGTTAATTACAACTTGATATTTGTACAGGAGTTATAGTGATAACTCTATAAATTAATGCTCTTCATCACCCCGAACAATGAAGCAACCTTTAAATAAAGTAGTAGTAAGTAGGTAGTTGTACTTTACATTTTATATTCTAAATCACTAGTGTACAAGCATCGCAATTTACATCGACCGTTTACCGCGCCCCTAACGGCACGTCTATTCTGCATCTGCAATCGAAACCGGTGTAAGAAATCAATTCTTTCTGTCTCACTTCTCCACCAACGGATGCTCATATGAGTGATAAAGACAGTAGGTAAATGCTGATGTATCAAAATATTTTTGCACAGTGGACCCCTGAATTCGTTTTGGAGCTCCCAAAGGGCTGTACTTGTGCAAATCTTGGCACATTTGCCGGGTCGCCCTCGCGTCCGCGGCCGTCGAATCTTTCTGACAGAAAGACGGTTTTGGTAAAACATTGCGGATGTTTGCCAACTGGGGTAAGGATTGCTCATTCGATCGAATGACACACGTTACTTTATTACACTTTAAGGTTTGAATTCGTTCACAGAGTTGCGCAACTTGCCAATGAATATTTTATAAAATGTAACCTTTTTTAATTCCATTTACTTTTTAGAATAAAAATGATTATAGAACTTTCAAAAGTTGTTATTAAAATAGATTTTGATCTTTTAGAAAAGGTGGTCTGTTGTCTAAAGACATTTTTAGCATCGGTTGAAAATGCTTTAAACATTTTCAAAAGAAATAATCGGACAAAGCTATTTTCATTAAGAAAAAGTCTCAGAAATATAGAACCAGAGTAAAGTCGAACTTAATCTACTTAATCTTAGTAGCGTTGTTGCAAATCGAATAAAACTCTATGCTTATTTTTTAGTCAGCTTCGTTAACATTTTTCAAAGTGCTTTTATTATATTTACTCTCGATTTGCTACATAATGTACATCGATAATTACCATTGATCGTCGAGTGTGTTTGCGGGGGAAATTGAGTTTTTCGCTAAATAAAATCCGTTCGTGTATTAATTAACATGGCCACTCGAGCAAACATCAAGTGGCGTCGCGGCCGCGAGGGTGTTATTTCATAAAATTGCCTTCATTTTTAAACCAAACGCTATATGAGAGCATTTGCATATTTTAATAAACTCCCGCTTTGAATCTATGGGGAATATCTAATACTCAGACACATTATACTGCAGTAAAAATGGTAATTCGCAATATTAGAGACAGACCTATGAGATGCAATAATTTTTTGATGTTTTGATTTTAATGTTGCAAGTTTGCTGCTATAGAAAAAGCATAAAATAAGTAGAAATGCAACATTTTTTGATATCATCAAAAAACGCCCCAATTCAGCCCGGGCTGATAGGTATCATTTTTTAAATACCTTTGAGAATGAAATGTAATAAACAGAGTCGCAATATTTGCAGAGTTTATTACATACAGTAATATGGTAACTCCACAGCAAACATACACATAACTTTGTAACTGAGCAGTTTTTATGTTGAATAGGTATTTTTGAAATTTTCACACTTTAAACCCTTTCACATCAAAATTTACTTATTTCAACCACACACGTTTCTTTTAATTTTTAGATGTCAGCGCGACAAGGACGAGAGTGCCATAGACAATATATTAGTAAGGAGTTTCTCTTATGCGTCCATAAATCCAACATCCTCTCCTGGACGCAGATGTTTTAAAAGTAGACCCATTGATGGAGTCCTTTTGTCAAGATGTCGGCGACCATATCTCCAGTGCATCTGTATTGAATCACGACTTCTTTGGCGGTAACCTTGCTTCATCGGTCCACATTCGTCACTATGGACTAGCTCTAGCAAGTTCGTTGCACGGGAGCCTTCAGTGGGGAATGGTTTTCTTGTTGTTTCACATGTCACACAAATGACATTTTCTTTACTCGGTGACAACTTTACTCCTTCTGTACAGATCGGTACTTTATTAAGTGAAGTGAAATTTAAGTAACCCATTCTTTGGTGCCACAGGTAAGTATCATCATCAGTCTTGGCCATCATAACTTGCATTTCTTGATTTTTACAAGTAATTAATCGATATTTCTCATTAAATAGATCAGCCTTTGCAACTAACTTATTGCATGGATTGTAAATTTGACAGCCATGTTCATTAAATATTATTCTACATCCACCTTTGATTATTTTGCTGACTGATAACAAATTTGTTTTTAATTCTGGTACATATAGAACATTCCTCACCTGTATTGCATCGGTGCTGCCATCTTTTGCATTTACCTTGATGCATACATTTCCGCAGCATTCAACTTTTAACACTTTGTCATCAGCAATTCTTATGCTCGGTACAGATGAAGCAGTGAGCCAGTCCCGGTGCCGTGTCATATGCATGGATGCCCCTGAGTCAACATACCACGAATCGGAGTCATTCGTTGTGGAAACTGAAAAAGCTGCGACATATCCTGTTTCCATCTCTTTCTTTTCATTATTATTTGCCTTTTTATGCCAACAATTTTTACTGAGATGTCCGAACTTGTTACAATTAAAGCACCTTGGGCCTTTCTTAATTTTTGGTTGATCACTTTTGGGCAGATTTTTTGTGTTTGTATAAAGTGCGGTAGTGTCTGATGTCTTTACTTCCTGTAGTAATTTATTTTTTACTAAATCAGCACTAATCTTTATACCGGAACTCTCTGAGCCCATAATTATAGGCTTATACATTTCTGGCAATCCTGCCAGCATCAACGTGCCCAACCACTCTTCATCCACATTGAATTTAATATTCCTTAGTTTGTGCGCCGCTGACATAACTTTGTTTACATAGTCCTCTACTGAAGAACTATTTCCAAATTGGTATTAATCAGTTCTCGTAATAGGCCAACTTTACGACTTAGGCCACTGTCTTCAAAAGCCTTTGCTAAATTATCCCACACCTGTTTTGCATTTTGGGCTTCTTGAATATGTACCTACATACAAAATCGGGTCAACTAATAGTATTAGTTTTGACTTGGCTTTGGTGTCTTTTTTTACGGAGCTAGGGTCAGTGGCCACCGGTTCTTTTAAAATGCAGTCATACAAATCTTCATGTTGTAAGTATGCCCTTACTGCAAAACTCCAAGCAGCCCAATTTTCGCGACCCGTTAGCTTTTCAATTGACATTAAATTACTTCCAGCCATTTTTATGTACGTATTTTCAATGACATTAGCTGAAAAAATAGAAATCACTCGCGAGCCCGGTAAGTAAACAAAATACTTTTCAAAATGCAAAAATAAACTAAACGGCAGGCTTGGGACGGCCCATAACCTGATGAAATTAAACAAAGCTTAATATGAAGACTTTATATTTTATAGTAAAATATATGAGAACATTCTGTCAGCGCGACAAGGACGAGAGTGCCATAGACAATATATTAGTAAGGAGTTTCTCTTATGCGTCCATAAATCCAACATTTAGCAACCAAGCAATACACGAATAGAACCGCTCGGAACTGTAACTATTTTTTTTAATTATCAGCCTTTTATTTTACGGTTCAATTACAGGACACGTTTTACATCAAATCACACAGCACAATCTTAAGTTTAAGTACTCGATACTTAAATCTGGTTATACCATTTAACTTAAAAATCAAAGTAACATCGACCCGCCTAGGGAGAGGTGATCAGGGAATCGATCGACCCCAATTAAAAGAAAATGCCTGGAGAAAAAAGGAGAGCGGGAAGCCCCTATAGTGCAGGATGGCCCAAGTAAACGATCTTAAAAATACGTTATTCATATTTAACTTCGAGTATCAGTTTATCACATTTTAACACAACATTTTAACTGGGTGATAATTTTATTGCCTCCTTTATTGGAACCATTACATGGTTCAAGCTTAATGGCAAGGTAGTGCTTAATTGCATCCATTGCAGTTTTAATTATATGAAAGGTTTGTTCATTTGATTGAATGCTCTAATTTCAAGAAGAGGTTTGATTTAAAATTATTTTTGTGTTGGATAGTCAATGCATCGTCAAAGTGATGTCATGATTATAAGACTATAACATTACCTTGCGATCAATAGGAGTAAAGCATCAATGAGAAATGTTGCAAAAACAAAAAAAAAATATTCAAACTATTTTCACGCGTACGCAGTCACGAGCACAGCTAGTCCAATACATTTGCCATTTGCCATCAATGATCGGAACTAAGGGGGCGTCCATAAATTACGTGAGACTTTTAGGGGGGGAGGGGGTCAACAAAAACCTCACTAAATCTCACGTGGGGGAGAGGGGGGGTCTCAGGAAATATCACGTAATTTTTTCCGCAAGAAATAGAGAAATAGAATTTGCCAGAAAACTGGGTTTAAATCATAAGTAAAAAAATTGGCCAAGAGCGTGTCGTGCCACGCGCAGTGTAGGGTTCTGTAGTTGTCCGTCTTTAACAAAATATATTTCAGAAGCAAGCAATTACTTCATCTAAAGTCGCTTTTAATATTTTCTTCTAAGGAATTTTTATTAGAAATAAAATTTTATAATACAGGAGTTAAATGACTATTAGGTACTCTTAAACTAACTGAACTACCCTAACCGTTATAGTTTTCTTGAAAGTTCATAAAAAGCAGTATTATTATGAATTTTTCCAGATTTTTCAAGCCAACAGTCTAGTTTTTAGAGGGGGGGGACGCCCTGCTCGAACAAAAATTGGCACTTTAAACTTTAATAGTTTGCAAACGGATCCCTAAATCGAAAAATAGTCTTTGAAACCCCCAAGTCATCCAACGATATCCTACACGATGGTGTAGTAGAAGATAAAAAAAAATTCATCCCCACTTTACATGTAGGGGAGCTACCCTAAAAAAATGTTTTTTCAAAATTTTATTCTACCGTTTTGTCGGCGTGATTAATATACATACCTCCACAAAATTACAGCTCTCTAGTGCCAATAGTTTCCAAGCAAAACCTCGGACAGACAGACATATCGAAACTATATAACTAATATTATTTATCGGTTCCTTGTCAGGACTACGGGACCCTAAAAAAATACATTTTCTATGATGATAATGACATTTTATTCTATACCGTCTAAACAAATAAAACTAAAAATGCTTCCGTCTGCATGTGTGAATACTAAAATGCAGAATAAATGACGAAATTAAGAAAATTATAAAACAAGCTTTTTTTTTATCAAAATCGATTTTGCTAGATTATGTAGAAAGGAACAATAATTAGACTAGGTACTTCTGTAAAAAAAAAACAATGAGACTCTAGTAAGTACACTACTAATCGCTGTCGCTACACGTGTTTTTCTGGATCTATTCGTAATCAGTGGGCTTAGTGCGACTTTATATCGATCGTCATCCGCTAGCGACTGCGTAAAAATGACATGCATTAAATGTATGATGATTGTACAGCGCACAGTATGTTATGAGACTGTATAATCGGACATTCTCATTTATTTGATGAACCGTATAGAGCTCAGTTATACAAACATGATAGTAAAACTCCCGTTTGAAAATTCCAAGTAGTTTTCGCGGTATAAAAATTCAAAGTTACCTATTTTTTTACTTCAAAATTATGCAAAAATATTCTCACTCGTTAACTAATAACATTTAATTCAGAATTAACAATTCTATATGGCGCATATTTTCAATTTGATTTTCCTCAAATATGTCACGGAATTTAAAGCTGATTTTATTAATACAATTAGATTAAATATCAGACTATATCTTGCAATTAAAAATGTTTGCATATATTAAGGTATAATTGAGAAAAAAAATAAAAACAAAAATCACTAAAATCATTTTTCCTAATTAACTGAATGCGTTTACGAAGCACTTAATACGCTTATTACGTGTAGTTTTAAGAGCTCTATGAAGTATTATAACAATTCTGAATTAAATGTTATTAGTTAACGAGTGAGAATATTTTTGCATAATTTTGAAATAAAAAAATAGGTAACTTTGAATTTTTATACCGCGGAAACTACGTGGAATTTTCAAACGGGAGTTTTACTATCATGTTTGTATAACTGAGCTCTATACATTTCATCAAATCAATGAGAATGTCCGTTTATACAGTCCCATAACACACTGTGCAGCGTCCCTAGCAGATACGTGCAGATACTTTCAAGAACTAAAATCTTAAACTTTATAGATCTTTTTGATGCACTCGTTAGCGACAACGGTAAATGCAAACTCGCACTAAGCACACAAAAAAAAACTTTCTCAGTTAAATTAGGTAGGAAACTATTAAATTTCGGATTTTTTTAAAATATCACGTAAGATTAGGGGGTGGGGGAGGGGGTCAGGCAAAATCTCACCAAGTCTCACCGAGGGGGGCAGGGGGGTTGAAAAATAGCCAAAATTGTCTCACGTAATTTATGGACGCCCCCTAACCTCGCGCAATCAGCAAATCGATTTGTCAACCGATTAATTTGTAACCATGACGTCACTTTGACAGCCTTCCCGCCCGTAATCGCTTGCGGCATTTTCTTAACAAAGGTGCTGATACATTTAACGATTAGCAACGATAAGGGTTCAAGGAAAATCTCGATAATTGATTGTTTGGCGTAGTGTTGCCAGTGCCATTGAAACCGTATACCCACTATAATAACTCGGGTTAATACACTAATATTGTATGGTACGATTCATGATTTTCTATAGGTAAATATTGGAAAGAAATAACAAATTAAATGCCCCAGATAAATAAGTAGCATTCATTTTATAATTTTCATAATATTATGTCTTCATCACTATGAATTGGGTATAACGAAGGTAACAAGGTACTTACATACTCTATGGGTAGATCTACTAGATTCGTAATATTCTTAAAAGTTTTCTTTTTTCTATCCTTAACTAAGATATTTTATTTTGGAAAGCACCAAATCCAAAAAAAGACCTAGTTTAACTCGAACAAAAATCAAAAGAACAATCGCATCACTAGCTACGGATCTGCCAAGTCACTGATATCGGATCGCAGCACCTACTAATGATATGAGATGAGATTAAAAAAATATAAGTACCAACGAATATTACGCCCTTTCATTCTGCTCAGATGCACAAAAAGGTTACCTACCACTGATCTTTATCAGTGTGTTTAACACAACTTTTTGTGTTGATATCAAGATAAGAAATGTATTATATTATTGTAGGTAATTAAAAGTTTAAATACTTATGTATTGATAGATGATTCTTGTCACGACCCATAGGCAGATTATTTTCCATCTATAAAATGCCTTTATCGTACCTAATAACCTACATAGATTTTTTATGACATTCTACTAAAAAGTGTTGTAAAAACTCCAACTGTCAATGTGCTATAAAAAACGCGTAAACTTCGACTTTTCTTTCATCCCTAATAGCCTTTCACAACAATGGAAATATGGATGGCCTCCATTGGCGCCATTAGACTTATACTGCTCTACAATCAAAGTAGAATAGGCCATTCTACTCCTCGGAACAGATTTCAGCCATTCAGGACTTCTAGAAAACATTATCCGATAATGACTGGCCTGTTACAATTGAATTATTTGACGTCGATAGATTTCTAAGAGATTGCAAACTAATTTAAATTCTGATGTAGCATCGAGGTGATGAGGTACCATAAGTAATCTCACATTCGTAGGGCTGTCTAATACTAAACTAACTTTACAACACAAACTATTTATTACTTACACTAAGTTAGAGAAAATCCTCTGAAATATCTTCAAATAAACTTGAGGTATAAAAATAAAATTGCGATGATTGATCGAAATCATTAATGTCAGATAACTTTCTTAAACATTTTTTAAGTACGTTTGACATATTGCTTGTCAGAAGGTCCATTTGATTTTCTTCAGTTAAATCTATCCACAGACAGAAATTCAATTGATTTTACTTGAAAGAAGATAGGTACAGTTTTGTTTCAGAAAACTTACAGTCTGATAAATAATGTGTACCTACCTACTACCTACTCTAATTTATAAGTACCTTTAAATACATATTTCACTATTAATTCTATTAAGAAAAGTTATGCGAACCCTAAGGGTAAACCCAGAAAGAAGGACGCGTGTGGATAATTGATCACGTCTTAATGCCGGCCCGCGGGGCCCGGCCCGCCGAGATTAAACTGATCTGTTATTATTTTCTAGACAGGTTTCACTTTGTGCCGAACAATAAAATAACCGATATTTTTTCCACGGAAATTGTTTACGGCCCATTATTATCAACGAACCTACATTTTACGTAAAAACATTTTTTCGCTTGACGGAAATTTGAAAATTTTTACTTTGGGAGCGCTGAACCTTTTGACACGAATAAACAGAGGTAACATTTTTCATCTGAAAATTAAGCTCGAGCTAGTAATAGCTTTGAAAAACTCAATCTAAAACCTATTTTCTATATTCACTAAAACGTTTATATTTTTTCTATTGTTGGTCTAACAAAACGGTAGGAAGTTTTGCTTTCATTTTGCAAAAATTGTATTTGATTTTGAACAAACGCTGAATACAGTGAAATTGAAAATAGTTTTGCACAATACTCGCTGCCTTTCACACGGCTCAATGAAAGAAATGACTATGAAACAACGAGGTAAGTACGTTGAAAACATTCAGCTCCCAAATTGCTCCAACTAGTCCCCACATTAGGGACAATACAAGTCAACTGTTCGTCAACTCAGCGTAACGGAAACCCATTTGTAACGTACATTGGTTCTTTATCAATTAGACAAAGGGTTGGACGAGAAATTCGGAGAACATTAAAGCGTTAATAGTCACTAATAGAGAGGCTAGCGAAGGTTCGGACAGTCGCTCCGTCAGTGCGCGTGAGTTGGCGGAAACGGCCGCCATCAATTACCCGACCCGCTGTAAGGGTGGAAGCACACAGGGCCAAATGAAATTGGAGATTTCATTGGAAGACCATCCCGCCGCAATTGCGAAAGGTGACTTGGTTCTATAATGTAGGCGAACGCGGACGCTCGTTGAGTTTTAACGAGTTTATTTCTCAGTTACTACAGGTACTTATTAAGTGGTTAGCATTGTTCGGACAGTTACTCCTCAGTTCGCATGAGTTGACGGCCGGTATTCGTCGTTTGAACCGATCATAAGGGTGAGAACACACAGGCTTTGATATACCTATCAGCCTTATCAGACTGAAGATAGTTTGATATATGTATGTCAGAACTTATATCAGCATTCCGTTATAATTGACATTATTGAATGGTAGGTGTGAATAGTGAAGCACTATGGAAAGTGATGTAAGTATTTACTGGTTTGATATGATCGTGAGGCTACAATTCCTACTAGAACTTCCCCCCCCCCCCCCCCCTTCGATTATTGAAGTTTGAATAATGTATGAACTTTTGAAAACTATTGCTACATTTTAATCAGAACATTAAAACAACAGTGAGCACTAAGCCCAGGCATCAACTGACCGCCGATCACTAGGCCGCGATAATTCCCGTGGAAAGTTTCTGATTAAATTTCCGCAAATCAATTGTAGCTATAAATATCCGTAATAAGTCCCAATGAACCTTGTATAAAACAGGACTGGTTATACTGTTATGAACTTTAATTAGAAACAAAGTTGGTGGTTTACCATTCCTTTTGTTATTTATCCGTTCATTTGCATAAACCAATCAAGCAATGGGATAAGTACCTACTTCAAAGTAATAATTATCAAGAAGTAGATAGAACATTGACACGCATATAAAAATAGGCTGTTAACATTTTAAGATTCAATGTTGAATTTTTAAGCGACTCATTTACTACTTGTTTCTATTTTTTTTTTTTTTTAATAAATATTTGAAGATATACGGCCGAATACTGAAACGCCATTTAAATATTTGACGGCTTCTCAAATAGTTAAGCAGCTCCTAAACTTACATTTCGCATATTCAAAACAATATCTGAGCAGTTCTCAATTTTTAAGCACCTCTCAAATTAAGTTGCACTCAAACGCCACTTAAATGAATTTTCGCATACTGAAACGCCATTCAACGCTAAGCATTACTCAAACAACTGTCAAATCGTCTTAAGCAGCTGTTAAATTTGAGAGTGCTCGCGCGGTATCTTAAATCCTATTCTTATACCTAAATCGACCTAAATAGTGGTAATAATGTGTGTCATCGTTATCATTTCTTTCGAGGCTCGAGGAAATACCTAGATCTAATCGCAGGAACGCAATAATGCTGAACGCTATTGAAAAATATTATTATAATGACATGCAATTCCGAGCGAGGTTCCGCATCTCTAAAGAAACGGTGTTGTGTCTGGATTCATAATTTGGAAGCTCTTTGAAACCCCGCACCAAACGCCATACAACCAGTGGACCAAATACTTATTATAACCCATTGAGTTATAATGTACTACGTACTAGAGAAGACATGTCAAGTAGACTGTTTCTGGCACGCAAATAGGTCCAGGGACCGAAATTCAATTAGTATGTGCTCAGCGGTTGCTGTGACAACACGCTTGAGTGCAGTTTTGTTTTTTGAAATATGCCATCCTATAGACGAAAATACTGTTCAAATAACTCCAGATACATATTAAGTAAAAATCAAGGAATGACTCTTTACCATTAAGTTGTACATTTATGCACTTTAAAACACTAATTTAATTTTAATTTGTTAATTACAAGGCGTCACCGCGGCGGCAGCCATTTTACGAAAATTTCAAAGAATAAAAATCGCAGACTTGACACTGACGCATAAATTAGTATACGAAAGGAAGGTTAAATACAGCAATAAAAAGATTTTTTTAAAGATTATAAGCACTTTGTATTGCACAAATTACTAATAGTCCCGTCCAGCCCCTTGTGTTAAGCTAAATAAGCTTGGGTTACGGGTGGGCTCACACAATAGTCGTGCGGCATCATGGATCAAACTTGTTTGAATCTCACTGCTGTTGTTCGTATGCGACTGGTTAGTTAGTAAATCACCCTAATTATTGACACCTAGCTCACGAGACAGGCTAAAATTATAATAATTGTACAGTGTGTCTGGTCACCAGTGTCCGACCCGTTAGGGCGCAGTAAATATGATCAATTTAATCGACAAATCCAGTATTAAAAAATTACAGTTATTTTATTTTTTTTAGTTTCTGAGTCCGGATGGATTCATTTATTTACCAAATCTACCGATGTACAGGACCTATGAGTATAAAAGTGATTCGTTCGACAGCTGAAAAAGTAAGCAATACGTTGTCATTAAAAGCTTCCATTTAAATTTCTTAGAAACACTTGAACGTAAAAAAATGATGCTTCTTTTTAGATTTTTCAATGTTACAAAAAAGTAGAAAGTTTTACATTTTTAGATGCACTAAGTCATTACCTAAAAACTGATATACCTTGGCTTTAAATCAACTAGTCTAGGTGCTAGCTACACAGGAGAGAAAAAGGAGAGGTGGGAATAGTCCCGTAACTTCTACCTCACAGCTATTATACGTGTACTCAACCACTGAGATAGTTAACAATAGAGACAATAAAATAACTGAAAGTTTCTGACTTTCAGTTATTTTATTGGTTCTGAAGTGAAGGCGTGGGTCATCCCTAGCTTTGTTCCTACCGTGACGAGTGGGAATTATTCTAAAATCTCAAGATGGACTGACTGAAGATAGCAGGAAGACGCTGGGTGCAGGCCACTATCAACTGGGCGATGTGGAAATCATTAGAGGAGGCCTTTGTTCAGCAGTGGACGGCCAGTAGCTAAAATGATGATGACGATGTTTCCTTACAGTATCCAATTCAATAGGCAGAAACTAAACGTAAACGAAGTGTCGCCTCTGTAATGGTATCATTATCTATAACTCATAATATTTCGTGCGCTGTTGGATGACAGTTTTAAACTAGAGATGGGTAATTTTTTTATCGAATTAGAAAATACCAGTTAACGATTCTCAAGGCGATTATCGATTACATTAGATATTAATCGGGCAGAAAAATAATTAATGGCTTAAGCATCAGTATGAAGCCCATACGCACTTGTAGCACAAGTAACACGATTAGCCTCAGTCCCCTCAGTTGTGAATTCGGAATCGCCAGTTGTAATTTTAAAATCGCATCACAGAGTGAAGTAACTAACACCAAAAAACGGCAGAGCGAAGTGATTTCGAATGTTTCAACTGCTACGTTTTGTCACTTGTCTAGGAAGGCTAATTTTAGTCTAAGGGAGGGGAGCTTAGATTACATTACAGGAAACGCACAATATAATAAAAGAAAATAATGTAAGTAGCTGAACCTTTTTGCTATTGAGCACCACGAAACTTTAACACAATTTAGCCGATTTGTTTATTTTCACAATCGATGCACAATGTCTATGATGAGGCGACCGCAGGAACGTCACTATTCGTGCAATCCTATCAATGAAGTACGACATTTTCTGGTGCAGATTTTATCGCCATAAATTATGAAACTTGATAGTCATGGATTTGACTGACAGCTGTCCGTCAAATTCCCGCCCCGCACCCCGCACTGTACATATTTTGTTCGCGATGTCTGTTCTATACGTAGTAATATTAGTTCAATGTTATAACCCTACTGTTCTACGCAACGGGAAGTTATGAACGTGTACTAGGTGATATCTTCCACATCTAACAACCAACTGTGCATCGTATAGTGCACGAAGTAATAACCAAAATAGCTGCTATGAAACCGCAATACATAAACATGCCTATTTCTGAGGAATAAGGGGACATCGCATAAGTAGCAGCATTTCCAAGAGTTGTTGATTTGTCAATTTGATGCTCTGTCAACAATGATAAATGTCAATTGTGGTTACGTTTCGGTCCACGATCGCCACTTAATAGATTTCAACAATAAAAAGTATCACCTTTAAAATTTTTTTTTAATTAAATAAAAATGCAAGCATGAATTTTTTTATATGACAAAACGAGATTTATATATAATAGAAACTAAAAATAAACTGTTCTATGTTAAGTTGATTGAGTATATTTCCATAAAAGATAATACATAAACAAACGATGCTGCGTGTAATGGATAAAAAACGTAAAGTTATCATTTGTGTAAATGAAAACATACTTTTTTTGGTAAATGTTGCCAGTAGGTAAACATTTGAGAGCTGCTTAGCTGATCACGGCTTCAAATCCGTTGAGTGGCGTTTGAGAATACCATTTAAAATTGAAGGATACTTAAATTTAGGAGCCCGTCAGCTGAGTGACAGATTTGAGTAGTGTTTCAGTATTCGGCCGTAAGTAATTTTAAACAGGTGTTTCACCGTCAGTTTCAAAAGAAATACAACTTTTTAAAGTTTTTATGACACTTGTGCGTTTTTGTTTTTCGCTTTGATAGACAGTTTACAACTGCTTTCCTTAAATAGTCTCATATAAGGAAGTTACAGTCTCCAAGGTTATTCAAACTACTAAAAACTTTATGCAGTAAAAAAGCTACATAAAAGTTCATTGATGAAACTGTTTCTAATACGAAAAGCCATTAATAAATCCGTCAACTTAATACTACATGATAAGAAATAAGAAGTCACTATTTTTCTTTTATTTTCTTTTTGAGACCAAAATTAAATTAAATTGTCTGTGTTTTTAGTATCACTAGTTAAGATAGATTTTATATTAGAACTAGCTTTCCGCCCGCGGCTTCGCCCGCGTGGAATTTTGTCTGTCACAGAAAAACTTTATCGCGCGCGTCCCTGTTTCAAAAACCGGGATAAAAACTATCCTATGTTCTTTCCCGGGACTCAAACTATCTCTATGCCAAATTTCATCAAAATCGGTTGCGAGGTTTAAGCGGGAAAGCGTAACAGACAGACAGACAGACAGACAGACAGACAGACAGAGTTACTTTCGCATTTATAATATTAGTTGGGATTATCTAATAAAAAAATCATTTACTTTTTATTATGGCAGTCAAAGCAAAAGTTAGTTAAGCTTTTAAATAAACTTTCATATCGTAAAATCTTGAAATGTTTTTTTATACAGGGTGGCCCAGAAGAAAGTTCTCTTTTGAAAATTCAAGGAAACGAAAACTGTACATTCTTATAGAACTTTAACTATTGCAAATCAAAGGAAATTTAATGCAATTAATTTTTAAATTTACCTTTATTAAATTACATCGCCCAGGAGATTTCCTTGAGGTTTACAACATTCAATCAACATACATCAAAATCTTGAAATGCGTTCGTTAGAATTACCTCGAAACCTAATTTCAATTTTTTGCCGAATGCTCAGCTTCAGTTGCTGCATGGTTGTTGGATTATAAAAGTATACTCTATTCTTAATGTAACACCACAAAAAAGAATTTTCTGGAGTGAGATCATCCTTTCAATGCAACAAACCAATTAAGCAGTGGTGAAATCTCACTGCCTCTAAGAAGCGCTAATCTCATTCCAGCAGACTTCTTTTTGTGGGGTTACCTTATGAGCAGATTATACTCTCATAATCCAAAAATTCTGCAGCATTCATTCATCCTAAATCCATTTTGAGGTAACTTTAACGAAAGTTTTCCAAAATTTTTATGTATGTTGACCGATGTTGTAAACGTCAAGAGAATCACATGTACGATAAAGTTTGTGAAAGAAAGTAAATTTTAAAATAAATTGCACTAAATTTCCTTTAAATTAAAATAGTTAAAGTTCTACAAAAATGTACAGTTTTCGTTTCCTTGAATTTTCAAAAGTGAATTTTCTTCTGGGCCAGCCTGTATTTCACATTTCAGTGATTCGAATATTTTTTATTCATTTAAAACGTAATGTTATTTTGACTGGCCTGTGCTAGCATGCAGGACTGGACTATAAGTCTATATTACTTATTAAGATAAAAATGTTGTAGCTGTAAAAATAAAATAAATACAAATTAAACATAGAATTTGATATTTCATACGAAAAACTCGAATTCAATCCAACAACTTTTAGCTCCTCTGTTTGACGAGGCACTAAAGATTGGTTAACCTGATATTAGGTAATTTTCCAAACATATCCACGAATAAATTTCTAAATTCCTGTTTAGCTATCGCCCTTACTATTATTGTGGGTCGTGAAGGTGCGCTCAGGGTACGCGTGAAATAATTCGCTCATTCCCATTCTAATATCGAACTAAGGACGCGCAGCATTCTCCCTTCGCCACGGCATCCCACACATTCGCTGGATCTCTATAACTGGCATATATTGAAGTATTGATCTTCCTTCTCAATATCCGCGGTTTGTTTTCTATTTTAATACAGGGTGGTCTGTCATAAAGTGAACAAACGAACAGTTCCATTTCTCAAATCTTCAAATTTTTCCTCATCTAAATCATATTATATTCGTATGCTGAATTTGTACAGTATTTTATTTAAGTATATTTTCCCCACCACACTTGAGGCAGTAATGGCATTACAAATGCCCCGGGACTCATAAGAGCGCTTCAAAATGGCATAAATAGAATAAATTTGACATTCGCCCCGGCTGAATTTGCTTCTGATCCCGACCCGCTCGATCCCAAACGTCTAAGCAGACAAAACAACTCTACGATAAATGGCTCATAAATAATAATAAATAAGCGTTCTTCGTTTATTCTGTTCTTGCGAATATACGCCAGTCCGTGCCAGTACCTAAAATAATAATACCTACCTAGGTATGTTTAAATAAACAATCAAGATTCGCAACTTGAATCGTTCTTAGCTGTGTATTTATGATATCGACTCAAAGATAAACTTGGTAAAGCCTGAAACACAAATACTAAAACCAAATAGGATTCCTTCACTCTATGTACGAGTAATCAATAGAAGTTTAGGTAGAGAACCTTAGATATAAATGAAGTAAAACCACTCCACGTCACAAATTAGGAACTCGCGTTTTAGCCTATTACGTACAACTCATTAAACTCGTAGTTCTACAAGCCCCAAGCGACTCCAACGAATTAACATTCATTCCGCGTCCGGACCTATTGAAGTTTGCTTTCAAAATCCCCCGCCTTCCGTACACTGACAAATATTGTACATCTGTCAAACGTTAAGATTTCAACGCCCGGTATTATTTACTGCTGGCAAAATAGCTGGGAAATAGATGACTTACGTTATGCTTCCTATGTATAAGGTGGAAAATGGCGCAAACATCTGTAGTGGCGAAAAGAGTTTGGGCCATGGCACTTGATGGCGAAAATGGAGTGTTCCAGAAATAAAAGCCTTTTAAACCATCAAGAGCAGAATGTGAAAATTTCTCAGCGTTGTTTTAGAGTTGACTTGTTGTAAGTACTTTTGTGATGTAGGGCCTACATCTTTGCGAACTGATGAACATGACCGTGTCTTTCTTAATGAGAACAACAAATACCTCAACACATTTTTGTCATTTATTAAAGTGTTAATAGGTAGTTGATAAATTGTAATGAAATGAGTGTCAAGGGTCTTGTTTGGCTAGGATAGCTAGTGTATGTATTTATGCCTACGCTGTTAATCCGCCTACTCCAGATTCACAAACATCAAGTTATTAACACTTGGCTGAGTTGCACCACCCAAATTTGACCGTAACTATGACGATAACCGGTGCTTTTTGTATGGAATTTAACAGATATTTGACGTTTGTCTCAGTTAAAGTAAGATTAAGAAAGAACCCAGCCTTAATAATTCGAGTTCGAATAATGTCAAATTGTTGAATGTCGAAACTTTGATTAACAAAACCTTGATTGACATAGGTAGGTACCTACTTCGCTTTGTTGCTCTCACCAACACGAACGATTTCCAAGAAATCTAAACTCCAACATGTAGCAATTGAAACTGAAAGTAAGTTGTATCCTTATACAACATTTATGTCTAGCTCTAGTTTACAATTTGAGAACAAAGCAAAGCCGAGATATTTGCGTTGTTGGAGTTCGGTGAAGTCTTATTAGTTACCAACTTTCACAATGCTTTTAGGGTTCTAAGTAAATAGAGACAGGGCTGTAATATGCAGTTAATCTAGTGGTGCCCAATGGGGGGCGCCCCCACCGGAGGCGTTAAGGTAATTGGGGCAGACAGTGTTGCAGATAGGGACTTAAATAACATAGCATCTTGACTGAACTAGCTTAGAAAGTAACAAGTGTAGCCGGTTTACTGTCAAATTTTCAAAATCTCATTTTACACAGATCTATACAGGGTGTGGTTTTGTAAAACAACGCCCATCTCAGGGGTGATAGTACACATGAAAGTAATTACAACAAAAATATAGATAAAACACACCTTGTATAAGTCTTAACCTTTAGAATGCCTTAGTAGCACTGATCAGGACCAGTGACAGTTATTTTCGCATTATGTCTGGAATCTCAGCATACTTCAGGTTGAGTTGAGTATCCCTGAAAAATGGCAATAACTCTTTTAAAAGACTTTTAGCTGAAAATGTTGAGCATCTCTGGTTAAACCAGAGCTTGTGTAATGAAAAAGCACCTCAAGCAAGGCTCACGTGGGCGATTTATAGCGTGCACTTAGCTACTTCGGACGCGCAGCGCTAAATAGCCCCTCCAACAACACTTGAAATTGTTCCGTACAACCTCATGTTTATGTTAGGCTGAAATAAACGTAGAATAGCGTGCAATAAGCGTGATTAACTTTAAATGCTCATTTTAATTTTGGTTCTTATACTGCAAATTATTAATTTCATAAATTCGCCCGTAGCTTTTGCAGTTCAACAGTCCATCGTTCGTTCGTTCGTTTCAGCTAAATGACGTCCACTGCTGGACAAAGGCCTCCCCCAAGGTTTTCTACAATTAACGGTCCTGCGTTGCCCGCATCCAGGCTCTTCCCGCGACCTTTACCAGATCGTCGGTCCACCTACTAGGAGGCCTGCCCACGCTACGTCTTCCAGTCCGTGGTCGCCACTCGAGAACTTTTCTGCCCCAACGGCCATCGTCTCTACGAACTATGTGCCCCGCCCACTGCCACTTGATTTTAGCAATTCTGCGAGCTATGTCGGTCACTTTGGTTCTCCTGCGAATCTCCTCATTCCATACTCACACTATTATTATAGTGGTAGCTTCGTTTGTGACCAGTGAATGGGTTAAGATAATATTTTAGATAGATTAAAACCACATGAAGGTCTTTAATATTAAATCCAGGACGTAAAAAGGGATTTTAATATGCAGTTACCCTCACAGATTTGGGCCGCACTCTCGTATGCAAAGTGACGGGCGGTCAGACGTAAAACGCACGGTAGAGTCCAGTCAAGATAGGTAGAGATATGTATACTGTATAGAGATAGATAAGAAAAGAGATACAAAAATATTATTATCACCATGAGTGTTAAAAAAAAATTAGGTAATGTAAAAACGCCTTTAAAATTGTAGAGAAAATTATAACGTCTGAAAATGGTTCTATGCTTACAACTTTTGTATTATGAATTGGAATCATATCATGGAATATGTTTATCCAATTCACTATTGTATAACTTGTTCGCTAATAAATTAATAGGATTCCTGAAACAGGTTGAAACAAAGGAGTAAATTAACATGTGAAATGAGCAGGCTGCCTTCATTAGTATGTTAATATAATCAGTTTATATTGTCACCATTATCAACATGAATTATTTTAATAATAGTTTGTAATCACCCATTTCACCTTTTTAACCAGCTGCAATAGCGTTTGTGAGATTAGGACTAAATTACTTTTCAATTTCAATAATAAAACCCTTGGTTCCTTTGAAGATTTATCAGAAATCTAACCTTTTTAATATTCTCCGTTTCCATTCTAAATTCATTTTAGATCGCGGCACGAAAGGGAATATTAAATCTAAAAACAAACGCGGCAAATCAAAAGAGTATTACAATTGGCAATTGCAATAAAACAATTTAATAATAGTGGCAATAACATCTAAATCCACGTTTCCAAGAATAGATCGCAAAAGTGAGCATCGTTGGATATTACTGAGAAGTAATAGATTTATTATTACCTAAGACTCTTGCCTTGGGTTGCTTTAAATGTTTTATTACAATCTATTGAGCGTACGCGGATGCGTATTGGCTAAGTGCCTTCACATAACATCGTGCCTGCCGGATTGAATGATATTGAAATAACTAACACACAAAGTAAACGATAAAATATGAACATTTCCTCTTCATTTTGTCTATAGCTGTAGACTTTATCTACAGGCCGGGAATCCAACGCCCACCAATATCCGGACTCGGGAAGCGTTATTCTTCGGATACCTTTAAAATTGTAGAGAAAACAACCAGTTATATCCAGTTACATTCCTCCTTACATTAAAATGTATCTTACAAAACCGATCAAAGGACTACACTGGGATAAGGAAAACCTATCTGACTAGGTTTTCCACATACGCCACACGGAAGCCTCGCGAGCGTTTGGTAAGACACGTTCAGTACAAACGGAACGTATACCGCTGCAGAGCGTTTTATTTCCGAGCCCCAGTAATATCGGGATAATCCTCGCTCCTGCTACTCGGTTGGCTGTTCCTTTTTGTTGTAAGCATTAGTATGGAATGGCCATCGATTTGATACGAAAACAACATGTTACAGAGCAAATACGCTGTGCAATCCGGATGAGCAACTTATCTAAAATTACCTTACAATGTTTGTGAATGAATACAAAATTGTTATGGAGAAAGTTCTCTTGTTATACTTCCAGACTCGATATTGTTTTGTGTATTGGAATCATAGAGTTAATAATTCTATTTAAGTAGTGTGTATCGGTGATATTCTAGAACTCATTCTTCTCATAACTACATAGAAGCACTTCTCAGATAAAAACAAGCTTTTAAAATAAAGTTTCATTGCATCACCTATGCAATCTGCTTTGAAGAGTCTTACCATCGATTTCGATTACCTATCTCTTTTGCTCTTTGCATAAAACCGCTTCGTTAGATAAGGTAACCTAGTATTCTCAAAATATAGATATTGAAGGTAGTTAGTAACTGTGCTGGAGCTCGCTTTGACCCCAGCTCATTAGCGTAACTACGATATTAGACGGGAGACTTAGGTCGGCGCTTAGCATTTGCTAGTAGGTATAAATAATTAACAACGTCAGAGTCTCTAATTTGGTTAAGTAAGAGAGAGACGGTTGTTGATGTTGCAAAACAACACTATATTATTAATTCGTCTGTATCCTATTGATATGAATGAATAATTACTAGCTTAGACTTGCTTAAGCTCTTCGGAGAACTAATAATATTAGGTATCGATGCTTTATGTAAACCTATTCCAAAAATAATACCATAAGATTAAAAATTATCTTTTGTGATACCGATGAAAGACAGATGCTCTCTTTTTAAGAAACAAAAAAAAATATTTGATAGGAAACTGTTCCTGTGCTAGACCGAGTAAGTACATACCTATAACTGCGTCTAAACTCCATAGTTATAATAATGCACTAAAAATTTAATCAGTGCGAAATCAGTCTTATTGAAAATACATAAGATGCCAGTGTTTAGCAAACTTTTACAAATGCTGCCTAGTTCAGTTGCATGCATACTTAATTGAGAATGCATTGGTAGACATGGTTAGCCTGTAGACCTTCGTAGTGTAGTCTGGTAAAACAGTTTTTTTTTGTTTAAGGAAATATTTCTAAAACTCCATTAAATTCACTTACGGTATGCCGTAACTCAAATTAAGCCCTACATTCAATCACAATTGTGAACGCTCCCGAACTAGGATTGTATGAAGTCCCAAAAGTGAAATCGTTCATTTCCGAATTGTGCGCCAGGGAGAAAACTTTCCCATTGGTTTTTGTTCGGTGATTTGATTGGATGAATGAAATTATACAACTTGGCGGGATTCAGTCCTTTAGTGTGCATGCTGAGTTGTGGCCCGATAATGTGATCTGCCCCCCTAGACAAGTTGCACTTTTTGATCGAATCGAAAATCGAATCCGTCAAAACTCCATACAAAAACAAAGATCATTTTTCGACTGGTTTGCGATTATAATGTGCACTTTGTCAAGACCCACTGCAATGCAAACGTATTTAAAAAATATTAATAGATGATTTCTTCAACCATCTGTCTAATATTTATACTTAACTACTTACAGTAAGTAGCTAATGACGGTAATATTAAGTGGCATCCTCGCAAATGACATACAAACAAGATGCAAAACAAACTCTACCGAGTACTTATTTATTTATTCCTTCAAAGTTATAATAATTTGAATAGCGTTAAATAACATTATTTGTTCTAATAATTATAATAAACAAGTCTACTATCTCTATTGTAATTTCAGCTCAGTTTTCCCGATAAAACTAACATCAAACAATGTATTATTTGGTTTTGCAATATTATTCCAAAGCACCGAGATAGATATTAGATACGTTACGATCATAATGTCTAACGCTGCCCTGAGGGCTAGGTATATCGAGTGCACTCGGATATTTATTCGATAATTGTACCAACCGATTATAGCAAATTCTAGTTCATTTCATTCAGTCGCAATGACAATAGAATTATCAATATCTAATGTAATGTTAATCATGCCAGAAATGTCGGTTATGACCAATATTCACTAATTTGTTAACCGCTCATCCCAACTAATCAATACGACACAATGGATGATTATAATTCATTATCTACCTGTTGAGCGTACCTACATATTATTACAGTTACATTAGAAGAGTAATTCATTTACCACATTAAGAGTAATTAAACAAATCGATAGCCATTGAAACTCAAGGACCCATTCATTTAACCAATGACCTGCAGGTATTAAACGCGAATTGCATAAAAACGTTCCGCTTGGCTCTTATTAAAACTTTATATTCCCTGCTAAACGCAGTTGCGTTATTAATGTCTACTTCGAGGGGCTCGTTTGTTCTGATATTCAAGGAACGGAGCATAAAAAGCGGCGTCGCTGCGTGTGACACCAGAATCGCAACCACAGTAAAAATGTAGACTCTTGTGCACTGCACTGCATAAGAAATGCTTTTATATTTTTCAGACAAACGCCAGGCCAAGAATACACATGGAATTTTAAGGCGGCTTCGTTTGGATTGTATTAAGTTTTGGCCTGACCCAAGATGTACAGTCGGTTGTGATGTTTTACTAAGAAACTCTTGGGAACTGGCATGCAAACTCGCAATTGTAATGCACTATTTGTGTTATGGAAACTTAACAGTCCCGTTTTATGTCGCATAATGAATTTATATTTCAATGTGTACAGTAGACTAGGAATAAACTTTATGTTATGTTTATTATGCAGTACGATACGATATGGGTATTTCTCATCGCCACGGTTCTCATCGTCACCTTCGTGGCGAATTTTATTTCTAACTTATTTCAACTTTTTGTAAACAAAAATTGTAGCGCTTGATGTGAAGATTGTATTCTCAGTAAATCAGTCAAATAGTGAGTCTCGTTTGGAAGCTTTAACGTTTTGAATTTTTTGATGCCACGAAAGTGATTCTGTAGTTCACAGCAATAATTTTTTCAAACTTTACTACTGTAAATGACTCTTAAGTGTTTATAAAACATTATATTTTGTCTTATTTTCATAGATAAATAGCAATAACATAATATAAATAGGTACCTATCTTAAATACAAGATAAAATTTTACCGATTACGTCACCTACTAACAGTCAGTTACAAGATTCTACGTAATTGGTTTTAAGGGTGACACTGGTGGCATTCTGAAATGCTAAAGAAGCAAAAAACGGATTATCAGTACCTCAATAAAAAAAAACTCTAACTGATTATCAGTCCCTCAACAAAAATATATTTTTTATTTAGGCCAGAGGGCCTCGTATTTTTGTTGTACAACTTTTAACTCAAACTTCAGACTAAATTTATTTATTTAAACTTTAGCACACATAGAAACAATGCACTGTGGCGGACTTAATGCCGGATGGCATTCTCTGCCAGTCAACCACGGGCCATGCATAAAGAGTAAGGCGGTGCAAAAAATTTACATTTCGAATAATATACCTACTTACATAAGATTACATACAATAAATGACATAATATAAATAAATATAATAGACATACCTACACATAAATACATAAACACCATAATAGTATTATAGATGTACACATCACTCATGTCTGAGATAACGAGAAAATGAAGAAAAAAGGTCATTCCTTGAATTTATCTTACAAACAGATACACAGTCACATATACAGACATACATACAGTCATACAGACAGACAACAAAAATACGAGGCCCTTATTTATTTATTGATGTACTGATCTCTACTTACCACGTATAATTTATTAGTTATTAAAATATTGTAAAAACATAAACACCAGTCACTATATTTTAAAATAAACCAAAGCAAGAAATCACTTTCGTGGCCCAAAATCACCTTCGTGTATAAAACACCACGAAGGTGATGACACGAAGGTGACGAAAATTTTAGTTTTTTATGAATTATCCTTAAATTTGAATTTAACGGTTCAAGTTGAATACTACACAAATAAGTCTAACATGTTAAGTTTTCAATGGCAAAGTTTCAATTAAATTGTTTAAATTTTAGAGGTAGAAAATATTGTTCAAGCAAGCGACGGTACGTCTATGGATAATCACAAAAAGTTACGTATTTTTTTCGCGGAGCGACGATCGACCTATCTCACATCCCCAATGGTCGAAGCGCGATTGACGTTAACCGAATAGAACGCTGTGATTGGTTGCTGGTGTTCGGTTTAACGGCAATCTTGTATTATTACTCAAAATTTTAGGTACCTAAAATCGTGTGACCAACGTATTCAGCTTTCTCAATTCAAAATAATTATAAGAAGATATTTTTTTGACTATTGTGTGGAAAGTATATTTAATTACGATGATTTTAGTATATGCTACACACAAATTGAATGAAAATTGTGAATGCAGTAACCAAATGTTTCATTGCAACCGAAGGTGTGACACGATGAGAACGCGAAAAATGACCCCGTTTTTTATCGTTTCATATGATTTTTTCGTATTATTTTTGCTTCTATTACGATAAAATTTATATTGTATGTAGCTAAATAGATATTTTATCATCTGATTTTAAAGTGATTGTTCTAACTTATACCGTTTATGAACTATTATTGTGTGACCATCAAATTTGAGTGTAAATGAGAAGTACCCATATATTTTTTCCTGCACTTTTCGTATTTTGGAAAAGTTGACAACGCATTACCATAATCATTTTATTTACCTTACTTTTTAATGTTTTGTATCATTATTTAATCTGCTTAGTTAATTTATGATATACAGAAAGAAATTGGGTCTAAATATTTCAGTTGTTTAACATTATTAAAAAAATACCATATTAGCTTCGGTAAATACTTATTATATTACAAAATCATTAGATAAGTCCATAAACCTCACAAACTCGTGGCACATAGCCAAATATGTGTTTCCTGATCATGACATCTCTCACAAAAAGAACGAAATAAGTAATGCTAGATACCAAACTGCGAATAGCGGAACGTTTCCAAGGCTGTCTAATAGTGAAGTGAAAATGTTTTTCTTACCCTAAATGCAAAGGAAATGTTACTTTAAGAGCACACAAAGATTAACTTTTTAATTAAGATAATATTACCAATAATTGTACCGTAACTTTGAAGATTGTACGTTGTACACAGAGCTTGAAAGATTTCTTAAACTTTTGCAAAATAAATAAGGCTAATTAAGTAAGTAATTGCTTATTACGTATTTAAACCCACTTAAGAAGGAGGAAGTTCAATTATGTTAAATTAGTATTTTCCCCATATATTTTACAAAAAAGCGTGCTCTCCATTTAAATTTCCCACAAAAATTTAATGTTGTTTGTTAACTCAGTCGGCGAAAGGTCACCGGCCGTCATTATTTCCCTCTTCCCGGCTATCTAAGGGAGATTCGACGTTCATTTTCTGGCGACATTATTTTTGCATTATTGGAAACAAACATTATTTTCTCATTAAGCGCCGACGGGTTAGTTCGGTAAGGGCTTGTTCCCACGGAGACATTCCGTTTTTTGCTGGATCCCGTTTAGTAGTAAGTATATGTGTTTTAGGCTGAATTGCACCATCTAACTTTGACCGTAACTTTGACTGAGCCTAAAATTATATTATTAAGGCTAGGTTGCACCATCTTACTTTAACTTTGACAAACGTCAAAAATCTGTCAAACTCCATACAAAAAGCACCGCTTATAGTTACGGTCAAAGTTAGGTGGTGCAACTCAGCCTTTAATATAATACCATTAACCAGACCTTCGTTAAATAAAGCCCACATCAATTTGAACTTTATGCTGTGAAGATACGGTTGAAAACCAATGAATTTTTTTGAGCCCGGTTAAGGGTTAAGTAAGGGCTTGTTCCCACGCCAATCCAGTTTCTGCATTATTGGGTCCCGCAAAACTGTAAACTCTATGTTCGTGTGAACGTTACTATTAAAAGACGTACTACTATATTATTAACCGGGATGCTGCAAAAAACGGGATGTATCTGTGGGAAAAAGCCCTTAATCTAATTTCAAACACACTTGTGTGATCACGCGACAGTCCTGTTTTGCTAGATCCTGCATTACTGGATACCACAAAACTGGATTTCCGTGAAACGAGCCCTAAGTTCGGTAAGACGTTAGATAGACTCATTTGTCTGATACGGACGCAGGCGCGCCTCCGTAGGAATTCTAATTAAACTTACACAACATTTAGACGAACTTACATAGTGTGGAGCGATGAGCTCCGTGAACTTTGACCGGGTTATTTCATGCGAGTCTTAGGTAATAAAGGATCTACTCAGTTCCATTCATTAATGCTGCAATACAATGCTAAGTAAATTGGCTTCTGTGTACTGTGTTCTATTCTGTTTTAACTAAAGCGTTTGAACTAAGATGAATTGGGCTGGTATTTGTTATTGCAACTCGCGCGAGTTCAACAATACTTAGTGAAATTATTTTTCATCTTCGCCAACAAAACTCTAAATCCGAAATATTGTTTTAAATTTCTCATAGAATCGATAATCGTCTCGAATTTACTCAGTTCGCCACTCTCTTGAAAATAAATTAATCTTAAAAGTAAATATTATTTGATTTCTTTAGTATCTTGCTTGCCCATCTACGCGTAGTAATACTTATCTGTGGCTGTTAATCAAGAGCAAAATTCTTGGTAAAGTGAATCTATTTATTGTATTTAGTATCTTAACAATCATGATTTGTACTGAATTAGATCGTCTTTCAATAAAATTAAAAATTAATCGAAGCAAAAATCCTTAGGCATCCAATTACTCGGGGCCGCGACTTAACTTCGTATTATTATGGAAATTTCCAGTTTAATGTCGCTGAAAACTGCATCATCTAAAGTTTGATCACAGCTCTAATGGAATTGGAACAATCTATACTTCGACTTGGAAGTAATGATAATCGACAATTTCCTGCATCGGCTGCACGCTTGCGACTGCAATACCCAAACCCAAACATTATTAAGTTCTGTCAGTTTGAGTTCGCAACTACTATGCTGGATTAGGAGTAAACACTAGAGATGGGACGTCATTGCGGTCGATATTGATGTAACTCATCCTGTTACTAATTTTGTACATACACAAGTGAGATAGATCAAATTGTTTCTGGACAAGCACATGTCCTTACCATTGCTAGTTGTTGTTAACGTTTGCCAACCCAAATTAAAAATTAATTTCTCGTATTGTTATCTATATAAGTAAAATTTTATAAAAAAAAATAAAACCGACTCCAAAAAACCTACACTAAAACGTAGAAAAATAATTACTAATTACCTACTTATTTATTAGGACGAATTATTAATATTTATGTAGGTATACCATGATTGATACTTCTGGAGTCGGTGCCAAGATTATGAAACATGTAAAGTTTGCCTGCACCGACTCCAAAAGTATCAATCATGGTATACCTACATAAATATTAATAATTCGTCCTAATAAATAAGTAGGTAATTAGTAATTATTTTTCTACGTTTTAGTGTAGGTTTTTTGGAGTCGGTTTTATTTTTTTTTATAAAATTTTACTTATTTCTTGCTTTTTAGTTAACTAATTATTACCTTGATGTTACCAGTGAAGGTAGGCAGTACACTGAGACAAAAAAAATGGTTCATAATCGGCGGAGATATTGCGTATAAAAAAGTTCATCCCCAATTTTCCACCCTTGGGGGTGAAATATTTTCTTCAAATTCGCATGAAACCACCCTTTTGATAATACCTATTCAACAAAAAAATAATCGTTCAAATTGGTTTATAATCGGCGGAGATATTGCGTATAAAAAAGTTCATCCCCAATTTTCCACCCTTGGGGGTTGTTTTTTTTTATTATTAAATTTAAATGGGACCACCCTTGAGGTATTACCTATACGCCGAAAAAAGATTTGTTCAAATCGGTTCATATATGGCGGAGTTATCGCGTAACAAACATAGAAAAAAAAAAAAAAAAAAAAAAAAAAAAACATACGGGTCGAATTGAGAACCTCCTCCTTTTTTGAAGTCGGTTGAAAATTTGCTACTGTTTTCCTATACCGAATTATTCATTTTTACAATAGACGGGTTAATTAAAAGAAACTTACCTACTTATTTGCACTAAGAACATAACAGTATCTTTATAGAACATCATTCAACTCTTCGAAGGCATTAGCGCAATGTAACCACAATAACTCAATGCTTCGATCAATATGTTGATAGATTGACAGATATTTGTATGTAACTCGATCCTGGAAACGGGCGCCTACTGCCGTACATCACTAGCAAATGCGCCTTCGCGTTTGAACTGGATAAAGATAAACAGATTTATGCGTCGAGATATTTTAAGCGGAGCGCGTTAGATATCACTCAGTTTCGCATCATTCGGCAATCTTTGATTTGCCTCCCGTCTGGCCTAAAACTCTATGGTGATCTATAGAGTCTTACTATAAGTACTCTACATTCAGTACGCAAGGAACTTTCATGATTTAGGTTAATGATTAATTATATCGCTAGCCTATCAACATACCTATCAAAGCCGCGAAACAATGTCAATGTAAGGTAAATAAATGCAAGGTAAATAATGTCAGTGAGTAATTGAACATTCCCCGTGACCGTAATATGAATTGTCGAGTAAGCAGCTACCTTTTATGTAATACAATGTTTCACTCATGAACCTCGAAATGTAAACATGGTTTTCATATTTTTGCCGTAAACGAAATATTAAAAGCGAAAATCATCAACGTAGTTCATCAACAATTTACAGTCTGCTTTAAAATTTCGGGTCGGGAATGGCCTACACCGGGTGAAACCTTTTGAAGAATTTGTATAGTGTGCCTAAATCAAGTGGGAACTTAATGCCTATTCAAATATCCGTTAAATAACCAGGTGTATATTTTTCCAACGGAACAGAATGGCAATTTCACTGCGAGATTTGGAATTTCGTACGCCACTAGGTATTTTCGTTGTAATATGTATGTTGATAATGTATTTAGGATAAAATCGAATTTTCCTTTTCCCGTTAAAATTTGTTCCATGAATAAAGCTGAGCGTCTCGAGGGACAGTCATCGGCTTTGGGTCCTAAATTGGATCGGAGTTTTCTCAATCGCGATACGTCAGAGTCCGCTTGAAGAGGTATGGCGATCCGTTGCGGTGGGAAGAGGACATGTGCTGTAAGTAAAACTATCTCAGAGTAAGGTATGTATCATAAACAATACTTAATACTACTTATTCTAAACGCAACAACGCTCATACTTGACATAGCAATTGTAAATATAATTAAAAAAGGATTTCTAATATTTTGTTATAGGTAAAATTGTTCGCTATTTTTTTTTTTAAACGAAATGTCTAATTACTAATTAGCATCAATTACTAGGGTAATTAATGAATGATAAGAACCTAATTTACAAATTATACATCAGAACACTTACATGAGGCCAAAACACAATCATACTCGTGTTCAACATTACAAATTAATGCTACTTTAATGAGCATAAGTTTATCCCAAACAGTTTAAATCTCAACCAAGACCCCACAAATTACTTGTTGATGTTATAATATGTTTGATTGCGATATACAAACTGAAACTGTAACTTAAACAGGGCTATATTTGTAGTTGTAACTAACTCTCTTCAGTACAGATATTATATCACTCACTTTATACCTATCTCGTTCGTTCGTTTCAGCCAAATGACGTCCACTGCTGGACGAAGGCCTCCCCCAAGTTTTTCCACAGTGAACGGTCCTACGCTGCCCGCATCCAGGCTCTTGCCGCGACCTTTATCAGATCGTCAGGTCAGTCCACCTAGTAGGAGGCCTGTCCACGCTGCGTCTTCGTGCGTCTTGTACCTACCTATCTATTTAATGTAAACTAAACACACCACTGAAGTAAAAGAAAAATCCATCTGCTGAACTACCAGTCTACGTGATTCAACAAAAAATATATTGCTCAATCCGTAGGATGTTATTTTATTGACATCAAATTTAGCTTACCTACTTAATCAAATAAATTGTTGTTATCAAATACCCAAAGCTGTGTTTTCGATGTCATATGAGTAAGATAGTTATGTAAGTACATTAGATAGAAACGTATAACAATAAATCTTATAAGGGAAGGAAGTTCGGGTACGAAGGCCTTTGTTTGGTATTGTTGATAGTATTTTGTTTTCGTGATATTATCAGGTGACTTATACAGAGTATAAGGCAAAAACTAAAACCATGGGTTATAATATTCTTGAAGACCCTGGTGGAAATGAAAAACTTCCAGGAAAATGCAGAACTGAATTCGGTCTGAATTGAATGTTTTTTTTATTCATATCATTTTTCACTGTACAATTTTATAGATTGTGATTTTCAGAATGCCTGGGTGGTTTGTCTTGTTTTAGGAGATTAGCTAACATAAAAGTTCCTAATGACGTACGAGGAGATTAATGCATAGATGCATAATTATACATACATTACACACTACTATATACATAATCCGGCTCCACCACATTGAACCACGTCGACAATGGAGGCGCCTGGCAACTGAAACAATGAAAATGTATATACCTAAAATCATACAACACATAGTACTGTCCGTCAATGTCGTTATTGCAGGTAAGGTGCAATTAGTATCTAGTGTAATTAGCACGCTTGCCAAATGTGGGTTGAGCACAAACGCTGCATTATCTAATATAATCATTAAGCTACCGACCGAGCTTTGTAACCCTTGATATACAAATATGAAGACAGTTATAGCCTTAAAAACAACAAAAATATTCATCACTAACTCTCCAATTGAAAAAAGCACAAAAAACATTCAAAACTCATTGAACAAAAGTTAAAACACCTCCAAACAACAGCACGTTTTCCGCCACATAAACATGGTTTCGCTTCGTAAACTGAAGGGGAAAAAAGCGGTATTGTAACAATGAAAACGATTTGTATTACCAGAAATTTACAGATGCATTAACATTAAGCACACAATTATTGGATCTAACGCCGGTATTCACCAACGATACTAGCTTACGTGAAGCAGCAAATCGAAGGCACAGCGTTAAATATAGCTCTGTGATTGGTTCGTGTCATCCTGTGCGTCCACGAACACTGTGAGATATCATAGTAATGTTTCTGTATTTACAAAAAAGGTGCCAGAACTTCCAAATAGTTCACTAAACATTTGTATTGCTAATTTTCTTGGTTCTATAGCAGAACCACTCAGCCGTGCTCTACAAACAAGAGCGGAATGTATACGTAAAGTGGGTAAAGGAAAACAGGAGTAGAGTGCATTCGGAAATCCAGAAAAAGAAAACCGCTGGGACCCGTTTTGCTTGTGCACTACGTAGGCGCGTGTGCCCGAATACTAACCAAGGCCGTATGGTAGGGTTTCTCAAAGTGGGGTACGGGAACCCCTAGGGGTTCGCCATTCGACGGTAGGGCTACAAGATTTGCGTAATGGTGCTCCTAAAATTACTCCATTTGCGACAAGAAAAAAGCACATCCATCACACATCTATCTAAATATATAAAAGGAGAAACTGACTGACTGACTGACTGACATATCAACGCACAGCCAACAATTTGTATGAAAAATCTAAACCGCTTAAGTTAGACGCTTATTTGGCATGCAGGTACCTTAGTAAACTTAAAGCTTAGTTACAACAGGATATTGCAAAATTCCCACAGGAACGTGAGTTAACGGGAAAAAACATTTGTATACAGGGGTTTGTGGAGCCGAAAGTTTGAGAAACCTTGCCGTATGATATTGCGAATACTCAGCTGCAGAAAATCTGCTGATTTACCTACAAAGTAACCAATATTTAGTTATAAATAAATAAATAAAAACGTTTATTTGAACTAAAAGTTACATAAAGCATGTGTTACTAATAAAGTTGGAAATTTAATAAATAGGACAGAAAATAAAACTAATTTAGACATTAGTACTTCAGCTAAACATCAGACGGAATTGAAAATATGTAAGATATCAAAGTAACAGACTTGGTACACATTTCTAATGCAAAGTATAAGTATCAGTATTACGAATAATTATGTTATTATTTACCTTGATGGGCTGTCATACCATTACCTACTGACGAGTACCTACATGAACTTTTGCCAAAACACCAAATTAGTACTTCTAAGAACTTAACTACGTACTTACACATAATGTCAACATACTTATTAATTTATGTTGGCAATTGAATATCACGGTTAGACTAATGAAATTACCAGAATATCTTACCAACTGTACCTACACTCTACAAGAGTTGTGTTTTGCCTGATGTGGTCTTATTTACCTTAGCTTGTTATTTTCTGTAATTTAGGCTAAATAAAGTGAGTAAGAAGAAATTACCCATTAGTGTTTTAAGAACTGCCAGAGCGTAGTAATTGAACTCAACTGAACTCTATTAAATATTGGCCTATCATTATTATTCATTAGACATACTTACTTTTAATCACGATTTTATAACAGCCAATATAGCACACTAAGGCTGGGTTGCACCATCTTAATTTAGCAAAAAACACCGGTTATAGTTATAAGTAGTTACCGTTAAAGTCAGCTGAAGCAACTCAGCCTAAGTTATAGGTACCTAAGATTTAAGAGGGCAGAAAATTATATACCACAACACTACACACAGGCCCCGTATATTTTGACTTCAGTCACTGGGAGAGATTTATTTTTCCAACAAAGATTTTAAATGAAAAGACCTGTCTGTCTTTCTGGGACAAAAAAAAAACACTATCACATTTTCTACTATTTAGATCGTTTATTTTTATTTTAGAGATTCCATTTTTAATTCAAATTCATACTCATAAAAGATATAAAAACATGCAAAACTATATCTCTATACAATATTATTCTTCCGAATTCTTATTATTCACACGCCATTTGATGCAGTCGTTTCGAAGCACAATATTCGTATATTGAAACCGATCATATCTGACTGGAAATAAAAGATCCAATACTAAAAATCCTCAATAATAACCGTAAAAGGAGTCGCATCTTATCTAGATGGCGTATTTGGACGACATCCAACCCATTTACCACAACGCGACAGAGACGACACTCAAGAGACGAAATTAAATGACGTGAAAAGTTATACAGGGTGAATTTGCAATCAGTGTCCAAATTTTTACGACTCAGAATCCAGTAACTTGATCGATTGATCGATTTACGTAAAGAAAACATTTTTTTCATATTTAATTATTTTTGTCCGCTGCGGGCGGTTTCAAAATTGGCACATGTGGATAATTTACTTCGTTCATAGAAAAATAAGTACACACAAGTAATTGCAAAGCTTAATAGACATAATGGTGCGCGAAAATAAGCCTTAAACTTTAAACCTTGAGCACCCGCGATTTAGATTTTCATTTTTTTTTATCGAAAAACACTACGATTAAAAATAATTGAGATAAAGTAGTATTGTTAAATTGCTTATTAGAGCTAATTAAAAAAAAATGGGTAAGTACTGTTTACAAAATCACCCTGTATACCTGGGTAGGTACCAAGTGTAGAACTACGTAAATAATATTAAAGAGATACAAGTAGTAATCTAGTTCACTCTGATTCTAGGTAACTCGAAATCTATTACTCGTAAACTCTGTAGCTTTCAGTTACTAAAACTTTACAGAGAAGCTGTAATGTATCACATTCTACATAAGTTTCCTTTGCTAAAACTATTTTATTAATTTTCCAACTATCTACAGTTTTTCTTTATAAAGACACACGTACGAAGTCGCGGGCAGCCGCTAGTGAGATATAAACCTTTTAAAACCGTATCTCGTGTACTTGATTTACTCCCCGCGGTGTATTGAGTAGGTTTCAGACAAAATTAACATGAACACAATAATGTTGTATGATAAATAAGAATATGTTACGAATACAATATGAGGTCTGGGATATTAGCTGCGATTTCCAACAATAGTTAATAATGGAGTGAAACAATACCACTGTGCCTCCTTTCATAGGGGTTCTGTTTGTGACACGCGGAATATATTGTCGAGGAACGTTAAATTTGTATAAAAGTATATTAGGGGGCGTCCATAAATTTCGTGAGACTTTTAGGGGGGGGAGGGGGTCAACGAAAACCTCACTAAATCTCACGTGGGGGAGAGGGGGGGTCTCGGAAAATATCACGTAATTTTTCCCGCAAGAAATAGAGTAAAATTGCCAGAACACTGGGTTATGTAAAAAAAATGATTTTTTTTATGATGATAATGATAATTTATTCCAAACCGTCTAATCAAATAAACTAAAAATGCCTCCACCGGCATTTGTGAACACTAAAGATGCAGAATAAATGTCAAAATTAAGAAAATTCGAAATTAAAAAAAAACGTCATCGGCATCGCTATTGCGTAAAAAATTGGCCAAGTGCGTGTCGTGCCACGCGCAGTGTAGGGTTCCGTAGTTGTCTGTCGTTACCGCAATATATTTCAGAAGCAAGCAATTACTTCTTCTAAAGTCACTTTTCATATTTTCTTCTAAGGAATTTTTACTGGTTAAGAAATTGTATAATACATGAGTCAAATGACTATTACTCTTAAACTAAGTAATGTATCTTAACCGTTATAGTTTTCCTTGAAAAAATTCATCCCCACTTTACATGCAGGGGAGATACCCTAGTTTTTTTTTTCAAATTTTTATTTTACCGTGTTGTCGGCGTGATTAATATACATACCTTCACAAAATTACAGCTCCCCAGTGCCAATAGTTTCCAAGCAAAACCTCGGACAGACAGACAGACATATCGAAACTATAAGGGTTCCTTGTCAGGACTACGGAACCCTAAAAAATTACATTACATACGTATGAAAATATTATGTATTCGTAGTTAAAGTAACCAATAGTCAAATTTGACACATGTCAAATGACAAGTGGTTAAAATATAACAGAAAAAAATGATTTTATAACAATGTGTAACTTGACTTTTAGTACATTTTTTAACTATTAGTTTACATTTTATTAATATTTAACCATTAGTAGCAAAATTTAGCAATTAGTTTTTTTAACTATGAATCAAAAAACTGGTCCTAGGTTGAAGCAATTGCTTGTCTTACTAAACGACGGGAAGCTACGGAACCCTGCACTGCGCGTGGCACGACACTGGGTTACTGATTTTTTCATATAAATCTAATAGACTCGAAGCATAGACATTGCAAAATAGGCATTTTATTAAATATCACGTGAGATTAGGGGGTGGGGGAGGGGGTCAGGCAAAATCTCACTAAATCTCACCAAGGGGGGCGGGGGGGTTGAAAAATGGCCAAAATTGTCTCACGTAATTTATGGACGCCCCCTTATCCGAGGGCAGATAAAGTGTGTCACTATTGTCCTGGATAATTACATTTTATTCCACGTTTTATGTTATTGCTCTAAATTATCATTTCAGGAAATGAAGGTATCAGGACCACATAGGTACCTAGGTGTACGCAAATTAATTATTCGGGCTGAAATTTTAGTTTTAAGCATAGGCATAAGTATTATTACGCGCCTGAGACAATTTTTATTGTTTCTAATTTAAGTAAGGAATCTTAGTTATTTTAATTTTAGTTTTATTACATGCAGATATAGATTACCAAATCTTGAACTGAAATAAATAATAGCATGGCTAATGTAGAGTATCTACATAGGTTTACTATAGGGCATTTTTAAAGAATCAACAAACGCTCCACTTTCATCTATTTGTATAAATACTACAAGACTGGCTTAACAATTTTATGCTACGGTGCGGTGATAATTTATCATTAGCTCAAAGCGATGATAAGGGTGCCGGCGAGCGCAAGATAAAGGGATGTCGTGGCTACAACCCCCGGGATTACAAGGCCCCGCCAAACAGCGCTAAAAAATTTAAATTATGTACTTAACACGTTTTGGCGCTAACCTTTTTCTGCTCCTTCTCAAGAGAGCTGTACTCGTAAAACTTTAGTTTTAGAGTTTACGGACCGCCCATCGCTCAGGTATCGCGTCTGACCGACGACGACTCTAAGGCTCTTAGTGAAAATTAATGACTTGTGAATCTTACCTTTCAAGAGAATTTGTGTTTTGGTCAATATCACTTAAACTTCTAGAAATACGGGTTTCAGTGAGCTTTTAGTTTAAAATGAATGACCACGATGAAATGTATAGTGATAAAATTAAGAACATGATAATAAATTGTATGGGAGGAAGGAAAGTGATTTCTTTCAATTACAAAGGTCGCCTTGTAGGTACTATAAATTATGATTTACCTAAAAGTACACAAAATAGACTCTGTAAAGCTTTAGTGACTAAAACACAAAGGCTGACTAATCGCTCGCTTATCTTAGTCGTCAAAAATATTCATTTAAGCGGACTCCCAAGACTGTCTCCATAGTTCTATGCTGAGGTGCGACGCGCCAGTATAATTTATCATTAGCAAAAAGCGATTTATAAGAGTGCCGCGGGCTGTAGTGCCGTCCCCCGGGACTACAAGCCCGCGGCGAGACGTTCTAACCCCCACCATAACAGCAGGTGACGTTGAAAAATTATACGTTTCATTACTATCAAAATTGCCATGTACTTACCTTACGAGGTCGTGTTTTGAGGCGGCTATAATTATTTTAATACGGCCACGTTAATGCATTGGTGGGGCTTTATAATAATAATATGAGGCTGTCAAGCAAAACGTGGCATGGGGCGGGTAAACAAAATCACACGTGTGACAAATAATACGGCCATTCTCAGATGAGCTAGTTTTTGCGTGTCCGGGCTGTTAAATCGATAAAAATGACAAATTAGAGACATGCAAGTATTTTTATATGTTACTTAACAACCCTATCCAGTTGTGCATTAAATCATAGGCCTCTATTTTAAGTATTTGTGACTTAATTAATTTCATGAACCTCTGTTCTCTAATTACCGTGACGCGTCCGCACACCGACTTAATGTTAAAAGTTGGCTGTAATTTTTATGTCGTATAAATTTGGTTCACTCCATTCAACATTTTAAAGAGTACAAAAGATTGTCTTATGCATAGCAAAATATCTATTCAATAGAACCATTCTGTAAATAATTAGAATTAAAAAACTGCTTGTCCGAGCGAAAGTCCTAATTCCCGTGACGTTTTCTGTTTTTGGGCACACAAGCCTAAATAATAATATTTGACACATCATTTACGCGCGCGGCGCGAGCCCTTAGTTAGTTCTAAGACCTGTTAGCAAGTAGACGCCTATTGCGTTGGCGTACCGTCGATGAATTGCGTAAGAGTATAATTACCATATCTTTGGTTTTCAATTTTTCTATTTACCATGTCCTTATTTTTATATTCGATTTTTGAAGATAGATCCACGTTGTTAATTTAAATAGAATCAGTACTTTGGCCTTCATACGTTGTAGTAAGACAGTATTTGCATAAGCTGCAGATTTTGGAAATTTTGAAGAAAAACTATCGTTTTATAATTTCCATGTACTAATTACCATATATTTATAATCACCGTTGTATGAAATTATTACCTACAAATTGCACTCACGATTGAATAAGTATGATGATAAAATATGAAATATACCTAGACTTTCCCATAACAACTTTACGGACTTTTCTTCCAATCTGACATCAAAATTTTGAAAAGCTTTCGTTAGAGTAACCTCGAAATAGATTCGATTTCATGACGAATGTTCAGCTTCAGTTGCTGCATGGTTGTTGGATTTTAGAGTATATTTTAACCCCTAAGGTAACCCCACAAAAAGAAGTTAGCTGGAGTGAAATCGGGGCTTCTCTGGCGTTATCACATTAAGAACAAAAGGGAACAAATCAACAGACAATGGGACTTTTCAAGACAAGAGTGTATAGGCACTTTGTACCATCCTAGACTGCATCCTAACTGATTTGATAGAAAAAAATTCGTGATATGCAATGGATACTGGGCAGAAGAAGCTTGGAGAACAAACTTTAAACAAATGCATCCTAAGACCCATGTAGACATTATGGCATCGACTTAGCCTCGCAAATGTAGAAATACTTTAACGTTTTCAAAATAAAGTATTAAAAATCTTGAGCTGTGCACCTTGGTTTACAAAGTCCACTGAAGTGCTACCAAACGTCAAAGAGGGTGTAGAAAATTCCTGTAAAGCTTACAAACAAAGACTAGACCATCATGAAATCTATTTGCTGCATCCCTTCTAAATTCTGAGAATTCTGCATTCAGGCTCAGGAGAAAGCGAATAGCATCAATCTGAAAACTTGTTGTAAAAGAATCGAGGTGACAAATCATGGGATATGCAGAGCTGGAACTGTCATTATTACAAATTCAATTTAATCTGATAATGGCTGATGGCTGATCGCAGATAGATTAAAAAGAGGAAAAATCACTTTATCATTAATTACTTTTTCGATATATGCATATCCGAAAAGTCTAATTCGTGAGACGTCCTGATCCATTAATTATCTGTACGTTAAGTCGTTTGTACCACATTTAAATCTCAATCATCAGCTAAATGCTCTCATTTGAAATGTGACACGTAGCCCCTTCTTGCTGAAACTAAGTGTTCCTGTTATAGCCTCGATTCTTGCAGTATACTGAAAATATCTTGATACAATAAATAATAGAAATTACTGTTTTTCTTTTTGCAAAGGGTTTATTAAGTGTACCTACAGCTTTTTTTATGACGCTTTATATTTGTATACAAATTTATCAATGTAAGATGTTGTTTTTTTGCTATTGTACATATCTTTTCTAATTACCGTTAGATTAAGTATTAGCCTTATCTAATTACCGTGACCATAAAATTTTTGGATCTCATTTACGCGAAAACCGCTTTGAATAATTTGACGCCTTTACGATTGTTAAATTCGTACTTTTTATGTGTTTTATATTTAAATGCATTTAAGTCAATTAAGCCAAATTTCAAAAATGATATGGTAATTAGGCTGAGAACGCCTGATCGTGAGAATGACCGAATAATGTTATTCGAAAAAATATAATAGAAGTAGTTCCCAGGGTATAATGATATTTTTGAGAAACCATACAAACCACAAGTTAAAGCGTTTTATCGTGAACAAAACTAAGCCACTACCTTAGATGAAAATCTTCAGAAATCTAAAATACTGGATTAATCGAGACTTATCTATGTGAACGTACCCTTAAAGTCCCGGACAAAAGGGTATGCCAGTGGCACAACCCCCGGGATTACACCGCTCGCCAAACACCAGCCAACACTGGCCCTCAGTCGTCGGGCAAAAATGAGTAAACCCCTGAAAGAAATATTCCAAGCGTTCTAGGGTAATTTAACGCTTTCAAGGATTATATTTATTAAGCTGGCGAATTTTGTTAAGTGTTAATTAAAGCAGGATCAACGTTTCTTGGCCCGTTTACCTGTTTATTTGTTTTTAGTAGAATTAATATCTATGGGTACTTTTATTTACTGGCGAAAGTACAATTTTTGTTACAAAGATTAATATTTAAATAAATATTAAAGATTAAATTGAGTCATCAAACCAGTGATTTTATACATTTAATAGCAATGTGTTTGGTGTAGATTAAGAAAATGTTTGGTTTTCACAATATGACGTGTATTAAAATTGGTAGAGACTGCCTTATGGCATTAAATCCATTTCTTAAAATAATTTTATATTATTAAATACTAAATAAATAAATCCCAATAGATTAGCAGTGGCTTCCATGTTAAGTTTTTAACTCTAATGGCGTATAAAATAGATGTAGATAACCAGTCTCTAACTGCTTTTTCGTTCAGAGAAGTCTCAGCCGTATGTATAAAATATGACCATCTCATAATATACACAGGCAGTTCAAATTCCCGAAATGATCCCGTAATGCCCCGCGTGGCGGCATCTATGCTAATTCCCGCGACATGGGCTAATGGCATGCAAAATTTAATGGCCATCGGCTGAATAGTTCGGCCGCGAGAGCGGAACAAATAAACAAACGACTGCGCTGTATAGTCGGGTGGAAAAACCCGTGCAATGTGGCTTGGTAATTAACCACATGAATGGGTATTAAGAGATAATGTGATAAGCATCATGGTATTAAATTTTAAGCGTACTTTCATGTAGGTGTTAGCACCTTTTTAAAAACGTAAGTAATTACTTGTTGGTAATCTGATATCTGATTTCGGCAAAAAAAACATGATCTTACCACAGATAATATAATACTAGTATCTTACTAAGTAGTATGGACTATCGTGATTAGTTATATTGATATTTTTATGCCACACTTTAGTGGTCAGAGAGTTGATCTTTCTGAAGCCACAATACTCAATTATTGCATTGCATTTAATTGCCTGGAGTACAAACAAATTTAGAAATCATTCCGTTATCACAATTTTCCCCACTTTTAGTTGAGACATTGCAGGCTTAAATCAACCCGATTGTGTGCGAAGAAATATTAATCCGTGCTCCGGAGGGCACATTAAGCTGCGGTCTAATTAAGTCATGTCAGAGTCCTAATTTGCAGACCTGAAACACTGACTGACTAGGGTCGTGAACTCAGCTGTTACAACCCACACTATAGAAGAATAAGTGTATCATATTATCCAGTAACTGTAGCTCAATATTTATGATTATAGCGATCAATTGACGTGATTCAAAAACTTTAGATAAAATAAGCGTTCAAAGTGGACAGTATTCGCATCACTCCTATTTAACTGGTCAAAAAAAGTTTAAAAAACTCCATCTGTGAAACAGGACGAACAAAGCGCACTATTTTAACTTTACTAAAATGTGGAATACCTAATCTCCGTTCGGAAATCGGATGAGCGGGTTTTGCGTTTGTTCGCGGCGTTTATACAAAGCATTTTGTTGGAACGCAGGCTATGAATACCTGTCTGCTTTCTGCATGCTAGTTTCTAGGTAATATTTTCTGTATACGAGTGTACAGCAGACTCAAACAAAGTTTTTTTACAACTTTTGGATGAAGGCGTTGACTTCAGTTTAGTACCTAGGCGTATTTCATCGTTTTCCAAATTTTTGCTGTGATCCTTATTTTAAGATCTTTAAAAAAATCTCCTGACAGCCCGGATTGATATTAAGATTCCATGATAAATGTATCATGTTGTAAGAAGCCAAGGAATCGTGTAAATCAATACTTAGGAAAATGTAATAAAAATATGTTTGAGGATTTTTATATTAGGTAGATAATAATGTTCGCTTTTTAGCATGTTCCCATGATATTATAATATCAAACAAGTTTTGATATTTTATGTGTACCTACTTATTTGCATTAATTAGTGGATTTATCCATTATCAAATTATTCACCAATCAGTTCCAAATTAAATAAAAAGAGTGCTTAAACAGTAAAGTCAGTGCTTTTAAACAATCAATCACATATCTAATTCAATCTAAGTAAAGCACTAATGTGCTTACTTAAACAACAAACAAATCAAATTCAAATTTTCCAAATGTAAACGGCGTTAAATTCAAAAACAAGTCCAAATAATATTCCAGCCGACTATTTCGTAGCGAAGCTTAAGCATAGAGAAAATTTAAGCTGCTTTGCGGAACGCCCCCGCCCTGTTGTGTTCCGCGCGGAATCCTTCATTCATCATGGCGCCCCCGAATCCTTTGCGAAATCTAGAGTCCGAGTGCTAGCTAACAGGGATGGAAGTGGCTAATTTACAGAGCGGTGTGAAATGGACCGAGTCATTCCGCACAAAGCGGCGCTAATGCGCCGTCCGCTGCACGGCCCGCAATTATATTTGCATACGACCACCTACCCCACGCACACAATGAATGAAGCAGACAAACGAAAGGTGAAGCCGTTGCGTTTAGAGTGCGGAGTGCGGCACAATCAATAGGAGAACCTCGGGAACGGATAACAACGCTGTCATCGAGCTGACGGCAGAATGACGCACACAATCGAGCTAGTGTCGGACGTTCGATCCCCTTTACTTATGAAATTTTGGAGAATTCTTGATTGATCTCATGTTTCAAATCCAATAGTAGATCTATTTCTGTCCCGATAGATTCAATACTTATCATAAAGTTTAAATGCTTTCTTACTAACATTCTAGATTTTTGTTTTAAGAATAAGAGAGATTTTATAAAACATGAAAATGTAGAGTGCAGTGTATTTTATTAAAAACAAGCATAGGATCTAACTGGATTAGACCGAAAACTTCGTCAGTCAAGCTAAGTTTGGGAGTCGCAAATAGAATTTCGCTTACTCTAAACTTACTATTAACATTAACCAATGCGGAACGAAAACCGGCGCAATCGATGCGCGCTGCAATCTCCGTGGACCCGATTACGAAGAGTGCTTAATATCAAACTAGCCGGTAAAATGAAGTACAGTCGACAGCACATCAAGCTTAATAGTATCTGTGGTACCTTATTTAATAAATAGTAACAGTGGGTCTAGACAAAGCACATTATAATCGCAAACCAGTCAAAAAGTGGTCGAGAGGCCTTTTTTGTATGGAGTTTTGACGTATTCGATATTCGATTCGATCAAAAAGTGCATTTTGTATAGGGGGGCAGGCGTTACTTTGCGGAAATCCTTAATCTATACTTATAATAAATCTGTAGAGAGGTCAATTCTGTACATGAAATATATTTTCAAAATAATTATCAGGGGGTGATTAGTGATCGATACTGATGCCAAAAATGCAATCAGTAAAATTTTTGTCTGTCTGTCTGTCTGTCTGTCTGTCTGTATGTTCCTTATAGAAACAAAAACTACTCGACGGATTTTAACGAAACTTGGTACAATTATTCTTCATACTCCTGGGCAGGTTATAGGATACTTAAGAATGCCCACGGGAACGGGAATTAGCGGGAAAATCCTTTTGTATGAAAAATCTAAACCGCTTAAGTTAGACGCTTGAAATTTGGCATGCAGGTACCTTAGTAAACTCAAAGCTTAGTTACAACAGGATATTGCAAAATTCCCACGGGAACGGGAGTTAGCTGGAAAAAACATTTGTATGAAAAACTCTAAACCGCGTAAGATAGACGCTTGAAATTTGGCATGCAGGTACCTTAGTAAATTTAAAGCTTAGTTACAACAGGATATTGCAAAATTCCCACCGGAATGGGAGTTAGCGGGAAAAAAATTGTATGAAAAAATCTAAACCGCGTAAGAGTAAAACAGGATCCACGCGTACGAAGTCGCGGGCGGCCGCTAGTTAGTCATAAATGTGTAGTCTAATGTGCTATCGGCCGTACATACAAAGTTTCAAAATTAAATAGTCCTGACACTTTTCTATACATAGCATGTAATACCCTTAAACCTAACCTAGTTTTTAGGCAATCGGTCAGTTAATAGTGTCTTCTAAGCTGACTGCGCAATTTTACAATGCATTGCAGAATTTGACCTGAGTAGTAAGTTTTTGAGAGTTCTCGCTCATTCCAGCGAGAAACTCTCAAAAACATTTATACAATGATCACTCAAAATAATTTCATTTTCGTTCGTTCATTTGACAACACGATAAGCGTGTATTCTTATTATGAGTGCGGTCATGTTCTAGAAGCGCGCACCGAGAAATATTAAGCTAGGTTGCAGGTTCGAATCCCGTAAGGAGCAAATGTTTCTGTTATAAACACGATCACCTATAACTGAGACGTGATCGTAGTTGCTATAGTACAAGTTCCACTTAGTTGGTGATTAGGTAATTGGTGTGGTGAGATAATTGGACCAATTTATTTTTTAAGTTCAATAATAAAATAACTACCTACTCATAAAACCCAAACGTAAAAATTGGATCATGATGACGATGTCACTGCGCAACCTTGGTGTGCACGCGCGCCGGAACTTGCAATTTGATATCTTAGCGTAGTTCTTACCTACCGCGCCTGTATTTGAACGAAATTAATTATCGGTGAATGAAATTTGATACTACACATTGTGCTCCTATATTTAAACGCCTAGGCTTATTTTAAAGCAAATACACAGAAGCAAAACTATGTGCATCCTATACATGATCAGGACTTCTGGACTTTTAGTTTATATCAAACGGGTCGAAGTTAATTTCGTTTATCAAAAAATTAAAATCAAAGAAGTAAACATAAAACTCGCAATGGTTTTAATAAAAAAACTAGGTATGTCCTAATATTTATAATTTTTTATTGAATGTCAGATAAGTCTCCAAAAATGAAACTTTTGCTATAAAAGTAATGGAAGGTTCCTAAACTTTTTTTCTATTCTATATTCAATTTGTTTATTTGCAACTAAATATCAGATACTAATTTGAGTTGAATTCATCATTGACCTCACAGAAGAAGTTGTTTTGATTTGAAATATCAACGTACTTACTTCTTTATTATCCATAAAATCCTAGATTGTAACAGATCAGGGAGCAATAACATCTTAAAATTATTATTTACAAGATTTACATGATTATAAGCAATCTCTTCTGCTAAACTGTTACGTAGTGGATGCCTATTAAATTGGAAAATTAAATACTATACTAATAATACTACTAATAATACATACAATACTATAAATATTAATAATACTAAGTCTGTTCGAATCGAACCCCAGACTCATAGAAACCAAGTCACTATGCCATCCGTTATTCGTATTTATTATTACATTATCATCGTTGTGGTGTCAAAATTTCCTGTTTCATTTTTACTAAGAAATTTTTTATCTAAAATTTTAAACACAATTCGAGTTTAAATTACTCAGAAAAAATAGTGCATACCTTTAAAAAACATAATAAAGTTACTTACTCATAAAATACTTTTCATTTTAAAAATCATTAAATAAGTAAATAAATAGCAATCCACAAATAATACGTATAATTATATTATTAAATTAATATAGGTAATTTAATTTACTAATTTAAGCCATAAAATATTATTGTCTTCTAAGTAAATGGTAATAAATAATTTATTATAAGTAGATAGTATATTACTATTTACATCTTTTAAACAGCTTCAAATTATTAAAAAGATATTTATGTACTAAACATAAATTATAACCAAATATTTGTAAAAGTGCTGTAAACAAGTTTTAATATTTATTATCCATAATTAAATCAAAATAACTGTTAATTTTATTATATCGCTCATAAATGAAATCTCGAATATTTTCTGAATAACTTAGAAATAATATTAAGCTAAATGTTAACATATAACTGAGTAAATTAAATATCAAATTAAAAATACATAAGTACCTATCGCATCTGAATTATGTAGTTTGTTATGTTAAATTGTTTAATTAAGTATTTAAATGTTATTCTGAACTTTGTTACGTCTTGTTTGAATAGTGTAATTGGTACTACCGTTCTATGAATAAATAAATATCTTAAACCAACTATCTCCAAAATTTTCAAAATTAATGTAATTTAATTTTCTAAAACATACAGTGGAATATTTTTCATTCGGATATTGCATCATGGTCACGTCGTCAACGTGGCCGCAGGTCCGAAGTGCGTTTCTGTAAAAATGCTTGCGCGCACTGCAACAGGGCTGCCACGAGTTCCGCACGGTTCGCGACTGTGTAATTATGGATGCATCACCTATATTAGAATCATTTAGTCTAGTTTCACTGTAACAATATTATTAACAATGATCGTTATTATTAGCCATTTTATAATTATATTTGATTAAAATATTTTTATTGTATAAGTATCTCAAATCAAACATAATATTCATATGATTTCCACTTCAATTCCGATAATGATATTTAAAATATTAGTAAGTATCTCTGAGTATTTTTTATATACATTAATCTTGTGATATTTTTCTAAATAACTTTTGATGCACGTTGCAATCATTTTCAAATACATAATAATGTATATGTTGTCTTATTATGTTTTAAATCATAATTATAGCGACGATTAATAAAAAATAGTACTTTGTTATATACATAAGTGCCACTTGTGGTCTAAACTGAAAAAATATTTTTGATTCTGATTTTTGATACCCTCAAGTGCTACGCGGCGGCTTTTCAAACGAAATATTTATATTATGTGTGTTTTAAATATCATATGAATGAATCATATGAATAATCATGGTGTTTCTTAACAAAACATTTTTGTCAACCCTAACACATTTTGCGGATCTCTGCAATAATTTTCAAATAAATTGGAATCGATTCGACCCGAACTTCATTCTGTGCTTCATCTACTGCTTCGTGCATCAGAAGAACCGTCAACCAACAAGGAACCGCTCCCCAGTGCTCCAGACCTAGTGCTCCAGACCTAGTGCTCCAGACCTAGTGCTCCAGACCTAGTGCTCCAAACCCAGTGCTCCAGGCCCAGCGCTCCAAGTATTCCGAGTGAGTTTCTATCATCTAACAAACACAATGTGAGTACTCATGACTATCTTCTAGTCTTCACTAAACTTCTAGAACTTAGAATTTTTCTGAGACCTCTCGTCATCAGCGACGACCACTTTAAATAAATATGGAACTGTACTTATTAATTTGATTCGATGTTTGTAAAGTTAAAGTTTTCTAGTTACTAATGAATTTACTAAGGATTACCTGCGGATTCAACCGCGAAATAATTCAGTTCGTCTTACACATTACTTATATTTATAAACTAATTATTTTCAGGTCTGACTCCGAGTACGAATCTGCAATTGTCGAGAGTCGCATCTCAAAGTCAGAGAGGAGGAACCCAGCTCTTATTATAAGGTACCTATTTACATTAGTTAATTAGTTATTGCACACTAACGATAGTCGACGACTTTGCTCGCGCGGCAGTACTCAAGTAGTGAGTGACACGTTATCGTGCACAGCTTGCTGTAGTTAAAAAGTCTCAGACTAAGGTCGTTTCCTGACTTGTCGGTGCGGTAGCGGCGCGGCATCGGTATGCTCTGTATACGCGATACCGAAAGCTTACCGAGCGCCTATATTTCAATGGAGCGTTCCTGATTGAGTCTGTGCCGCGCCGCTGTCGCACATGCCGCGCCAATCAGGAAGCGTACATTCAAATATAAGCGTTCGGTAAGCTTTCGGTACCGATGCGGTATACCGAAACGAAATCGTACCGATACCGCACCGCCAAGTCAGGAAGCGGTCTAACTGTTAAGTGTGACTGGAGTACCAGTAATGAGTAATTTAACAGTTTTACGGGTAATCATTATTTAATAATCACAATTTGTTTTACAGATCTGACTCCGAAGCTGAAAACGGGACTAGACGAGATCAGGCAAAAACATCTAAGAAGAAGTCCAACAATCGAGCCCCGTCAAAGTAAGTAGACCTGAAATAATGGAATCCGAAGGCTGGCGTTTTTGTTACAGTCGTTTCGTTATCATTAGACTAACGTGATTCGTGTTTAACTTTACAGGTCTGATTCAGAAGACGATCAGCCTTCCAAGCGTAGCAAGGCAAAGACAACCAAGAGGAAGTCGACAACATCACGATCTTCAAAGTAAGTTTCACAACAACACATTACAATCATCATCATCATTATCTCAACCACAGGACGTCCACTGCTGAACATAGGCCTCCCCAATGCTTTCCATGTTGTCCGGTTGGTAACGACCTGCGTCCAGCGCCTTCTTGCTACCTTTATGATGTCGTCAGTCCACATTGTGGGTCACCTTTCACACTACTATCTCATAAACGGAGATGATTCTCATCATCTCATTAATGAAATTCGCCAATACCTAAGGAATATTATATTATTTTCAGAACCGCTACGCCAAAGAGACGGAACACCAAAAAAGAAGAGGATCTGTTCGGGCTGGTCTCTGAAGACGAGGAAGACGCAGCTCACGCAAACGCGTCTCGCCGAGCGCCGTCGAGCCAGCTGCCGAGCTCCATCAGCAGCAAGGTCGCGGACGGGTCGGTGCTGCGGCGCGCGCAGCTGAGCGGCCGCTACTACGCCGAGCTGCGCCTCTACTCCACGCGGGACGCGCTCGACACCCGCCCCGAGACCCGCTACACCAAGGCGCTCGTCACTTTGAAGCTCCAGCTCGACCCGGACCAGCCCGAGTGGGACTTGCTTCAAAAGTTCCTCAGGAGAGCCAAGACGACGTACTTTGCGGATAGCGTGCCGGTGTTTTATAATAATAAGATTAACTGAATTGTAAATAAAAATATACATATTAATTAAGTCTAATTTACTTACTTATAATTTACGTAGGTACTTAATAATAAATGAATTAAAACCTAGTGTTATAGTACTTAATTAACCTCGGTACCTAGCCCAAACCACGTTTCGACGAACTCACATATTTCAGCAAGTTACATAATACATTAGTAAATAGGTACATTACATAAAATCAATAAAAGTAAAGTTTTATTAGCTACAAAATAATTCCAATCTTTAGAAGACAGGTTCCGAGGTTAATTAAAGTTCATTACTGGTTAAGTTAGGTTAGTTAAAGTTAATTACTGGTTAAGTTAGGTTAACTAAGAAGATGCCCTTCTGCTCTGGGTGTGCCGTTCAAGTTGATAGAAGGAAATGGGTTGGCCACTTGCGGAGCACCGCGCACAAGAACAAGTGCGCGGCGGTCGCTCAGGACGGAGTCGTTGAAGTCGCGTCTGCGTTCCGCGGTCGCATAGCCTCCTACAGGTTACCGGTGACGACCGAAACGGAACATTCTTTTCCAGACTTATTTTTAAAAAGCGTAGAATTCAAACTCTACAAACTTTTACAGAGTTCTCTTAAAAAACATGTAAGCATCAAAGTAAATTTAGAATATTTTGGTAATTTCCTTTTGTTCAAAAATAACGAACAACAAATAAAATCGTTCGCAACTAAAAATATTATTGTTCATCGTAACTTTGAATTTAAGCGCTTATTTACATCAGTATTAAATATCATAAAAAAGAAGGTTGAAGAGTTTCAGGAACGTGATAGTGGATGGACTTTTCTGAGTAATGTTTATTTAGAAGTAAATATTAACAAATATGATCCATTATGTGGATCTGGGTCGACTTATGTTGATTTGCCACCAGTGATAAAGAAGAAAAAAGCGTGTGTCAATATTAAAAATGACGATAAATTCTGTTTTTTGTGGAGCATAGTCGCTGCGATTTATCCTGCTCAAAAGAACTGTGACCGAACTTCGTCATATCCACACTTTAAACGGGTGCTCAACATCGAAGGTATGTCTTTTCCTGTAACTTTTGACGATATAGCGCTTTTTGAAAAAAATAATCCAACTTTAAGTGTTAATGTTTATTCCTTAAATAACAATAAATGCGTTGTGGGTCCTATTTACAGATCTGAATTTAAATCAGACTCTAGAAAAAGAATTAACTTGCTTCTCTTTGAGGACAATGTACACTCGCATTTCGTTTTAATAAAAAATTTGCCCCGTTTGGTTCGGAGTCAAATCACAAAGCGTAACGGTAAGTTACATTTTTGTGAAGACTGTTTATTATTTTTTACTTCTCAGAATAGCATCGATAAACATATCTGTAGTGGTGTTACAACAGTACTTCCCGAAAAAGGTAGTTATCTTCAGTTCAAAAATTTTGAAAGGAAACAAGATGTTCCTTTCGTTATTTACGCAGACTTTGAAACCATCCTTGAACGATATCAAGGATGTGAGCCCGATCCTCTTGCTAGTTTTACAACACCGCGTCAACGACATATCCCAGCAGCTTTTGCGTATCAAATAATTTGTTCCTTTGATAATACTTTCAACAAATTTGTTCAATATCGCGGTCCAGATTGTAGTGAAAAGTTCTTAAAAAATCTTTATGAAGACATTACAAATATTTATAATATTTTGAACGTTGAAATTAGAATGATTTTTACCGAAAACGATAAGGTAAAGCATTCACAAGCCGACGTGTGTCACATTTGCGACAACCTACTGATCGGAGACAAGGTGCGAGATCATTGTCACCTTACAGGTAGATATCGTGGCGCAGCACATCAATACTGTAATTTGCGATACAATGTCCCTAAGTTCGTACCGGTATTTTTTCATAACCTGTCCGGTTACGATTGCCATTTGTTTATTAAAGAATTAGCTGACAGCTTAGGCCCTATTAAAGTAATACCTAAGAACAAAGAAAATTATATATCTTTTACTAAATTCCTTACCTTACCAAATGGAAAATTTGGACAAATCCGATTTGTAGATTCATTTAAATTTTTAGGAACTAGTTTAGAAAAATTAGTAAGTGGTTTACGTAAATCTGATTTATTTCATTTGAAAAATCATTTTCCTAATGACAACAAATTCAGTTTATTGACACGAAAGGGAGTTTATCCCTATGATCACATATCAGACTGGGAATCATATTCAGAAGAAACACTTCCCAATAAAAAACAATTTTATAATTCCCTTACCAATGAGGATATAAGTGACTCAGACTATGCTCATGCCAAAACTGTCTGGTCCGTTTTTAATATTAAAAATATTGGAGAGTACACCGATCTTTATCTTCAAACAGACGTACTTCTTTTATCGGATGTATTTGAAAATTTTCGACTTGTCTGTAAGCTTAACTATCAGTTAGACCCTGCTTTCTATTTAACAGCTCCAAGTTTGTCTTTTGATGCGATGTTAATGAAGACTGGTATACAGTTAGAATTGTTACATGATTTAGAAATAATCCGTCTTTTACAAAAAGGTATACGAGGAGGTATCTGCATGTGTTCTACCAGACATAGCAAAGCAAACAATAAGTACATGTCGAATTATGACGAGTACAAGCCTGACTCTTATTTAGTGTACATTGACTGTAATAACCTCTATGGCTATAGTATGTGTCAGCCTCTGCCTGTATCGGATTTCAGATTTTTGAATAAAAATGAAATAGACCAGTTAAATATTTTAACGGTACCTGACGATGCGGACACCGGTTACATTCTTGAAGTAGATTTGTTGTACCCAGAAAACTTACATTGTGACCATAACGATTATCCTTTCTGTGCCGAAAAGTTTGTACCGCCAGGTGGACATACATCAAAATTAATACCTAATCTTTATCCGAAATTTGAATACGTAATTCATTACGTTCATTTAAAAACATGTATCAGTCATGGGCTTATCTTAAATAAAATTCATCGCGTTTTATCGTTCAAACAAAATGCCTTTTTAGCTAAATACATTAATCTTAATACAGAATTGAGAAAAAAAGCTACAACTCCTTTTCAACAAGATCTTTTCAAACTGTTAAATAACTCTGTTTTTGGAAAAACGTTAGAGGATAATGAACGTCGTGTTGATGTTAAATTAGTTAATCAATGGCGTGATGACTCAAATAAAACTAAAAAGCAACTAAGCGCTGATAAGTTAATCGCACGACCAAACTTTCACAGTGCTACAGTATTTTCTAAAAATTTAGTTGCCGTTCAGATGAAACCTGAAAGAATAATTTTGGATAAACCTATTTACATAGGATTTTCAGTATTAGAACTGTCCAAAAGTCACATGTACAATTTCCATTATTCAGTCATAAAACCGCACTATCAAGACAGGGTACAGTTATGCTATACCGATACCGACAGTTTCATTTATAAAATTGAAACTAAGGACTTTTATCTAGATCTAAATACCCACTTTCTCAGTTACTTTGATACTAGTAATTATGATTCAGAAAATCTTTTTAATTTGCCAGTAGTGAACAAAAAAATTCCGGGATTGTTTAAAGATGAAATGGGCGGTGAAATCATAACAGAATTTGTAGGTCTTAGGTCAAAGTTATACTGTGTTAAAACGGAATCAAAACTTATTAAAAAAGCTAAGGGTGTTAAAAAAAGTGTAATTAAAGACTTGACTTCAACTGACTATAAAAAGGTTCTGCTTCATGACCAAATAATACGTAAAAAGAACATATTGTTCAGGTGCATCAAACATGAAATTTTCACTCAAGCAGTGAACAAAATTGCTCTATCAAATGAGGACGATAAACGATTTGTACTTCCTGACAAAATCTCCACTAAAGCATGGGGGCATCAAGATTTAATGTTTTAAGTTTAATGTGTTAAGTAAATTAAGTTTTATAATATAAGTATGCAATAGGTGTATAGATAAATAAATATGATTTTAATGTAAAATTACTAACACCATTAGTTTTTAATTTACTAACACAAGATTTATTCATAACTGTACATAATAATTGCTAAATAAAGTCATAAGTAAAGAGATTAATTTGTTTTATTTACTAAATCTATATTAATAAAATATTTAAGTGTTGCCTTAACCATATTACCATCGTTGATAAAGTGCAAACTGTTAGTTTCGTAATGTAGGATACAAATTTCCTTAGTAAGTAAATTTCGCAATAGGGTAGAAGTAATGGTTTCGGTCATCTTGGTACCGTTTTTGTCCATTATTATTTGTTAATTTATCTTGAAATACCAATTTAGTCTTAACTATTAATAAATATTGTTTTATTAAAACAATATTTTTTAAACTTACTTCAATTTTATGTTGCCAAAAGAGTACAGTGACCACAAACGGTGCTTTTACCCTAATTACTTAGTCATCAAATTTTAGTTCACGTTGTATTTCCACGTGTCACTAAGTAGGTCACTGACGTCAAAGTGCAAACTTGAAATGAATATAAATACAATAACTAAAATTTAATTACTAACATTCACGTTGCATCGATCACTATTTGTGGCTACTTGTTGGTAAGTTAATTAATTATTATTTTTTCTATTTAAATCTGTTGTTATTTTTGTATGTCTTGTTATTTTTAAGTCTCATGTCTATACAAAGCTGATTTCTTTTTTTTACTTCTATAAATACAGTCCACATCAAGTCCCTGATAACAATTTAATGCAGTTATAAAAATGTACTAATAAGTGTTTATTTTGTTTACAGATCAATATGTCTGACTCTTCGGAAATAATCTTCTCGCAATATGCACAAGACCCTCTGGAGAACTTTACGCAGCACTGCGAAGAACTGTTCGGTGTGCAGCCTGTTGAACCGAAGACAGAAAGAAAAGGGAGGTCTAAGAGAGATGCGAACAGTAAGAAGAAGGCGAACATCTCATCTAGATCATTTGTCATACGCAAAGATCGGAAGGGTTCAAAGCTGATCCAAATAAAGATTATAGACCTAACCAGTGACGCTGTATCGTTATCACAGACGCAACAGACTGATGTGGAAAGTGCGGACAATAACGTGGTACTCAGTGCTCAGTATGTGGTTCAAGAACCAAACACGGATGAAGTGTTAGATCTTACAGAAACGTTAGTTAGGAAAATATCTAAAGAACTCTGTGGTGATAGTTACTAGTGTAATAGATTGTAAGTTATTAGTTGTAAGTACTTGTATGTAGAATGTAAGTAATAATAAATTAATATACTAAGTTAATTGAAAATAATAATTAAATGGTAAAATAAATTTGTGTATATTAAATCTACTTGTTTCATTATGACTTTGTTTATTCCTCATACAACTTGCTTTGATACTGAAATAAAAGACAGTCAGTTTAAAATATCAGTATTTATTTTAATAAAAACATTTAATATCGTTTTCTAAACACCATTTTTTTATACACAAAACATTTTTCAATGCACAATATTTCTTATGATTATAACAATTGAATAAATTGTCTTTACAATAAAGGTCATAAAGTGAGTTAAAATTAGGAATCTGTTGGCAAGTAATGTCTACAATATTATCATGATCACATAACTCTTTCACCCATTTAACTTTTTCTTCGCCCTTCACAATAATATTTCTGTCCTTAAAATAGGGTTTAATAATTCTTCTAAATTCTCTGTAGTCGACATAGCCTTCACTCCATCGATACCCTCTATTCTTTTCTAGCCAACGCACATTCTTTTTTTCTTCATCGGTTAAAGATGAGAATGGGTACGGTGGCTTAATTAAAAAGAGATAAGTAGACTCTTGATTCGCTATACATAACTCTTTTACTAAAAAGTCATTTTTATGATCTTTGAACCCTTGTAAATCAACTATAATTGTGTTACAATTCATGATATTTTTTTCACAATATTACTCAAAGGCTTGTATTCAAATATACAGTCGTTTAAAATTAAACAATATGCAGCTGTCTGATCCGGTATTTCTTGATCTGTTTCGATTTCAACTCTTACGTCAATCGATCCCTTCAAAGTTTCATGCTGCCGCGAACAGTCAATAATAAATAAAGGGGCTACGTCTTTAAATTCCTTTAAACTCATCAACGGCTCTGGTCGACGTCCGTAATAAGACTGTTGAAATCTTACGTATTGTTCGTATAATAAAGTAAATCTATCTTCTGAAAAACTTACATTCAAGCCTTCGTACGGGTAATATGATGAATTTAAAAATACTCTTACATCTCGTACATGACAATGATCGAACTCTGCCATTGAAGATTCAGCCTTGTGTTTGCGATTGGTTTGCAAGGCAATTATAACATATCGGGGTTTCTCTATTTGTGACGATGTTTTAATGGACCAAGTATGTTTACGGGTTTTTGGTAACAAGGGATATTCATATAAGTCCCAATTCCGAAACGCAAGTGTTATAGCTCGATCTTTGTCTAAATGTTTTAATAAGTTAATTCTTTCCCGATCTGATACCTTAACGTGTGGAACGCGCCAAACAATTTTACTTATTATAATATCATCCACAACTTCACCTGAATTTAATTTTAAAGCATTGAGGTTTGTATTGCATCTCAACAAAACTAACTCATGTTTACAGTTAATTATAATTTTTTCATAGTCTTCTGCAAATCCCAATATTTTATTCAATGGTATAGAGACAGAGAATGCGCCATCGCCGACTTTGTTCGAACCTGTAGTCGACCAGCCCCAAGCTCTGGCGCTTTTGGATTCGTTTTCATTTAAAGAAAGATAGGACTTTATAGTTGTAGTAATACCTGCATTTTTAATTTTATCTATTTCCACTCCGTTAAGTTCGTATCGGATGTCTTGAAATAGAAATAATACTGGGTTATTAATGAAATGCACATTTGATACTTTTTCTTTTTTGTTATTCAAAACATTCACTTTACCCTCAATGTATAAAGTGCTGAGTGAAGGCAGCACGTATAAATCTTGTTGATTTATAGGTATACGTATTTCATCATTCTTGTTAAAACTTGTCACATATGGTTTGTATGAGTGATATTCAAAACTTTCAATACTATTGTTGAACGAGGCCTGTTGAGCTATATTTAAAATATTCATTTTAGTAAGCCCACTAATCGAAGAAATTCTTTATTATTTTTTGTTAACTTCTTTTTAAGCTGGAGCGGTGCGCCTTTCTGTAGAGCTCTTTTTGAAGTGACTTGAATACATGGTGCAGAAGGGTTTTTATTGAAATCAATCATTTTTTCCTGAAATGAAGGTACAGTTGAACTTCTTCACCGCGTAAATTTATCTGTTTATTTTCAGCGTCCAACAATCTTATATTGATAGCACTAATTGAACTTTGATTAACTGGGAAATATATTAGGTTCTTGGGTATTTCTATAATTCTGTATCCAGGTGGTACATTTGGTACAAATTCGTAGATAATATGACTTGCTTTTCCGTTGACAAATGAACCACTAACTACATCACATTCGATTCGCACGATGGTTGTTGATAAAATGCTGACCGGATACTGAGATTCAGTACTTATATTTGCAAAGATAGTTTCCGAACCAAAGCCCAAAATTTTACCAAGTGATTCACTTTTGTTGAAGTGAACATCTTTAGAACATAAAATATTTGTCTTCAATGTATTGTTATTACAAGTCAATCTTAGTACAGTGTTTTTAATATTACTTTTTAAATAATCACAAATATCCTGGAGTTCATAAGACCCTTCAGGAATTTCAATGACTTCATTTTCGCCATAGTAGAATTTATTGTTTCTTTCATCAATATTAGGAATAGAGTTAAATGTTGAAAAATATAAAAGACCACATTCATAGTCTCCACGTAATTCCAATGTTGGTGAATAGTTAGTAGTTAAAGAGGCTCCGCTACCAGTTATAGACACAGTGAAAGACATTGTTATACTGACAATTTTATTTATTTCTTACATCATATAAATGCTTTTTCCAATACCCTCTTAAAAATTTTAAACAAAGATGGCCACAGTTTGTAGTACCAAATGTTTGATAAGGAACATAGTTATAGTTTATACTAAAGTTGTGTAAATATTGAATCAATTCTAATGGAGGCTTCAAATTTCCAAAACTGTCAAAATATTCAGCATAATTGTTTTGCTTTACATATGCTACCCAGTGAGTTCCAGGATTTCTGGAGCTATCCAAATTTAATATCCCGCATTCAATTTTTTGGGGTTTTGAAGGTAATTTATCCCTCATGAAAACTCCTCGGAAATATGGAATGTCAATAGCGTGTTCTAATATATCCAGATTAGTGAGAGCACGCCTGGGTAGCCGCTTTATTAGTTTTTTGAGGTGTTCAAATACAAGCCTGCTCCGTTTTTAAGAGGTTTAAGGTACAATCCTTTTCCAAGGGCTACGGCCTCCATCATTCTGTTATGTCGTTCAGATTCCTGAAGACTTTTCTGTGCAGCCTTAGAATCATTAACAGCCTTTGCAATTCCTGCCGCTCCTCCAGCCAGTGAACCCAAAGCTGACAATCCCGCAAAAATGGGTATTAGCGGTAATAGTCCTCCAGTCTTTGGGATAGGAATACAGCGTGGTAAACGTATTCCTCTTTTATTCGTAAATAGTTTTTTTGCAGCAGCATAGGCATGTTTTATAATGGAGTGTTTATTTTTAGATTTTAACTTTTTCAAATGAGAGTGTATTTTCTTTACACCTGACATAAATAATTTTACACTACCACCAGCTCTAAGTTTAGCTTTCATTGCATTTTTTACTATCCATGAAGCAATTTTTTCTCCTTTTCCTGAATCTTTTGATTTTAATCTCTTCTTAGCCATTTTTAGAAGTTCTAAGTCAGCTTGATGTCTTATATTTGAATCACTATTATTATAAGCGATATCGTGATACATACATGCGTTATCCAATTTATTTATACCACGTTCACCCTTCTGTAATCTTTTTTGAAGTTTTGTGCCAGGACCACAAAATTGATATCCAGGTAAATGTAACTCAAACGGTAAATTGTCAATTAACTTATTGATAATACCACTGCCTTTCTTCATCGATGATTTGAAGTGAATGGAAGGAATAATATTGCGTTATAATTTATATATTATTGCACCAATTTACTTCTATCAATCCAACTGTTCTCTTTATTATTTAAGCCTAACCATTTGACAAATAGTTTGTTTCCTTTTCTTTTAATCACTTTTTCAATGAGATAAAGATCTGGAAATTTAGTTTTTTGTAATTCGTATCCATAAAAAGACCCCAAAATTTTTTGTTTGTATTTGTCTTCTATTTGATAAGTTTCTGGATTAGTTTGGTTAACCTTAACCACGCGAAATATTTCTGTGGACCAATTGGGAGTATAACCTTTATAAAATTCTCCTTTATATTTACTGATACGAACGTAATCGCCAACTTGAAAATGAAATTTCGGTCTTAACTTCTGTTGTTGTGTTTTAATAATGTTTGATCTAACTACCCACTCGTTAGATTTTGTGACATCAACAGGCTTAAATTTTGTTATTCTATGTACAGCATTATTGTAGCATTGTACTACAGAATCCAAATTATTCCCAATCCATTGATATCGTCCATGTAGACTAAAAAGTTTGTAAAGATGAGACTTTATTGTTCTGATTACACGTTCTACTATAGATGCCTTTTTTACAGAATACGTAGAGTAATGATTTATTTTATACTTTTCTATTAACTGTTTAAAGACATCATTGTAAAATTCTGTTCCTAAATCTGTTTGCAAATTTCTTGGTCTTCTTGTTGACTTCAAAAATATGTTTCGCATCGCATTCGTAACGCAGTTTTTCGATTTTGATTTTAGCGGACTAGTCCATACAAATTTTGATAAAACATCAATTACAACTAGAATGTATTTATGACCTTTATTGAATTGTGAATATTTTTGCAAATCGACAAGGTCGGCTTGCCATAAGTCATCTATTCCTTTTATAATTGTACAACGACGAGTAAAATTCCTTCTCGCTGCTTTATGAAGTTCTATAACTATATCTTGTTTACTCATTTTTACTTAAAGTTCCTTGGATCATTCGATCGATTTCATTTTTAGTGTAATATAGTTTACTCAAACTGTCGGATGTCACTTTTTCTAAATTTTTCAAATACTTTGTAACGTCACTGTGAATTTTTTTCATTTCATTTCTTAATTCTTGAAGAGATTTTTCCATATATGCTTTATTTACAGCTTCATCATCTTGTTCAGGAGCTTGTAAACCTTTTAATCTAGATGATTTCAAATCGAAGTCACCTGTCTCTGTTTTTATTAACGTATCAGCATAAGTATCAATGAATTCAGTTAGTCGTAAACGCTTGTGTATATGATGTCCAAATTTATCAATATTCATTACTGGCTTGCTGTCTTCTGTAGTGTTGCATAGATACTGCCTAGTTTTCCGTATGCATTCTTTTTATATTCTATGTCTACAATACCAGCTTCATAGAGTTCCTTTATTATTGCATAGATTTCATTTTCCAACCCATTGTTACCAGCTTCTGCTGATGCAAATAGTAATTTTAAGCGTTCTACTAGCTCATTGGGGTCATCCCAATAAATAACATCAGTATCAGTCTTAACTTCCTTCAAAATGTCCATGCCTTCTCCTCGGGGAATACTTTCTATGCTGGATGATGTTTTCCTCGAGAATTTGAATAATGGTTTGATTATATTCATGTACTTAAATCCTTTGTTACTATTTATAGGTTTTGATGGATCCCAATTACGTCTGTGTGCATTAGTGTCGTTGAGTATTAATTTATAGTAATGTAAATCGTCTTCTGTAATTAGATGTAAATCGGGTACTTTTTTCGTCAATAATTCTCTCAAACCACGTGTTTTTTCGTAGATCCTATTTCCAATTTTCCACCCGAGAGTGCGATCATCATCGAAGACGCGGGTTTTCCCAAGCATAAGTTTTCCACGTTCATTTCTGAATCCATAAGGTACGTCATTCATAGCTTCTGATGACGTGGACCAAGATATAGATTGATTACCAATACTTGGTGATGATTGTAGAGATTTAAACGAATTTTCACTGACATTATGATCTTCTGAGAGTGATGTTGTGAGAGTCTTGTTGGATGGATAAAATTCATTATCAGAGTTTCCTTCATCGTTGATAGGTTCTTCAAAGTCTTCACTAGAAGAAGTTGATGACTCGTTTTCACTAAACTTGTTTTTTTTTGGCAATAAATCTTGCTCCGTTTCTTCACTACAATGACGCTTTTCACCAGTTCTGTTTGTTAATTGAGTAAGAGGGTCAACAATAGGCTTAAAAATTGTTTCTAAAGCCATGTCATTTGAAGTTTTTTTATCTTTAATCTTATCGACTTTACTTTTCACAGCCGCTGCGTATTTGACGATTTGTTTTTTTAAATTTCGTTCCATTTCAGGGTTTATTTCCACTCCGCACGAAATCACAAATGAAACTGATTCATTATTAATTTAACATCCATATATGAACGTTAGTCAAGTACTATGAATGTATCAAATGACATTCTATAACATCCTTTATTTCGTTCACAGTCTTTATTTATAACAACGTAATTAAAAGGATTACGCCACACAGTTGAGCACATTTCGCGAAATTGATTCCATGACATGTCGGACCCCACATGTTCATCGTACACGTGTCTCAAGTTTATGTCATCTTGTTTAAATAATATTAACAGGTTAGAATTGTCTCTTACTAATTGTTTAGGCACTTTAGTATAAGTTTGATTAATATAAAAACAATCAATGTTCTTATGACGTCCCATAGCGAAATAGTCACGGATATTATTTTGATTTTCACACGCAACATCATCAAATATAATAATTGAGTCTGGTAAAGCTTCGTGTGGACTTAAAATCTCACTGTTATGATTATATTTGTTGTAAGACGTACCAGCCACCATATCCATAACTTTTTCTAAAAGTATGTATTTGGGTTGATATAAAGATTTTGAATAAACATAGAGATTACGAAATCTCGGACCATTCTCGTGCAATAATAAACTTATTACCAAATTAGTCTTTCCACAATTTGATGGGCCGCAAACAATACTGCGTATAGAGTTTGGTAATAAGTTTCCATGTCGCTTTTGCTCATTTATTGTGGTAGGACAAACACAATCTAACTTAAGCGATTGTTTTTGTTTCAGAAACTTCATATTTTGATATTTAATATGACCGTCGTGATTCGTGGATTTTATCAAACTGATTATAAAATGATCACATCATAACATTTTACGTTTGAAATTATAGCCATCCAGTTTCAAATAGAATGAACGAAAATGAAATTATTTTGAGTGATCCTTGAATAAATGTTTTTGAGAGTTTCTCGCTGGAATGAGCGAGAACTCTCAAAAACTTACTACTGACCTGTCATTATTTTAACTTCGCCTGCCAGTGTATTCGTTCAGTGCAAAAAGTTATTCGTTTAAATCGGATTTAGAAAAAAAAGCATACAAAGCCTTGTGAATAGAATCCAAAACATATTGACCTGAACATTTTAATCTTAGTACTGACCGGATCTCTAATCGAAGGCTAATTTGATTGAAGATTAGTACGGTGACATCCACGGATGCCTCTTCTAATCTGGGACCCGATAACCATAGAGTTCGATCTATGGTCCAATTTCCTCTTTGATAAATTGAATCGCACTACAGCATCGCAATGTCAGCTTTGTAAGTTAGATAACTTAGGTATGTAGACAAGGGAATTTTTAGAAAAGACAACAAACAACTCATCGACAACACTCAGTGTCAAAAGCCTGTATTCGTTGATACAGGGGAATGTGGAAAACAGCGCATCACTTTATTTATGATAGGTAGGTATAATTTATGTACTAAGACGAGCCTATTTTCATTTTTCATTTTCAAGTGGTTCGCTTGCCATTAGACAGGTAAATAAATAATAACAATTAGTCTAAATTGTAGCACTTCAATGATTTTCTATTGTAACTTGGTAAATTCTAAGCTTGTCTTTGTAATATTGTTTGCTTTGTGCACCTAAACAACGGTCGTTTGTTATTTATAGATGCCCTCATAAAGTTACTAGGTCAATACAAACTAACACACTCCTGACCTGAAGAATAATGTGTAGCCAGGGTTGTCACTTCCATCAGACTGACAGTGTCCACTGTTCTTAAACACATTTAGTGGGTAATATTATGCGATTGTTACAATAATACATAGGTATTAGGGTTTCTGCTCGAGCTTTCTCGAACTCGAGAAATTTGGCTTCATTCGAGACGAGAAAAAAATTACCGGAGCTCGAGAATTCTCGAGTTTCGATTTTGAAGCTTTAAATATTCTTGAAAGTCTATTTTCTTAGACAAAATTAAGTTTTTTTTATTTATTTAATAGGATAACGTTGCTTTTAGACTGGCCTAGTCTTTCCTTTTTTAATTGATTTGATTTGCAAGTAATGATCTCAATCGAAACTAAGTAATAATGTTCACCAACGAGTATGCTATATTTATTATGTATGTTTAACTCTGACTGATTTAAAGACTGAAAAATTTGTTAACTGTTTGTTAGGTTAGGTACTCGTGCCTCCTCGTAAAGTCTATTCAAGTCGTTATCTTTATGAAATTTAAAAATTTAATAAAAAGTTTTTTTTGTTTATAAAAAAAACTATTTATCGTTATTTTGCTATTTGGTCTTGTGTTCTTTGGAAAACAAGCGATTCAATTGTAGCTCCAGATTTTTATTGTTATTTATCCATAAAGTACACGCGACTTTATAACTTTTGTTATGATTATTAGTTAATATTCATTATGAAAGAAGATTTTATTTTTTGTTTCTTTCCTTACCAAAATAAGTGGTACTAAATTCTAATATTGATTGATGTGCAATAAAAGTAGCTATATTAGATTAAAAAACCTGTGTTTTTATTAAATTTCAACCGATTTAAACAGTTTTCATTAAACAACTCGAGACCCGAGAAAACTCGAGACTTTGGCCTCGAGAATTCCCGAAACTCGAGAAAAAAAATTGGTCGAGAAATCAGAAACCCTAATAGGTATATTAAGAATAATAAAATATATGTTACGGTTAATGTGATAAATTGAAAATTATAAATAATAACCGGTTATTATGAATAATTACCGACAGTCGCGGTAAAAGTGATAAATTAATCACATTTAACAGTGATTATTTAATAATTCAACCTTAGTACTAACAAATTTCATAAAAGAGAACAATATCTTGTGTACATGCTCCTGTACAGCCAAACTTTTGAACGTTTTGATATCATATATTAATATAATTTGGCATAATAAGTTTGGAATGTTTTTTTGCATATTATTACTTTTCCATGATGCTTATAACATAATGTTTTGATTTAAAGTGAAAAATAGGTTAAGGTGCGGCGGGGGTGGCCCTTGGGCCACCCCTAAGCCGCTTATTTAGTTTTATACACACATAAATGACCTCATATTAATCACATTTACCAAATCATGCGGTAATTATTCATAATAACCGGCGATTATTCATAATTTTCACATTTATCACTTTGACCGTAACATATACATTAATTAGAAAAATATATTATGATTTAAATGCTGTTTTGTCATAATATATTTACCTACAGTTATTTTACAATTAATTTACAGTGAACTAAAAAATTAACTAATTAATTAACTGTCCTTATGTACTATGTATGTTCCTTATGTTGTGTATTGTTGACAGCACATCAGACCACATCTTACTCATTGCTCATCACTTATTACGAGTACACCCTACACAAGACACCCCAGTTTCAGGAACTATGTCAGTATTGGCAGGCAACCCTAGCAAATCAGGATAACGCCGCTGCATTCCTGCTCATCACATTTGCATAATGCGTCGTGCGGCTTCCTTTACCAGTCAAGATGCTCTCTTAATGAATACGCTTACTTTGTATGCTGCTTGGATCGATATATCAGGGTTTCTTTAGCTGGCGAACCCGTAGATCGCCAGACAATAATTGGCGGCTCGAATAGCTTAACACCAGTCTGTAGGTCTAGGATGCGCGATTTTTGATGCATTTTATCGATTTTACACGTTATGCTCATACGTTTGTCGTCTAAAATAGTCGATAAGATTTTATTGCGATGCGCATACTAGCCCGGCTGGACTGTAATTACTATGTACAATTTATGAAGAAACTAGCTTTTTCCCGCGGCTTCACCCGCGTAAACTAGACATCTAGACATCAAACTTTCGCATTTATAATATTACTAGGATGAAGCGTGTTGGGTATGATAATAAATAATACAATAAAAAATGGGTGTAGTAACGTATTTTTTTATTTTTTGTAGATTTCTATTAGCTCTTTAATATCTATAATTAATAATTATAAATTTAATAAGTTACTTAGAAAAACTACTGAGAAAAACAAGTTTATGCTAATGAAAGTTACTGTTTTTACTTTTACTAAATGTTCAAACACAATCTCTAAAGACTTCATCGGTCTTAAAATAAATTCTCATCTTAATAACAGCACCTACTTTGTGGAAACTAGCCGTAACGAAACTTGTATTGTGTTGGTAATTGTTAAAGTTAACAATGCGAGAACGAAACAAGCTCTTGTGACTGTTTAGTCGTAAAAAGAAAAGGGAGATCTGATGAAGAGCAAAGTTCGGCATCATTGTTGCTGGCCGGCGGAACTTTTTATCTTATAAGTTTCGCTGGAGCTTAATCAGACTATATCTTGAGAAGTTGCTTCAACTCCGAGCGTGCGGTTACACATTTTAAACAATAAGCCGAGTTTACAGCTGCGTTACGGTAAAAGACAAGTTATTGAGAACTTTTAACTGGGTAGTGCATCTCAATTTGCTCTTAAAGTACTTTTTTTTTTATAAAAAAAGATATTATATTTTTATCGCAAGAGAGTTAAGTACCTAATACTCAACGGAATCTATTGCAGAAACTTAGATGCAACTCAAAAGTAAGTAGAAGTTGCAGTTTCGTTGCAAATGCGTTTCACCGTGTATTCTGGGCCTAAGAGTGTAATTTTAAGATACTTATTCAAATGAAAGATAGAAAATATACGTCAACAGTTGCCGATGATGTAACTGCTATATCAAGCTAAATACTGTAGCATCTATGTATTAGGTTGGATTTCGCAACGTGTGTGATGATGAAACAAAATGTTTCAGTACATACGCACTCACACTGCGATAGGCATCCTAAAAACAGAAACAGTAGGTACATCCAGTAAGAAATAAATATAAAAAATCAAAGGGAAGACGGTAAAAAGGGGAATGAATAAGGAATAACCCGGATAACTAAATGCCCCAGAAAAAGGCTCAAGAGATACAACTGTATTGACGCAATACAATTATGGTTTCGTAACGTGACACCGAAATTGGTCTCATAAATGTTAAGTGACTTCGTAGTCCCTGAACGGTAATAATATTATCATTTGTTTTATAAACATGTCACAAAGACCGATGTAAAATAATACAGCTGTTTCGGGGGGATACGTGAGCCGAATCCCGAGGTGTCCTGCGTCCGACACATCCCTAATGTGTGTCTGGAACTCGAGTTAAGGATCATTCCTGAACCGCTCATTGCTGATGCAATGTGACCCGTGACGCGAGGATTTTTCTTCGACGAAGTTTGACAAAAAATAGCCTATCATTCTCAATTTGAAGTAATTCAGCAAGAAACAAAAAACAATCGCGAAATCGCACCAAAACTTTACATTGTTACAGTTAATTATTAATTTCAGTCTAATCCTTCTGTTACCTACCTACTCTACTGCATGTAATATGATATAGCACATGAGCGTTCCAGTAAGAATTGCGTTTATTCTAAAGTAGTGCTGAATCCTCAAGCCCTAGCACTATATTTAATTGCCTTCGATTAATTAGTTCATCGTGGCTAGAAGCAACAAGTTTAAATCCCGTAACAAATGTCGGTTAAGTCTACGTGGATTCGTATTTCACCCTAAGGGGTTCGCGTTTGATATACCCAAGCTTTGTAAGAAAATTTTATCCGTCTATATTTTCATTTAGTTAATTTTGTTTTGAATTGTTTGTAACATTATTTCAATTCAAATACATCACTAAATATACCTTGGCAAGTACTTATATTTGGGCTGTTAAGTTTAGCTCGGTTAAATCCGTCATTACGAATTTAGAACGTTACCTTATGAATGCGGTTAAACGTGGTGGTTTTCCCACGACACCACTTAATCGCAATAAAGAACACGTTACACCGGGTGAAGGTTAATATAAAATTTATTGTGGTACCGCGAAGTCATTATTGATAACAGATCCGTGGCGGGGCGGACTTGGCTCGGATGATACTAATAAATATGCTAATGTTGGCGTCCCTGAAGGATTTTCTCGGATTTTCATCTTCCCTATACCGATGACGTAGGCGAAAATAAAAGTGCTGGCAACGAGATCTTGAAATATGACCTACCTGTGGTAGGTACCGCTGGTGAATACCTGATTTACCAAGATAGGTGATACATTATGTACTTACATAACGTATGTGTTAGAATTTCGGCGTAATTTCTTTACCGGGTCGTAGACTATCTAATGAAAGGGAACACGCTAATTAGTTTACTTTTAGCGCAGCAAGCCAAATCCTTTTTGCATTTTTTGCGAACCGTGTAGCTTTGTTGACTCAACAAAGTATTTGCTTTGTCGTGAACCAGAAAATGTGTTGCAGCGTCTAAAATACCTAATATGAATAATACGCCATAACTTTTATACGAGACCAAATCAATATGGTATCTAAAAATGTTCTACGATACAGAAAGCAATTTGCAGTAAAGTATGTAAGCATGTAGATAATAAAAGTGCACCGTTATAAAATCTTACGGTGGGTACGTCTCGAGGATTTTTGATTCTAAGTTCGCCGTGAGTGGTTTTAGCGGGGGAAATCCCGTTTACGACGTACGAAAAAAGGGATTTGGCAACCACCGCAAAAGAGAAGCACCTATTTGATTATGTTGTCGGAATATGCCAGAGCGCTGATGATGCCTTAATGAGCCTGGGGTGAACGCACGCGTGTGCCACAATCAAATTTGCATGATAGCTTATGGAAATGATGATTTCAGCCTAATATCCATATCCCAGACCTTGGCAAGGTCGTTTGGAGATTCGAACAAGTTGAGATTTTTTTAACAGCTCCATTTCAATATGATGCTATGTCCAAAAATGTATTCTGCTTTTTACCTACTAAAGCAAGTTAAACCAATAAATATAATCGTAATTAGTGAAAGTGACAAAAGTTTAATGAGGAAAGCCCATTATAAGGCGGTTTTATCACAATTCATATTTATTATTGTAGAACTTTGCAATTCGGAAAATGGCAATCGTATTTATTGTACCATTAACTGATTGAAGCATCCGTTATGCCACACGGGCGGTAGACAAACGCGAATCGCAAAACAATGTTTGGTAATTAGCCTTACTGTGGAGTTTGGTTGCTCGTGTATGTGATCCTTTACAACTCTATCGTTTGAATGGCGTTTGCATAACCTGCTGATGTAGTGCAGTGTGCCAATAGATTTTTCTATTTGGTAAATACAAGGCAATAAAGAATAAATTGGCTAAAACGTTGTCAGTTACCATCTATATATATAAAAGAAAGTCGTGTTAGTTACTCCACTTATAACTCAAGAACGGCTGAACCGATTTAGCTGAAAATTGTCAGGGAGGTAGTTTAGAGCCAGGAGAAGGACATAGGATACTATTTATCTCGTTCGAAATTAAAAAAAAAAGTCTGCTTATTTATTGCCATTAAGGCGGAACAAAGTTCGCCGGGTCAGCTAGTAATTACTAAAAGAGAAAAGGAACTGGCCTAGTCGTTGAAATTAATTTGATCTGCAACCAACTTAATGAAGAGTCCATATTCACTCTCTTGATTAAGTTTTTGTCTTTCATTATCAAATTACAATGAATCATCTATCCAATTTGTCTCATGAAGATGTGTATGTGCGTGTATGCTAACATCCAAGGCTTTGGATAAAATCTTTCGACCAGTAGGCCTAGGATGCGCGCCGTGATAAGCTTTTATCACGCCATTTTATCGATTTTACGCGATAGGCCCATACATTTGTCGTCTAAAATCGTCGATAAGATTTTATCACGGCGCGCATCCTAGCCCGGCTGATCTCTATAAACATGGTAATGGGATATTTAACGTTTAAAGACGTTTAATATGACATAAAGATGTTATTTATACGACGTTTACGCGCTCAGCCGCGCCCATCCGAGGGATTTGATCCTCTGCCATTTGCTACCTCCTTCGGATCGTTCACTGCCAGATTAATCTAATTCATTCAATATTTCGGGAAGCAAATGCACCGATCTACATGAAATATACGATAATATCCCAGCTAATATACATTTCCCGCCGAATAAATCTCGTATGCGTAACGTTACGAGAAACAATAGGGTAAAAGAGTTATTGACAGTTGTTTCATTCAGTCATGCTCATGCACAGAGTGAATTGGTGTAGAAAGTGTCAAATAAATCATGTGAGAACTAAAAAGAATGTCAGAGAGTTACTTCCGTCAGAGTTGGTAAACTGTAAGCGCACAAGCTGTCTCCGGCCGTCGGCTGTTCAACATTCAAACCCGTTCAAAAACTCCATGAATGTTATCGACGCGAGCTGGACCCATCGAAGCGTGGCCAACATTTTAGTAAACTTAATCCAAGTGAGGCGCTGTGATGTCGATGAATTGTGTTCATCTTACAAAACTTTCTGACAACTCCGAAGAATGTCCGGACGGTAGCTTAGAGTGAGCAGTCGACTGTACAATAACTCAAACAACGAATGTACTTACTGGAGTCTTCAGGGACGTCCCGACAACTTCTTTCCTATTTAGATAACAGAAATTGTTTCTAACTTCCCTAACTGGCTACTCGAGCAGACGCGATGGTGCGAATAACAAGCACCTCTTATCACTCCGATGGATGCAAAGCGCATTAGTGGCAATTTGCAACGGCTGCAATTGGATTAAAGTACTTAACCTGTATAGGGAAATATGTACAAAAAATAGTTAATTTTTCAAAAAGCTAGGTAACTCACATTTTTGGGGCTTTTATGTTACATACATATATCAATATTGTTGTAAGAAGTGGACTGTTTGCATTATTTGATCTGCCGGTGGTAAATTTCATTCCTACTGTAAGAAAAAACGACGAAAAAGACAGAACTTTAGGACCATTATATTAACAGAACCTTCCGAAACCAACAAAAAATAATAGCAAAGTACAAAAATACATAAAAGTTGAAGTATCAGACAAGATCTTTCTTTGTTGCTTTGTGAAACTGCATTTAAACTTGAGCTACCTATAATTAGACCTGTAACAAAATAGTTTGCATAGATATTCCGGTTATCCTCAAACATCAAAATCGATTCTCCATGAATGCCTCCTAGGGCATGCAATTCGGATATCCGGATATCCATATTATTCGGATATTCGCCACATTTATTATTCGAATAGCATCTATATAATTATTCGGTCTTTTCGAACAATACGAATACGCCTTTCCTATTAAAAACATGTAAAAATATCTGACCGCAAACTACTTAATAAAACTTAAAACTATTAAAACTGCAGGCAAGAAGTTAGCGGTAAGGTTAGATGAAAGGACAAGTGCGCGCAATCGCAGATATCCCTTAAAGTGCCAACCAATATTCGCGAAAATGGTTAAATTGCCAGGCATATGGTTTCCGATGGTGCTTAGTGTTATGAACTGTTATGGTGTAGTTATCTACTGTTGTAATGAGATTTTTTGTTTATAGTAAATCAGCAGGAGTCCAGTGACTCAGTTGCTCTCAGTGGTCATGGTTTCTCAACTGTCCTGGAATCTACTAAGGAGACTCCTGACATTAGCTCTTTGCAGTCTGCTGAATAGGATGCCTTCAATGGTCATGAGTTGTTGTACTGATGAGTTTGAATTATTTGAAAGTTTATCCTTGTAGCGGAGTGTGTGGCTCTTTATTTCCTCTCTGACTGTGGGCAATGGCAAGTCCTGATAGATGAGCCTGTTGCTGATATACCACGGGATTTGGTAAATCAAACGTATGGCTTATGTCTGGAAGCGCTCGATTATATCGAGATTGGAGTTGGCAGCTGTTCTCCACAGCTGTATCCCGTAGGTCCAGATAGGTTTAAGGATAGTTTTGTAGACCATCATTTTGCTACTGGTGTTCAGCTGTGGCTGGACTCCGACAAGCCAAATCATGTTTCTTAGTTTGGCATCTAGGTGCTTCCTCTTTGTCTATATATGCTTTCTCCAAGTTAGCCTGCGGTCCAAGTGCAAGCCCAGATACCTAACGTCATCAGCCTGAGGTATTTGGATACCATTAAGTTTAACCGGTGGGCAGGAGTTTCTTCTGAGAGTGAAGGTTACATGAACATGCACATATTTTTCTCCGTTCGCTTTAATACGCCATGAATGGTACCATTTTTCCATTTCCGTCAGGCTTTCCTGGAGATAGAGTGAGGCCGTGACAGCAAAGGTTCCTGTGAATGTATTTGCAGTTGTTGGCAGGTCTGCGGTAAACAATAGGTATAGCACGGGCCCCAAGACACTACCCTGGGGTATACCGGACGTCATGTTGCATAGGGCAGAACAAGAGTCTCTAGATCTGACTTCAGAGCATCTGTCTTTCAAATACGACCTAAGTATTTCGTAGAACGGACATGGGAGGTTGTGTTTCAGTTTGTACAATAGCCCTTTATGCCAGACCTTGTCAAAGGCTTGACTTATGTCCAAAAACGCAGCTGAGCAGTATCATTTCTTTTCTAGTGCTTCTGAGATGATGTTTATGGTTCTGTGGACCTGTTCAGTTGTGGAGTGTCTTTCCCGGAAACCAAATTGGTGTTCAGGTATCAGATCACCGATGTGGGGCTTCATTCGGTTGAACAGTATTTTTTCAAATACCTTCGATAGCAGCGTTTTTTTTTCAAGTAGTTATTGAAGTTAGATGATTGTATTAAGCAAATTGATCCTTATTATAATGAATATAGACAAAAAAGTGTTTCTTTTAATTTACATTATATTGAAAATAGCAGTATTCGAAAAAATCGTTTTATTCGAAGTATTCGAATACCATAAATTTTAGTATTCGAAATATTCGAATACCAATATCGAACGAATAATGCATGCCCTAATGCCTCCTATCTTTTGCAATGCGGATTCCGTAAAACATTGTTAATATCCGAATGGTCAGTCCATGTATCCGCTATACATTTCTCGTTAATATTCAAAATATTCGCGGCGGACTGCGATTGGAAACCAAAATCGGCCAAAACCACAAATTTTATAAAAGCCTTTAGTAATTACGATAGCTCCGGTTTGCATGGGGAAAATACATTTAAATATGCTCGGTTCCCATTCATGCTTTCATTTGTTTTATTAAATTACGAAAATAAAGGTGAGTTCATGGAAATGCGGTAAATAAATAAATGAATTATTTTCGTAAATAGGTATGCTTTTGGTGCTATTTGTTTGTTTTTGTTCATTTCAGCCAAACGCCATCCTGCTGGACTCTGCAGTTTACTGGACTGTTTTGCGAATTGAACATAGTTTTTAGAATTGACCCATTGGGGCAGAAATGCAGAATATTCAAATCCTTCGCACAAAAACAAATACGTTTTTAAAATTACTTAGGTACTAATCATGATCGTGAAGCATTAAGCGTCGTCATTATGGAACATACACGCTTCAAATACTTCATTTCAGTTGATTTAAGACTTAGAGCGAGCGAGTTAGCGTGCCACCTGAAATCCACACCGTCATTTGAAGCTTCAAAGTGAAATATTTCTTTCGAATTTACGAGCTTAAGAAGTAGAAAGATTTTTGTGCACGTCACAATCATTCCCTTCAAGGGGTTAGTGTTCATTGGGTGGAAATAACAAAGACGATAAAACTGTTCGCTTGGAAAAAGGATATTGAATGAGGTCAGACGCAGATATATTCGAACGAGAGGCAAATGTCGGGGTGTTCGGGACAGCCGTTTGCGCAGTTTTTTACGTCGTCTCCGGATCACATGTTTTCGGTTTCTTTTTAGGGGTTTAGTTACGAGTTTCGGCACGTCCGACTTACAGTTACATTTCTGTTTAATAACAAGAATTTTTTTCTACCTGGAAACACAATATTCGTCGCGCCCAAAGTAAACATCACAACCTTCACTAATGAGTAATATATTCTACGTAAATTAAATCCATTTTCTAGTCTAGTCTTTTTGTTTCCCAAAGTAAAACTTCGCTGATTCGTGTACAATAGCTATTTTAATCCGGCAAGTGCAGTCGAGACACCATGCCTCCCATTGTTGAGTCACTTGCGTTAAGTTAAAGTTTTCGTTGACATCGCGGGGTAACTTTAAATATTTCCGCCCAACTTTTGCAGTAAAGCTCAAGATGAGGGCCGCTGTAAGCGACGCGCGAAGCTATCGTGTAGCGTGTGGGCGCAGCGGTGCTCAGTATACTCGTAGTGTACACTGTACAGCTATGTAAACTGAAGTCAAGGACCAACTTTACAGTATTCCACACACGGCGTGTACTCGTAATTAAAAACCGACTACTTGCAGAGTTATATTATGACACGTAGTATGAACCGACACTAATATTAATCTATGTATATTCAAGAAAGAGACAAGCTAGTGAGTTTGGTCTAAATGTTAAAATGCAGCCAAGTAAGTAACTAAGCTTCAAAACCTTAGCCTAGTTTAGGTATGTTCTGCAAAATATAAGGAATGGAGAACTAAAAAAACATAGATCAGATTTTGTGAGAGTCATCAAATATTAGATTGCAGTTGTCAGAATGCAATAATCACGCCCAGATCATGATTGCCTGTTACTGTAGGCCAAAGAAAAATGAGGGTTTTTTGAAGAAAGTATTACGTGCCTTTAGTCATAAAAAAGATAAGGTGATAAGAATTTATGATCTGAAATAGATACGGCTCTATCTACGGAACACAGCATCAGCAAAATCCGGACCGAGCTAACACCATTCGGTATTTCGGTGCACGGCTTAATCCCTTCTAGTGTTGCCATGCGTGCACTAAATTGGAGACAATGCATGTGATATTTTCAAAAATATGAATGCCGCTTAATTTAATTGCAACCTATTTCGATTCGTGTTGATAAATCGCCCGACGCGGAATCGAACGCGCAATGAATGGGCTGTATTAATTTGCCTATAACAGAGTTATGGAAAATACTGCATTTAAACAATAAATATTTGTCCAAAATGTGTGCTCTATTTTGTGTTGCATATTGATGTCTTTTTTCATGGCGATGAATAGGTATAACATTTTTGGCTGCACTAATTTAAAAGTTTTATGACTCTACGTTGTCTAACATCTTCTATTGATGATAACATATTTATTTAGAAACGTCAACACACTGAAGTCTAAATATGCATAAATAAGGTACACAAGAAATCTTTTTGTAACCTAACTAAGCAAGAAACGCCTTAATATTTCGGGTGTCATAGTGTATGTAATAACGTTCTATGTATGTAACGTTATGTAGGTAGTAACGTTCCATCTAGATAGGAACTTTTAGAGCAAAAACATAAACTCCTCCAATCATAATATTTAAGAAGTAGGTATACTATAACTTTATATTTTTCTTACAAGACTTTGTTTACTTAATGTACATTTTTGTTGACTAGGTATGTTTTTTATTTTTTATTTATCTTTATTAAAGAAACATACAGCCTTGTTTGACACATGCAGCTTAAAATTAAGTGGGTTATACATTGGCCTTTAAAGTTTCTGAAGGTACAGTCAAAGTTGGAAAGGAGACAAATGAGAAGCATAATCTATGCCTGTTTAACGTTTCCCTTCATAAAATATGTCATCCTATCGTATTCGCATCAGGAATTCTTCTATCCGGGTGAATTTCAACAAGTGCATATTTTTGCCTAATTTTGGTGGAAATTGTTATTTGTGTATTTTTATTCTTTAATTATAGATCAAATTTATTGGAAACTTATACTGTTTCTAAAATGATTAAGACATTAAATTTTGTCCAGTAGTTTTTTAGATTTTCCTTACACCAAAATTAAGAGAACACCAAAATTTATATTAAAGCACCAAAATTAGAAAATATGCTGTCAGTCGGTCATATCTTAGTGCCAAGCTTAAGAAATGGTTTTAAATTTACCAGCACCGACTCCAAAAATATTAATCATGGTATATTGTCCTAATAAATAAATAACGACGTACTTATTTTCTACTTTTAAGTGATTGTTGGCGTCAGTTTTAATTTTTTTGTTAAAATTATTTTTTTTCATACTTTTTAGTTGATTAGTCCTTGTTATTGTCACTGAAGAGGGACAGTACTTATGTTTAATGTGATTAAGACTATAATTTTCCATTTTGTAATGGAAAATTATAGTCTTAATCACAATCCAAGTGTAAATAATCTTCCTAGCAAAATACAGGCTCCCTACTTAAAATATCGGCAACTAAAAAGTATCAATGTATCATGTGTCAATGTATGTATCAACAAATGAGTATTGAGTATCATCTAACTCCTAACTTATGTTGTTTGACCTTTCATCATCAGCTCATCTTAAATACCTGAAATAATACAACTGTATATACATACCTACCTAAAATATTTAAATAATTATCCTCCAACTCCTAAGCGTTAAGGAGTTTTACCTTCCATCATCACCTCATCAACATTAGATGATGACTACTTGAATAACTTTAGAAAACGTATTGCATTCCTACAAAATTTGAGGTTTACTCTCGGTTTCCCTAGGATCCCATCATCAGATCCTGACTTGGTGACAATGGGACCACCACATAAGTGTACCCTATAGAACAAAAAAAGAATTTTGAAAATCGGTTCACAATTGACGGAGTTGAGTCGGTTAAAAATGCTTTGGTGCACCACCAAAAACATCAAAATTGACTCACCAAAATTAGATTCTCGTTGAAAAAGCTAAATTATATGAAATCTGTTTTAAATATAACAATAACATTTTAACACATGGTATGAAAACAGTTCCTTTACATTATACGAGGAATTCAACTAAAAAGAATAGCTTAGAAATCTTATACAAAAAGACACCAAAATTGCAGAATTGTTGTCCGTTTAAAAAAAAACAACACATTTACGTTTTTGGCGGGAAGACGCAGAGGTCTTGCACCCGTCTGCCGTCACTGCTCGCGGGGGCGGTACTAAACCTAACGAATGATGGGAGTGTTTAAATCCTGTTTGATCTTTAAAGAAACTGACGAGCTATTTCATTATTGACACCAAAATCATAAATTTTTCGCGGACAAAACTTAAGGACGTGACTTAATCACAGTTATTTGGGAAACTTGCTTAATTTGGTAATCTTAGATAATAGATAGATTGTATAATCCAAAAATATACTTTTTCCCTAAGTTCTGTTTTGATCTTCAGCTAAAAAAATACATATTGTAAGAAATTAAGGATGTGGACACTGCACCAAAATTAGAAACGCTTAGTTCAATTATTTTTTGTCGAATTTGTAAAAGAAAATACTCATTAATAATGTTGTCCTCAAAATGGAACCTCTGTATATTTTCGTGTAAAAAAAAATCAAAGTTCTATGTCATAAAAAACATATGATTTTCAGCTACGCCGCTCAAAAAATGTGTTTGGGAAATTGACCCATCCCACAAACGCTTAGTTTGCACAATAAACCCCATAGTATATCTTCTCAAACACCACTTCTAAGTAAAGCTTACTTTCAATTCAATCCGAGACCAATCTAAGGGAGGGAGGTGCTCCAACGTACCGCCTTTTGTACTGTATTCTTTGTGCCGCTCTACTTAAAAAGATAACTAGAGCTCTTCTATTCAAAGCAGGAGCTACTTAGGCACTCTAAGATGGGATGAAGGATACCTAACCAGCTGATATCGACTACGTATCTTTACATTGTGAGCATAATAAATTCTTAGTACCTGAACGTATGATACAGGATTGCTTTAAGCTTTGAATTAAAGGAGTTAGATTCTCACACCTTCAAGATTATTGCCACTAAAGATATCCTTGTAAACGATTAGGCGTGAAATATAACACAACATAGAGTTACTTTCTTGCTTGTATTCTTAGATGTAGAAGCCTAAGCCTATCATTATAAATCAATTTGCAGTACTTAAGTATAATAAACAAATTGATATTCTTAAATATTTGTCGTTATCTTAATATAAAGTCATTAGCAAGTTTTTTCCCACACATTCCTCGGAAGGCTTAAGTGGGTAAAAAGCACTCGTGCTATTTTTGTCATAAACATAATTAACAAATTGCCTCAATTAGCTAATGAAAGTACTTAGTAATATTCGCACCTATATATCGGAAAGGATTTAGAGGGTTAGTAGCTATTCAATATTTACATTTCATCGAAGTGATACGGTTCTATAATCCCGGTATTTGCTCTCGTCTAAAAATGAAAATAGCTGTGAAAGACGCGGTGGCGTCCACCGACATTATTTACCCGTGCGGACACTGTAACATTATGTACAAGGATTACAAAACTTTGGTACAGCACCTGTTCTGGCGACATGGCACTGAGAGTCAGTTCTGCAGAAAGTGCTGCATGAAGAGGTGGCGTTACGCTGCACACATTTGTAACGTGCTGCCTTTTGAGGACAAGCAGTATGACGAAGAGGTTGATGAAACGATTTGTACCCAGGAGGCACCTGTTTGTACCCAGGAAGCACCCGTTTACACCCAGGAGGCACCTGTTTGTGCGCAGGAGGCACCTGTTTACACCCAGGCAGCTCCTGTTTGTACCCAGGAGGCGCCTGTTTATACCCAGGAGGCACCTGTTTACACACAGGAGGCACCTGTTCATATCCAAGAGGCACCTGTTGATACCTACGAGGTACCAGTTTATACCCAGGAGGCACCAGAAGATAAACAAGAACACAGGGATAGCGAGTTCTGCATATGTGGAAAATACATATACAATTCAAAAATGATCGGATGTGATGCTAAAGCGTGCCACTACCAGTGGTTCCATTACTCGTGTGTTGGCATCCTGGAGCCGCCAGACGGCGAATGGTTCTGCCCGACTTGCACCAAACTGGAAACAACTAAGGTAATACTCGAAAATATATTTTAAATAATTATTTTAGCTAATTAAACATAATATTACTTTTACCTATGCATTTGATAATTTGATTTGATTTCATGACAAATTATGAAGAGAGCAAAAATGAAAAGCCGTATTGCATTTGTTCGAAAGTCTGACATCTTTATTTTGTTTTTGAATTTCTTTTTAATTCCTGTCCTTGACAGCATTATAATTAATTCGATTTTATCTTTTCAGGCAACACAAAATTCCAATGGCGCGGAGGAGTGGTTTTTAAGTTTCTGATACTTAATACACATAATCATCCTTCAGAGCTGAAAATGCAGCTGTTGAAAATCAAGACGCGCAAATTCCCTGGCTCATAAAGTGAAGATGATGTTGAATTAAGTGAGGACAACGAACACTAGAAGTAAATAATAATCTGTTCTGTGTATTGAAGTGTATGTAGTGACTAATTAAGTAATTAATTAAGAGTAACGCCAAAAACATTAGTCCTATCATCAACCATTCATCAGATAGATGAATATGTAGTTAGTTAGGAATATACTTATATATTATACGTATTTTTCTTAGTAATAAGTTCTTATGTCGGCACGTGCCTGCACAGACATGTACCTACAAAGCAATGTTTATGATAGATTCACAAGAAAGATTTCTCAGAATTCAACTAACAATAGCATGTTCTTTGCTCGGTTTCTTTCTGTTATCAGAAACCTTACTATTTTATTGTATACTCCAAAATCTTCAAAAATAAAGGAAATAAAGGAATGTATTCATATTTAGTCTTATAAAATGTAATAAACTCTTATTATGTTTTTGTAATATGGTTTTATAATATGTTTTTAAATTGTTTTTGTAATATGTTTTTGTAATTTGTCTTTGTAATAATAATATGTTTTCATTTATTAATACGTACCCTAAGTTACACATTTAACATTTAAGACCATGATTGAAAGCAGTCATGTCAGTGTTCCGCAATGACGTGTGTACCGCGGCACACTAGTGAAACTGTATGTGTGAATTTTTAGTAAATAAGTAAGGGTATGACTAATAAAGGTAATTACATAAAAACTGATTTTTCATTTGTGGTGTTACCTCCAAAAAATTTCGTTTTCCTACATGTATTCGTACCTTGAACACACACAAAATTTTACTGATTGCATTTTTGGCATCAGTATCGATCACTAATCACCCCCTGATAGTTATTTTGAAAATATATTTCATGTACAGAATTGACATCTCTACAGATTTATTATAAGTATAGGTGATGTAATTAATTTAAGACTGAAATTATTAGTAGCCTACTTAAATTAACTAGCATCGTATTACCCCCAGTTGATTGAATTATAATTAACTATTTGAGGACAAAGTCATGAATGGAATAGTTATGTGTAACGTGACAGTTACTACACCTTAAGGAATATTGCGAGTACAAATAGACCACAATATTGGTATGGTAATAAATATAGCTTTTCTCCATATCGCCCATTTGCGACGACACTGTGACATCTCGACATATACGATTTTTTGTTTTACCGAAATTCTGAACCGCGATCTTGCGTTCTTTTATCTCCAAAAACAGGGTATTTGTTACTCCAAAAACAACAATACTATGAGAGAAAGAGACAAAGTATTACGTTATAGCGCTGGCTCGTTCGGCGATCTAGTTGGCTTCGACACTGTGACAGTTCAGTTGCCACCTGCGCTTTGAGATGTGAGGTGCTCTTCGTTTTTAAGAAAAACGTGACATCTCGAGGATACCGCGGTATTGATGACAAAGGTAAGTTTTTAAAATATTTTTATTTTATTCGACAATGTGGCACGTCATACTTATCACAGTGTTCTTCTAAAACAAAAAGCGAAGTAAAAGATAAATTATTTATATGTCACGTTATTCTTGTAAGAAAATCGAAGTATCATCGGGACATCTTAACTAGTAACGTTGTAGATGATGAAAATTTTTCCTATATTGGAAATATGTTGTAGGTCATTTGTTGATGTTCTGTTATTGCAGAATACATGTTATTGAAATTGAATGGTATATCTACTTGTCACGTTGTATACGCTAAACAGTAATACTAAACTCCAGATATCATTACAGATGGGGACTAGCAATGCAAAAAAGCAAAGGTTAACATTTGTGGCGATGCACTGCCTGAAGGAATTCCACAACCTAATCCGACAACATGACTAACAGCGCTATGCGAGCGCTGTGAAAGGGTCTCTTTGAGCTATAATAACGTCGGAACTAATACGAGTAGATGTAGACTGATAAACATACATTCGTTTTGAAGAATAGTTCAAATACTAGAAATACAGTGCAAATAAAACATACTTATACGACTGTCTGTTTTTACAGACACAACAAGCAAAATATTTTATATTAACATACGATAGCCTTAGATTAGCTTCATCTAAGACGATAGCTAGCAAAATTATCTATTAGTAGAAGTATGCTAGAATAGCAATGCGTTGGATGACTCCAGATATTTATTTATTTATGTAATTATTCAATGTTACTTAGCTGTATTGGCTATGTTTTGCTTTCTGCAAAAAAAGTATTTTAATGTTTTAATATAATTACAGATAATCAGCAATTGGTGGAATTTTATCGCTTCTTGCCCAAATATACTTTGGCGGGCGCAACATTGTTTTGTATAATAACATTGCAATAGGTATAACTATTTCAGAAAAACTACGCCAATAAAATGGTTACATTATTTATAGTGGTTGTTATTTTTCACTATTAATACATTATTTAAATAACTTTTATAAATTTAATTTTAAATAAGTATAAAAAATTAAAACACCCTAAAAGGTACCAAAATGTCGCTTTTTTGCCATTTTATGCGCCGGAGACGGCGATTTTTGCTTTGATAATTTTAGGATTAAATTGTCATAACTAGTCAGTTAAAAAACATCTATTTACTAACCTAGTAGGTACCTACCTACAATTTTTTCTTCTGCATACATACATACTTAGTACAGTTTCTCTTACTGTGTTTTTTTTAACTAGTAGTTTACGTGGTTTTGCTTTTGAGAGTTTTTCGTTTATTTTGATAAGCATTCGTTTTTAGAATAAGAAAACTTAATGTGAGCTTAACTATTGTATGTATACAACTGTCTGTCTACTTAGATAATACTTTTATAAGTGCAATTTAACATGGCAAAGCGAAATATTCGCCTGTTCCAAAAATTACCTCATTTTTACTGATTGTAATGTTATTAAAATAAAATAAAAATTTTCAAGATCAACGTGTTATCTAAATAATGACTTATATAAATATATTTTTTTACATCATCTTCAACGTGACAACTAAACTTACCATATTCAAAATATTATTTTTTACTAGAACAACGTGATAAGTTGTCTCTTTTTTTTTCAATCGCTTTAATTTCATCAATTTAGACGCAAAGTTATGTCTTACTATAAATATTTAAATTCATTAATAGTTAATCTTTAAACGTTTCATACACAATTAGGTAATCCTAACCTTCTTTTAAGAGTTATGGTCATTCAAAAGTTAAAAAGTCGATTTCTGTAAAACCACTGTTTTTGATATATCACAGTGTCGTCGCAAATGGACGATATGTGTTAATAATATTGGAAATATTGAAATGAATCCTTACATTTAACCAAAATAACAAACGTGTTTCTTTATTCTATTTATAGATACTCGTAAGTACAACTTCTGCTAGTAGACCATATAAAGAAAGTCGTAAGATAATTATTAATAGACATAAAGAGAATATGGAGTACCTAAATGTAAATGAAAAGGTCACTACTGAAAAATGCTAAGATGGTGTTCACGGAGTGATTTCTTCAAGGCGTATTTGGACGGGAACATTTTATCTCAATAGGTAGAGCATTCCACAGACGAATTGCTGTAATGGGGGCAGAATCGAATATAAATCCGGATTTATGAGGAGAATATTGAGAGCAGGATTGTGAGAAGAAAAAAGATTACGAGATCAGTGTAAAATGACCTCACTGATCGACAAGAAAGACTTACTATCTGCACTAATATTATTTAGAGTTTTGTTTGTTTGTTTGTATTGAAACTACTGGACCGATTTGGAAAATTATTTCTTCATTAGAATCGTATATTATTTTTAATGAACATAGGCGGTACGAAGTTCGTCGGGTCTGCTCCTTATACTTAAGGAGCAGACCAAACGTAACAATGAGGCCAAACGTAGCATGTATAAACATCTCAAAAACTTAGAATACATAAGTATTATTCATTCATAAAAAGTTATATGACCATTTGCATCAATTTATATAACCCATTATATACTTCTACAGTGCCAATTTTCATACTAATAGTCCACACATTCAATATTAATTGGCCACCTAGCTCACCTCAATATTAATTACATTTTTCAATATTGCAAACTCTGTGATTTTATAGCGCTGTGTGTATTAGAACTTTAATTGGATTCGGTTCATAGGTTTCCCTAAAATTGGGTTTTGTTTACGAATAGACAAACATTTGGTTAATTTTAAACGGGTTTTGGGTAGTTTATAATAGTGTCCGTATTATAGACAATTACCGATTATCGTGTGAAACCAGATAATTTGCATTGTTCAGTTGAAATCATAATATTTTCGTACAATTTACTCACTTAGCTCTATGTAATTATTTACCTATACGTTGTAGTACAACATGAACTTGTTAAGGTAATTTTTTTTTAAATACATACTTCATTTTCCAATTGCCGCTTTTGACTTATGTCCGTTTTCACCATCAACCCCTAATTTTTAAGTGACCCCTATGGTAACACATAACAGGAATTTTGTTGTCAAAGGGGTCACATAGAAATTATGGATTGATAGTGAGAACAGGAATTAATATGGCCACATCTAAAGCTGTGATCACCTAGTTGTTACAAATCAAAAGATGAAGATGAAAATCTTATAAAACAGCAATTATAAAAATGTCTACTCTAGTGCACCTATTTAATAAAAGTTGTTTAACTTCGACAAGTTGTCGTAGCGTAGTTGTTATAAGTTCGGCCTTCGCTGTTAAATAGATAGTTCTCTCAAAGGAAAGAAAGGAGCTATTAAACAAGTTCAAAAGTAGGTACCCTATATTGCATCGTCAGGTACTTTTCTCGGCTACTTATGTTAAAGGAAGTAAAATTAAATTATAATTATGCAATAAAAAGTGAAGACATGACTCTACAATACACTTATCTCTATCAAATTATCGTAGTGTCAAATCTCTGAAGTACTGTAGCTTATCATAAAGTTTTTTTTGTTTATATCTTTCTGTATATTTAAAAGGGGGGTTAAAGTTGGTGTCTATATGATTTCCGTCGTTTTAAAGAAGAGGTAGCTAGATACTTAGGCATTTTGATAAAGTAACAAAGTGGATAAATCCCTATGAAGAAGGTTGTGATAAATGCCCAAGCCTAAAATCTCATCATCATCATCTCAGCGATAGGACGTCCACTGCTGAACATAGGCCTCTCCTAATGCTTTCCATGTTGCTCGGTTTGTAGCGGCCTGCGTCCAGCGCCTTCCTAAAATCTATCCACTGAAATTCGTAAACTAGTTACAAAGTAACTGTAATTCAGTCACGCGTAACGTCATCCCACAGTTACAAGTTGATAGCGCCCCCACTTAGCATACAGTCCACCTACACACACATATGCCACGCTGGGAAAAGTTTGAAAAACACGTAGGAACCCATTTAAGCGGGAGTGAATCTCGGTGGATCGGGTCTCACTAACGGGCCAATTTGCATGCAGGTATTCGCGCACAAATGCGGAAAGTGTCTTGTGTGAGCTCGTTCGGCTCGGCGAGCTCGTTAACGACGCATTAGAGGATGATGTACAACACTAATTACGATAAAAGCAACGATCTGTTTCAACTGCGTGTTGAAACATAATTTCGCCGACGCACGATTTAGTGAGGGGAATTAGACGGTGTTGTTGTAAGGAAAAGTTGCGCTCATCACAGTTTTCAAAGTTTTATTACGTCTGATCGTAAGGACAATCAAATTTGAAACAACAATAAATCGAAAAATAAACAACATTTGGCATTTTCCAACTACGTAGGTACAAATGAAATCGTGTACCAAATTAGATATTTATTACAAAGGTTATCTCAGTTAGGCACCTAATTATGTCGCTATGATATGAGCAAACAATTAAGTACGGCCAAACTAACTTACCTATTCATAATTAATGTGATGGAATTATTGGAAGTACATAAATTAAGTATTAATAAAAATATTGAAATAGTACTAGCAAGCTGGTTTGCAAATTTTTATCTATAAACCGTTATACTGCTTCTTTTTGACCCCATTTCAAGCTTTCTAATACAAAAACGTTAATATTTTTAGTAGTAGGAGAGCGATTAGGAGTTAGATAGGACTTAGTAGAAGACAAATTACCTAGTAGTTGGAGGCATTAAAAAAGTTAGTCGATATCACTTGAAATACATGTTTAACGTCTGTTTATGGCTTTTGCAATAACACATGAGTTAACTAAACATTCTCCATATTTTAATCTAATGCACTTCACCTAATATTGCGAACTGAAATGATGTTCAACTCATTAAGACCCGCCCAACTTGCGCTAAGTCTTGAACCATGCTTCGGCATCCGTAAGTAGTTACTAAGTTTTGACTAATTTCGACTGAAGTTGTTTTATCGCGTACTGCATCTACACTAATATTGGTAACGACGACGTTTAGTTACCGTGCACTAGCAAAGTTTTACGGTGATGCATTATAACACTGAACGTGTGCAAACAAACATAAAAATTATGTAAAGTCACTATCTATTAGTAAGCTGTAGATTGTAATAATTTTATCTAATGGTACACTCAGCGTCAAATAGTTCAGGACACTCAAAGTAGTCCAAAAGTTGACAACACAACCTTATTCCAATTTGTAAAAAAGACCTGATGCGAACTTTTTGCCTACTTTGGGTGTTACTATTTGACGCTGACTGTACAGCACCGAACACAATAAGGTTACGAAATCTCATTAAATTCGAGTTAGCTTACTTATTATGTACCTAGTATGAAAAAAATGTAAACCTCGAAACGATATTTTTATAATGAAAATCTTATGATACTTAAAATCATTAATGATCCAATAATAACGGAACAAATTTTTCATAACTAAAGCCCGTAAGGGAGAAAGGGTACCCTGAATATTCTTATGCTCAGTTCTCTAGAAGAGGTAGAGAACAGAGAATATTATAGACCAAGTCAAAACTGTGAGTGTTCTACAAGTGGTATACTTTTATACTCATATCTGTGTATTCATCTTCTGGAACGTGTGAGAAATGCCACTTCTTATAGCCAGGACTTCATTTTCAATTTGTTCCCGGAACATAACAATGGCAGTTGGAGCTCCCAGCAGTCCGTGTCGAAAGCGAACAAATTCTATACTTCAGCCAATTTCAATATGCTAATGTCTGGATAGGCTTTAGCTCTCTGGAGACGACGATGTTTAAGTTCCACAATTTCGTAGTTCCGTTTTGTTTCTAGAACTACTTAGCTTTAGTCGCAGCAAGGGAATGATTCCGGGAACATCAGTTCTAGTTTAGTATGCAAAACAATTCTGTTACAGCTAAAAGGTATTTCAATTTGAAATTTTAATTGTTGCTCAAGTGTATATTTGGAAATATTTTATTTTTTTACAAGAAAAAACATCTTGAGATCTCTATCCAATTGAGTAAACATCACTGAAAACTTCATAGTATTCTTTATGTCTCATTAACCATCAGTAGTGCCAAAGGTCGTGGGATCAAGTCCACCTGCGACAGCCCATTTTACAATTTTAAAATCAAAGTACAGTTTTACTATTTTCTTTCTAAGAGATTATTCCTAAAAACCTACTCTAGTGAGGAAAATAGTCCTGCCGAATTTAATCTAAATACCTACCTATCTTGATTTTTTTCACTTTCAGTAGGTACTCGTATATAACAATAGAAATCAATGAAATAGTGAAATTTTAAAACAATAACACCGTCCGAGAAAAAACTTTCGCTTGAACAAGCAACTATGTTCGCAAAGTCTAACGAAGTGAGAAAAATGTATTGGAATAGTGAACAAATTGAAAATTAAGTCCACTGTATCTTCAATCTTTTAAAATCATTTCGACATTTACAGAGTTCTTCCTACGAAACAAAATCAAATCCCAAACGTTTCCCTTTTCAAGTGATATTAGCCTTGCGGATCGCATTGAAAGGATTATCAGTCACCAGCTTACTTACTCCGAGAGTTCAATATCCTCTAGATTATAGATAACAAATAGGAAACAATACAAGAAATATCAAAGCAGCGAACGATCACTTTGTGTAACTAGGTTAACGAATCTGTCTCTTTCTTAATGATCTATAGATTCGATTGTCTGTAACTTGCATGTTCTACTTGAAGCATAGTTTTTGGCAACAAATTAATTAGGAACATACAACGTAGGCGTCAATGGCGTGTCGTATTTCAATATAGGTAGATATTATTAATTAATTATTAACTAATTAAGAAGTTAAATTAAGATTCGTGCACCCATAGGTATTTTGTGGTATGATGCTCTATAAATAAATAACTTTTCTGATTACTAAGCTATATTATTAGTTCACTTTTAATCATTCTGCCGCTGTCATCAATTTATGCATTACGTAAACCTCACGGGTAATTGCCAATTTTGTTTTAACTACTATGTATCTAACACAATTTATGAATAGATCAAGATAAATTATTAATTGAATAATAAAACAATGGGATCACGGCATTCACAGCGTAATTGAATGGAACAAAATTAACTTCCGCTTTCACGAGACAGGCGACAGTTTCAAGTATCTAATTAATATTTAAATAAGATGACTATCTGAATACAGATTAGATAAATAATTCAAGCGGTGTTGGTCTCCTAAGTTGGTTTTAACAGCTGAACAAGAGCGGTGTGGTGTAAGCCGGGGGTAAATCGTTTGAGACAATCACAGCCACGTCGGCATCCGAGGCGGGCGCGGCAGTCGTTATGCGAAAGTGAAAATTTATCCGGAGATATCAAAAGCGCTTTTATCTCGAGATGACGTAACATTATCGCAATATCCGTGCGTCGTCGGCTGTCCCGCACCCTGAGAATATCAAGAAGATATATTTTCACGGAACAATGCGTCCCCGGTATCTCAATTTTCATTTCCCCTCCGTGGGACATCCGGTGTGATTTGTAGCATGAGATAATATACAAAACGGTGGCTTCGCGGGACGCTCCGACACCGTCAGCACAAAATCTAGGCCTTCTATCTTTATCGTATACTTTAAACAATACGTTTTTCGCTATCGGATACCCAGTTGATGCCTTGGCTTTCGTAATACAAACAGTTTCACGGACCAGTTGGGTTGTAAGGAAAATGTTTTTGTTATAAAAGACTAACTCCGTCAGAGGCTTCGAAAACGATACCACAAAAACTGTTTTTCTTAAACTTATTGAAAATTGTATACCTATTTGTTGTTTTAGTAGGTAATTCATAAAATAATTTCCTTCATTCCTTACAATATTAGGCAGTCAACGTAACGGAATATTGTTTACTGACTCTTATTATTCATAGCGATGCACTAGTGACTGGCTGGTATTTTTAAAAAGTCAACAAACACCACTCGAAGCAAACACCCCAAATAATTCACCGCATTTCTCTTGCAAATACAAAGCAATAGAGTTTAAAAGACATGAATTATGTACGACGGAAACAGACGAGTCATTTTGCACCTTATTCGACAGGACACGAGTTCCAAGCGACGTTTTTAAATTTACATTTGCCCGCACGAAAGTCGGCAGGAGCAACGTCATGTAACTCAGACGCATATCAAAGGCAGTCCCCTGAATAATGGCCCAATTTTCTACTTTTGTAAACTTAGAAGTCGTAAGCACTTTTACTATGAACCAACTATTGCGCGCTGAACAAAGACTGGGAAGATTTAAAGTGGGAAGACTTTAGAAAGCAGGTGGCAGTAATATTGCGTTTTTTAGAACTGACATACGAATGTACTAAAAAGATACTACCTAATTAAGAAGGCAGGACAATGTAGGTAATGCCTCTGGGGACGATTCCATGACCATGAGAATGAGCGGTTCAAATGATTCGTTGGATCAATTTATAAAGGGTAAAAAATTCTGAAAGCACCACTGAAGAGAAAACTTTTTTCTTTATTGATGACGATGGGCAATTGTGTAATAAAAACCAGATAAATAATGTATAGCCTGACCAGGAACATAAAAACCCTGGCATAGAGGCGCGTCAATTGCATTTGATAGTGCAACACTGAGTACAGTCGTACCTGTGTTAAATTAATAGGCTAACTTTGTGTATCAGGATTCAGGATTACGGGCTAATTTGATATTTTCATAAATTAACGAAACAATATTATTATAGGTAACCTGGTTTAAATAAATTAAATGAAACCATCAATCGAGTTAGTATGATTTATTTTATTCTTCATCAATAATCAAATTCAGAACTTGAATATTCAACTGCAATGTCTGCTCATGAACGCTTCAAACTCGGTACTTCTTTCCCAATTCCATAAAATTCAACACTTAGAAAGTGACAAAAAACTTTAAAATAGGTATTTGAAACAAACCACAGCTAATTTTCATAGTGGACTGTACTATACGATAAACATGTCAGTCAATTTGACAACCTTTGTCGGAAACATTATTCAATGAAAATATTGTCCGAACCCTTAGTATTTCTCTTCGATAAATACTTTAACACATTGTGAACCACTTTTCTTTCACGACTATAAAAAGATTTTAGCAATTTAATTCACAAAATCAATTGCGCACATTTAAAATAAAGTTTGTTTACACTTTGACAGCAATAGACTGACATGCAAGGTGACATGTCAATGAAGTTTTCAGTTACTGTTGCCATTAAAAGAAATTAGTACCATTAGTTTTCCGCAACATGGCGAGGGTTTTTATGTTCCTGGTCAGGCTATAGTAAGATTACGATCATAATAAGTTTGTACGTTTAATAGGTATTTAGGGTGACGAAAAATCGCCAATAACATAAAAACAAAACACTAATAGTTAAATCAAAAGGCAAAACAGAAGAGCGGTGGAATCGCTCAAACATTACAAATGAAACAATCCAAGAGTCCCAAACGAGACCAAATCGCAATAACTAAGTAATATTTCTTGGCGGATAAGTGTTCTGATCGTATTTCCTCGTGACAGAAAGTCAACTCAAACAAGCTGCGTGTACACACGCGTGGAAAACGTCCGCAGAAGTAGTTTCGCTCACTCGTAAACAGTACAATAAAGTTTAGTGAGCACTTATGAGCGGGCAGCTCGCCGGCTCCGCCAGTCCCTTCTAATCTATCTAATGTTATACCGCAAATAACTTAGCGACATTACTCTATTTTCACGTCATTTCACTAATGTTAGCAATGACAATACATTATACAGATTTAGTGGCGACAAAGCAGTCTCTTTAATAAGCACTTTGTATATTCGGTAGCTAATAATGTTTATCGTCACAACTTCTAAGTCTTATTAATATGTTAGGTACTTCTTTGACCTATTAAGTATGTCTCACACTCTCACCACTTTTTACCGCATGGAGAATATCTCATGGTATAAAGACCCCATGTAACTACCTTATTACTGTTGTGCAATAAGAATAAATAAGTAAATAAATAGGTTGGTAACTAGAGCGAACGCTACAGAGAATTGAGCAACCATATAAACAAGAATTCTTATTTGCCGAACTAAGATAATGGGCTCGATCTTTCTTCTGGGCAATATTGGTTAATGGCCCACAAACATTATGTAAGATAGGGACCTGCCTATTAGCTACCTACACATCTAATGAACGCAGCTCCACCTCGCTGGATTAGAGGAAAAAATCGCATTTACTACGCTGGAGATTGATGGCGTATCTGCTGATCTCTGCTCTATGGCGTCTATTGTTATGATAGATTGATCGTAAATAGGTAAATAAATAAGTAATAGGTGTATTGGGAATATTTTATCGAATATTTAAAAGCCCAAACTGAAAAGTAGAGCATTTGTCAATGTAAAGATAATACGAAACACGTGCCCATTTTGAAATTATTCATTCAATTAAAACTCACATAACTCTATCTATAAATACCGGTGGATCTAGTAATAGATTTTCATGCGAGTTATAAGTACTAATCCTAATTTTTCAAAGGTATACAAAAAATGTATCAAATTCATAACCCAAGTGTATCTTTCAATAAATGCCATGATCTAATTTTATTCCGAAATCCCATGATCGCTTTGTAATGTTATTCATACACTGGGGATTCTCGGAGACGACGTAGACAAGATTTTGCCTTTATTCTAAGTGCGTTCTGATTTAAACCTAAAAATTTTATAATAAAAATAAACTTTTTTAAAACAAGCTTATATTCTGAATTTCGAAAGCTTGTATCGCGCATGGAATTTATTCCTCTTTTTCTTCGTTTGCTTTACAAGCTTTCTAAATTCAGAATAAAAGCTTGTTTTAAAAAAAGTTTATTTTTATTATAAAATTATTTTACACTTTTTAGTTATATCTTAATCTCAGGACCCTGGACATTATCTAACACTTAAGTGCTCGAAAAGACAAATCCGACGAACCCAAACTCGATGAGTTTCCGCCGTTTTGTTTAGAAGTTCCTATGGCCACCTCCCGACTCCATCATCAGACCAGCTCAATGGTACCATAATATTGCATTGTCATCGTACTTACATAAGTATACAAAATTTCAGCTCAATCGGTTGAGGAGAACTGGTCTTAAATTCATTTGCAAGATTTGTCCCACACATAACTAACAAGTGAAGTCAATATAAAGCTTTTTAGCGTGAGACTCTTCAGTGTTGGGCTCTTCTCAGGGTTTGGGTTCTTTTTAAAAATGAAGAACACGACGCAGGAGTATGTTGGCAAGTGTGTATTTCGCTTCGAAGCTCACAATCAACTGGCTTGTTACTGCGAAGACGCAGTAAGGCAAAAACAATACAAACTAATACAATACAAAGCAATAAAAACAATAGAAACACCGCAGCCCCTAGTCGTGGTATCTTTTGGGCCGTTTGATTGGCCGACGCTTAGGGCGCGAACTGGAGTGGTGTTCGTTGGTTGGTTGTCGCATATGGCGCGAACGAGAGTGAGCGCGGCGGGAACGAGGCGAATCGGCCAGACTACCTGGATTGGCGATAGCTGGCGTTATTAGGCGCGCTACATGCTCCCCCTCCAAGTCATAAGAACGTCCCGTTGGTGACTTGGACTTTACAAGCGCTGATTCCCGATGAAGTCGCGGACGACCGCGATGCCTACGTGATTGTATTGGGGCCGAGGACCGATTGAATTTATGAAAAGGGGTTAGGTAATTACTGTGGAACCTACCTACATGCTCGTTAGAGCTTAATTGAACTACGTCGTAGGTGGTGTCGCTAACAACCCTGCTGATTTGGTATGGTCCGTCCCGCTTAGGCATAAACTGATTGGTACGTCCTTTCGCATATTTACTAAGTAAGGGCGTGGTAAATAGAACTTCATCACCCACTTGATACGTTATTGCTGATCGACGATGATGATCAGTCGTTTCTTTTCTTGGTTTCCAATTTTTCATAAATTTCTTTAAGTAAAGCGTCGGAGCTCCCCCGAGCCTGAAGATATCATCCAATTCCTGTTGCAGAGAAGAGAGTTTTTCGCGCTCGGCGGGCGTCAACATCTTGCTTTCATTCTCTCGTGGCATTTTTGCAGCATAACAAGAAGAGGATGGACTGGGATGCTCATATTGAATAGCGAAAACTTGGCTATCATCAGAAAACTTCCAAGTCGAATTCCCGAAGTTTAATACGATTCCAGCTGCTAACAGGAAGTCGATACCTAATATGGTTTCATTACCTATAGCGTCGGGAATTATGACAAAATCTAGTTTAACACTTTTATTTCGACCGACATCTACTTGCAGCGTAGTGGTTAAAACTTGGCGCCACTGCGCAGAGCCATCAGCGAGTTTGACTCGCATGGTCATCTCGATAGTCGGGTGTCGACGCTCTTGAAGCAGTTTATATAAAGAACTTCCTACAACGCTCCTTTTAGCACCTGTATCTATTAGCGCTGTCCCTTGCAGGTCTAATATTCTAACACTTAAAAGAGGCCGTGGTTGTGACGCAGATGTGTGACGAGTATGCGAAGACGTAGAAAAAAGTTCTAAAATATCAAGCTCGTACGTCACTTCGTCGACATCTGAAGAAAATCCGCGATCGCAATTAGAGCTTATGGTCACCCTACTACTCCCACTGAACCCCGTACGCTTGTTAAAAGGCTTCGTGGTACTTTTGGATGGGTTTGACCGCTTTGTTTGACGACGATCGGAATCATACAAAGGAATTTTATTATCTACGGATAGCACAGCCGGGTTGTTAGAAACACCATCTGGGGACGCTACACGTGAACCATCATTGTTCAAAATACTAGAGGTCGTAAAGTCTAAGGGAAGTATGGGAAAAAAATCTGACAAATGAAAATCAGTGCCATCAACTGACGTTAAATTATTTTTACAATTATTATCTTTAGGCATGATAGCATGGTATTTTCTACGATTATTACGCTCAGCGAGGTGAAATTTGTTATTAGGAAGAGATCTAGGATTATGTGAGGAACGTAATTTGACGTTTTCGGCCCCAAAACAATCAGTAGCTTTACTTACTTGTGCGGGCGACTTACGATTGGAGAGGGAGGTTGGCGACGCTTTATGTATGTATTCACATGATATGGCGTTGAACTGCGTATTACACTTAGCACAGTTGGCCCGTACGACTCCTTTCTCTCCGCATCCATAGCAGGAAACTTCACCAACACCGTCTTTCTTCATTGCCAGCCGACGACAATTTTCACGTGTATGTCCGTGTCGTTTACAGTATACACAAAAACGATTATTTTCGCTTGTCGGCGGCGTCGCAGCAGCGGCAGGCTCGTCGCACGTGGCGCGTCGCGGCGGCGGCGCGATCACGCTGGCTGCGGTCGTGGACGAATTCGTGTGCGTGGGTGACGGTGAACGGGCTGAGGCATCGATGCACGTGCGCGGAGACGCGAGTGGAGGCGCGCGTTTTCGCTGATTGTAGGCACTCGCGGGCGCAGCGACACATGTGTTTTCCTCAGCAACCTCTTCTATTTCGCGTGCTTTTCGTAGCAGCGTTTCGAATGTTTCCACTTCTTCTCTTCGTAAACGTTCCCGAACTCGCACATGGAGAAGGCCGTAAATCATGTCGAGTTGCACCTTTGCGCTGAGGTCTTCTTTCGGGAGGCGTGCTAGCTGAGCACGCGCTTTGGCTACATAAAGCTCAGTTCTCTCCCGGAGTTGTTGCGGCTTCGAGAACAACTCCCTGTAGATCCTGTGTGGAGGTCTTCTGTCGCCGAAGGCGCTGCGGAGGTGCTGCAGGGCTTTGCTCCACGAGGTGATCGTGGACTTAACTCCCTGCCACCACGTGCCTGCGTCGTGTGTGAGAAGTATCGACAAACCACGTAAGGCGTTAGCATCACTGATATTTGCGCAATCTTTAAATGACTCCAAAGCATCGATAAAACCGTCGAGGGACTCGGTGGGCGCTCCGCTGTAGGTCGATTTGCACGTGGCGAACGTTCCAGATACAAGTTGAGCGGGCGGCGGCGTGGAAGAGCACTGCGCGGCGTGAGCCGGCGCGGGATGTGAAGATGGCGAGCGGCACTCGAGCACTCTTGATAGCAGGCGCTCAAAGTTTTCTGCTTGCGACTGTTGCAGGGACACCATCATGGCGGTGAGATCGTTCACGGTGATGGGCGTCGTCGCTGGCGTTGGCGTCGGCGTTCTTGCAACGTTGTTGTCGCGTCCATCGTCTTCCACGTCGAAAAAGTCGGTCTGGCGGCAATTTGTGTAGCGGCGTGTCACAGGGCGTGGCATTTTCTTCGAATTTTATAAATACCACGGAGGTCGTGTTCTTTTAACTTGCTCGTCGTTGGGCTGCCAATTTATGCGTGGCAGCGTTCTTCAACTTGACTCACGTTGGGCTGCCAATTTAGCGTGGCAGCGTTCTTCAAAGTGACTCACGTTGGGCGGCCAATTTAGCGTGAGACTCTTCAGTGTTGGGCTCTTCTCAGGGTTTGGGTTCTTTTTAAAATGAAGAACACGACGCAGGAGTATGTTGGCAAGTGTGTATTTCGCTTCGAAGCTCACAATCAACTGGCTTGTTACTGCGAAGACGCAGTAAGGCAAAAACAATACAAACTAATACAATACAAAGCAATAAAAACAATAGAAACACCGCAGCCCCTAGTCGTGGTATCTTTTGGGCCGTTTGATTGGCCGACGCTTAGGGCGCGAACTGGAGTGGTGTTCGTTGGTTGGTTGTCGCATATGGCGCGAACGAGAGTGAGCGCGGCGGGAACGAGGCGAATCGGCCAGACTACCTGGATTGGCGATAGCTGGCGTTATTAGGCGCGCTACAGCTTGTAATAAAAAGATAAGTCCGACTCAATTTAGCGCAAATATTTTCTTTGTAGGTAGGTATGGTAATATTTTTTCAGTCTGTTTATAACTGAAATCTATTACGCTACATTTACGTGATCTGAGTAGGTATATCGTGAACGACATATCTTTAGAGATGAACGACATTTTTTAAAGATATATCTGGGCCGGGTTTTGATTTGTTATCAATTTGTTAAAGAGTCGACTCGTCACAGGGATAGAAGTAGGTGTAATTCGTCACAAATTGACGACTCAAGTTTACACCTAGTTTCAATGTAACTTAAACAAGTGACGATTTGACTTTATGTTAAAATGCCAATAACTCCTTCTTGCCATATTATCCAATTTGTATTTTGTTTATATTCATGTCACATGGACCCACTAAAAAGTATAATCATTCTGCATCACTGCGTATGCCTCGTTTCCGGGAATAGCATAATTATTCCCGACTGCGAATCCCATACGATACAGCTGACAGTTCTCATGGCAGAAGAGATCTCGCGCTTCATTTATTTCGCTCGCTGACAGAAGCTGTCAAATGAGGATTATGTCTTAGCACGACTCCATAAAAGATTAAGAGGACCAGCTCCGCCGCGTTTGAATAAGGAGGAATTATGTTCTGAGTGAAACTCGTTTTCACAATAAGATTTAGAAACTTTGATAATATCAACATAATGTCTAGAATTATAAGCCCGTACCAATATCTAGGAACTAATTGAAACTCAACAAGTAGCCTTAATCATAGTAAGGGTCCATGTAATCGACGGCTGTAAAACAAACAAAGAAGTTAGTGTTTTGACTAACAGCATCAAATTATTGGAATTAAACAACCATTGTACAATTTGCTTTATAAATCTGCCAGCAATCTACCCGCAATCTAAGTTTCAATTCTATTTCAGTGTGGATCTGAATATAAATTGAATTTGCGGCACAATGGGGCGAGCATATTGTCCTCAGCAGGACTTCACTCAGAGAGTTTGTGCTCGACAAATTGATTTATTAACAGGACTGAAATCGCTCTCGAAAAATCGGAATTTTACGAAATTGTTGCCAACAAAAATAATATTACACTTAATTGAAATAGACAGCATCAGTCCCAAATTTTGAAAATCAATTGTACCTAACGAATTTACGAACGAAATTCAATTAAGTTACAAAAACAAATATTCTTATTTACTCAATAACGTTTTCCAAAAGTTTTGGCTTTATTTTCAAAGACATAGAGGTGTGATGGTCGATAGTTTTATTTATTCAAGCATTTATCTAAGTACCTACTTAGGTATGTATTTCACTGACAAGGTTTTAGATAGGTATATTATAGTAGATTTATTAGTTTTAATGAAAACTGTTACAATAAGCTCCTCGCTCCCCCACCGTAGATCTTACATGATATTGAATAGGTATAGGCACTATAAGAATAAGAATAAGAATAAGAAATTTATTCATAATGTTCATTACATGTCAAATTTTCAATATTATATTTTCTTATTAATAATAAACAATTGCAGTATTAATAAGAAAGAAATACAAATATAAAATACCTTACCTCGTTTTATTTTCAACGTGCATCGAAATTCTGCGGAATCGACGAATCACGTACAAAATATAAACAGTGCGCCATCACTGTGTCCCGACTCAAACGCATGTCGATCGGAATGCGCTTCTAAGAAAATATCCTGCACAGAATCACGTGCGACCCTATTGCGAAACATGATGCTCCCGCCGTCAATGCAATGCATCCAAACAAAAATACACACACTATCAATGGAATTCCTAATGCTGTCTACAAAGTTCAGCACAAACAAACGCATCGAAATTGTGTTTCAGTCAATTTAACCTAAATGAAAGCAAACAGAGACCAGAACTTGTTAAGCGAGTAAAACAACAAACAGAATACGCAATTTCAATACAAAGAGAATTCAAGTCGGTCTTATGAGTTGCGCAGAAATCATTCATGGGCAATAACACCCATTTCTGGTGGGCGCCACCTCAGTTATTGCCTCGGGATAGGATTATTGGCAAATTGTTCCGTTCGCATTCCGGCCCCACTCCCACATGAAATATTAAGCACCTACGTACCGGTGGCTCGCTGGCTCGGGCTGGTGGCCGACACTCTGGCCGACATCCACCGACCGACGCCGACGCCGCGCAATAACGCGCTAAGTCTCGCCGACACGCGCCTGATTGGACCCAACCAAATAAAATTGCCCTTTTACGCCTGACGACTTCCTTTGATTTTTGAGGAAATTCTTTTGTACAAAATTTACCGCTTTCAGAAACAACAAATAAACGGATAAGGAAAACGTATACTGTCTATTGAACAGAAATAGGTAAGAACCACGAGAAGCTTGGTAGATTATTCGTTTTTGTTTCGATACGCACGGAACATGATTATAACATTTTTTGTTACTAGAAAATGAACAACATTTTATTAGCAAGGTTAAGTCGTATTACCGACATATCAGGTCAGAAAGTTAATCTACTTTATGTAAACATATAACGTGGATGGAAAATAATCTGCATTTTATAATCATGCTTACTACATAAATGCATTTGTAACAAACTCCAATGACCACAAAAGATAAAAGCTGTGTGGGAAAAAGTGGAAGATACAAAAGTTAAACCGTTAGCTAACGTTACGTTAGAAACTCCAAATAAAGATAAAGCGATCGTGATATCTGCGAAAATTTAAATACTTAGGTGTTGAGTGTTAGTACAGCTACGGTTCGAACGCGAGCGGATGGCGTACGCCATAAAAAGATAACGCCGTCGATGCTGCGAGTTTTGCTATGTTTACTTTGTCCGAATCTGTTTTTGTTAAATTTTTCCAGATGATAATCTGAGTATAATAGACAGAGCATTAATCGAAAAAATCGATCGAAATTCTGAAAAACACCCATTTGCTAAAATAGGTGTTTTTTCAGAATTTCGATCGTTCTAACAAAATATATCACCCAAATTCGAATTTGGAGTAGGTAGGTACTTAAAGCACTGATCACTAATTAACATACTGAATCACATATTCGATAATAAGTTTCATGAGTATTACAAAAACGATTTTCTTCTTATGTACGTGCAAGAACATTAGATAAGTTGGGAGTAAAACAGCGCTTAACAACAAACCGGAACAAACTTCCACATAGGGGTAAATTTTAATGATCCGCTCATATCAATTTCTGCTTAGTTTTTATTGCATCACAGGCGTGTATTAAACGTGGAGCCACACAAAAACAGAGACAATACGCTGGAAGCAGGCTATTGTAGTTTTCCGTCTTTGTTCACCTATCTACGAATCCTATCGGGCCCCTTATTACGTTTGACTGTGCGCCACGTATAATGGGGTGCCCACACATAATATTCGTTTATTTGTACCAAAGCAGTGATAACTCACAAGGGAGTGACCTCGACTTGCTCGATACAGGATTAATTGAGGTTTTGGCATTGTACGTAGACGTTCGATCTTGGAATTGTGTTTCCATCGAGTTACTGGAACTGAACACAAAGGTGGAAGCAGATATGTAGCAAATACAAGTGTAATTGCGTAAGTTTCTGAATAGGAAACTGGGTATCGTAAACCGAGGTACAACTAATGTAAGTTTGGATTAAGAAATGAATAAAGTTAGTGTAGACAAAGAAAGGCTTAGAAATAAGGGTTACATGAATAAAATTTACTGTTTTATTACTTAAGTTTAACAAACACTAAACATGATCGAAAAACTTGATAATCCTTTTCTTTTTCTAAATACTCAACTGTTTCTTTGTATATTAGTACCTATCTAGAAATTAGAAATTCTTTCTATTCCTTGACTGCCGTAGTGACTACGATGCCAGACCTCTCTAACTTCTAATATGATTTTCTTTAAGTACTCAACCAGTCTCAGCATCTTCGCAAAACAAAAATATTTCCCATCTTTAACAATAAGTATTGTTTCTTCGCTTTAATGCTCTACATTCGTTTCACCATAGCACAGGCTGTCAAATTCAGCAAAAAAACCAGTGCACCCGGTTTTTTACGGCGGGAAGTGCTGATGTACCGGCGCGGAGGAAATGAAAGCCATAAGTCCGCCGACGCCTCGTTCGCATCACGCGGCCGCGTTACGACCCTTCGAATTTGCCTACAGATAAAATTGGCTGCTGTTTGTCCGAACGCAAGCTCTACCCGGTTCCCAAGAGACTACGTAAAGTGGGTGGATAAAATGTGAGGATTCACCCAACTCATCTCCTGCGGAAACCAACTCGATACATACAAAACGCAAATATTGGTACGTCTACATGCCTGTTCTCTGTGCGCAACATGAATCTTGTTTTATTTTTATACGAGGACAAAGAGACAGTTATTTCAGAACTTCAGTTTTACACAAATACACATACCTATTTGTTTGTGATAAAAAAGGTAAATATGTCTCTATATTTCAATCAAAGAGCAGTCGCCTACGCCTACCTAGCAAAACGCTTTTCATTTATGAGGTAGTCGCATCTTCCAAGTGAATCATCTTCGGCACAATAACTACGGAACTAAGTAGGTATTAGTACGTGCAAAGATGTGCTCATATCAGCAAAAATAATTAAATACATGACTCATTATACCAAAGCGGCAACAAAGGGAAGCGAGTCTCGTGGGATGAAATTTCGGAGCGATTGAGATTATATCTATTCGCGGCCATGCCTACTTTTTACCCTCTGGTTCTGCGTGGTCGAGGCAGGAGATTTTATAAGGCATAAACCCGACAGATAGCGGCAGTAAAACTCGGAACTGAGGCAATATGCCAGCTCTCTATTGCCGGTCCTGCTTTGTTTTTAAACCGACTAGGAGGGTAACAATGTCTGCACAACCACAATATAAAGAGAAACGACAATTTTGTTCCGAACAAATCGTAGGACTATCAGCGACTCGAAATGGTCGGTCCGATATTTTTCGGATAAAACTGGATTAAAAGTTTTTTTACATTGAAAAAAATATTGCTATTCCCATAGGCATGTAAACATTGTATTATGTATTGTAGTTTAATATTAATCATATCAACTTACGTAATTGCAATTAAATTAAGGTCAAGGTAATGTTTGTTCATTCACTTTTGTTACGACTCGTATGACTCACGTAAAATCTGTTTTGATTAGGTAAAGAAAACCTTTCATTGTTAGTATGCTCTACATGTTGTTTTTAAATTATTTTTTTACTTTATAAGGCATTTTCAAAGAATTTCTTCATCGTATGGTTCGGTTAACTTAACCCCTGTGTAAACTGTCAAGAAAAAACCAATTACCTCTGATTGAAGCCTACTGGCTTTTATATAATATCATAACTTTTTATGAGAAAACCAAATAGTGTCATCAGTTTCCCGAATGGTCCTAAAGAAGTATCACTCTATTACGGAGGCATAATACCGTCCCTCCCAAATCCGTTTATCGCAACAGTGGTAAGACTCTCTGGGAGGCGTGCCGGCCTGTTTAGATACATTGCACTCGATATACTTCGCTCAAATAGGCGAATTTCGCCTCCTTTTGTACGATTTTGCTGGGACGATCCGACAACATAAAAACAAAATAACTCTCCGCAACAAAATTCGTTGGGAACTCGTTTCTTCGTTGTTAACTCGAGAATTAAGTGTGAAGTTAAATTAAAAAACAATTGCTAGGGAGGCGACGATCCTTAAAGTTTAAAAAGAGCTTCCACATTCGAATTTTTCAATTGTTTTTAATAGAAGCTGAAACTTTTTAGTGAATCGGTACTCGAAATCGAAACGTATCTCCTATATTGGCGAAAAATAAATCGAGGCTATACGAAGCGTGACGACAGCGATACTAACTCCCAACTATGGGCGGTCGTAAATAGGGGAAGCAACCGACCACCAACGTTCGAGCCGCGACCGGGCCTTCGGATTTGCGTACAAATAAAAAGACCACTTTATCAACCGGAAAATAAAATGCTAACGTAGTGGAAACAAGCCATGAAATCTACCTATAAGCAGAAACGAATGCGAAAGCACATTTACCGAACCCAAAAAAAGATGTATTAGGTAATGCGAGTATGAATTGAACTGGAAATATTTGTTTCGGGTAGACAAATTACTTTTTCTTTAATGTACTTTGCAAAATAATAACTTGGCAATGCCTACCATCAAATTTTATTACCTTCGCGACCGAATAAGGTCAATAAATAAAAGCCATTCGAGGCACCCAATCGTAAGTTATTCTACATTATTAGGCGAGTTCAATTGGCATTATTCTTATGATTTACTCGTCCATAAGTCGTTGGGCTTATCTGACTATTCGCTGGGGCCGCGGTCGGTTTAGTTCCACGTAAAACCGCCCGCGTCGCGATTAAAGATTTCATCCTGCGATATCGGACGATCGTAATATTTTAACGACGCCCGACCCTACAGCGACTCCTTTGTTTTACTGCCCTTATTTTATTATTTATCGAAACATTTGATATAAAAGTGCCATTATCTGCAATTTTATGTGATAATTTATTGCCTACCCCAAATGTAGCAATGTAAAGCTGCAGAGATACGCCAGGTGTGCTTGCAATATTTATTTTAAATTTGTAATGAAAACTTTAAGAAGAGGTTTCCTCGAATTTTCCTAATGTCTAAACTACCTAGAACTCTTGTTTTCCAGTTAGCTCTAAATTAATTGAAACGGCTACGAAGTAATTGCCTAAATCATTGAAAAAACCCATTGCTCCTTTATGAAATTCCAGAGTAATTAATTAAAATAACAACACTTCATTGATGACAGATTGATAATTCGATTCTTGTCCGTTTAGTGTTATTGCGATTTTTGAGAGAGCAAAAATAGGATTTTTTATTATCGTGTCTCCATAAAACGTATTAATTAATGTAACAAACAATAGGTACATTACTCTATTCTACACCGTGTTACTTTGCATTCTTGCCATATTCACAGAGATAAAAGTAGGGACCAATACCTATTATTTAAGATAAACAAGAGACTCCTATAAAGAAAGTACACTGAGTTTTTAGTAAATTTAGTTTTGCAGTACAAATTGGAATAAACCAATTTTGTCTCGCACTTTCTACAGGTGCAAGTGGAATAAACCTAGTGGGCGTGGCCTAGTTCTTATTAATCTGTGATGTTTTATGGCTCTGGGTACCAGCCTTTTTATCCCGTCATAATAATTATTTTAAAATACTATTCAGTTGATTTTGGATTTTCCTTTCTACTCTCAGTTTCTACTTTACCGTTTACTTTAGGACCGTCAAAAATACGTAATAATTATTAGGTTTTTAATTAATTTATAACATTGTTCCCTATTTTTACAAATTAATAAATTAAGTATGAAATGAAATCACCTTATTCACAATTAATTATTTATTTATGAGTTCCTACTTACAAAGTTTACGTACTGCGAAGCAAGTGTTCAAAGTGTCCTCCGTTCTGATGAAGGCACAGTCTAGCACGGCGAAGCGTAGGTATTTTGCTTTAGTTTTCGCAACACATAAACGTTTTGTCTCACAGTTTCGCTGAAGCAATCCTTTCACGTAACACGTTTACACTTTTTATCTCTTCTGCGCATACCAGGTCGTTTCAAGTCACTCCAAAAATAATAGTCCATTGGTGTTAGGTCCGAGGATCGTGGTGGCCAAGCTACTGGACCCTTCGTCCAATCCACTGTTCACCAAACGTATTATTCGCGCACTTGACGTCCTTATTGCGGGGGAGCACCATCCTGCTGGTAGTAGAGCATTTGGTGTAATGCTAAGGGTACGTCATCAAGCATTTCGTTTAAGACGTCTTGCAGACACTCCAAGCACCATTTTGATTAAATTATTCGTTGTTTGAATACACTTCAGTCATTTTTGTATTATTTATAACGTGATTTGTGATTGATGGATTTCTCAGTTTTTTACAAAAGTGTCAAAAAGACATTTTAAAGACAATAGATTGCAATAGATATTTAAAAATACATTAAAAAGTAAAAAAGTCTCCATCGCCATCGCTAACAAGTGATGTGCATGCGTTACGATAGTTAGTGATGTATTTAACAGATTGTCGATAAAATAAAATATTAAAAATTAAAAATCAAAATTTTCGGGCATTATTTTTTAACGGATTTGTGTTCAGTATCAGTAATATAGTTACCTCTGTAAATATGGCAAGAATGCAAAGTAACACCCTGTATATTGTAAGTCTTTGTATGTTTATTCAGATTATTTTTCAGTTTATTAGGTATTCAGTTTTGTCTGTGTTTAAGTCAGAACTTTAACTATGAGACACTCAAATAATGATCAGAATCAAGAAGCGAGTCTAAAAAGTTCTAGTTTCATTCCATTAGCTTTTATTAGGAAAACTTATTTCCACTGCCAGCGATAAAGATTTGCGAGAACGAAATACCTAACAAACTGCAAACTACTATTACATCAAACGAACGTGTTTCAAGCATTAAATTCCGCGTGAAAGAGGAAGCTACTACGTGTACATTATTTACGATTCAACAAATACAATGTTAACTTTCCTCTAATAACAGAACCGTCAAAAGTGTCCATTGTTACAAGGGGAATGTTTTTATTACCTTCGCTACAAGTGCTGACGTGACGTTATAAAACATCAACTTTGGAATTGTAGATATTTTGTAGCAATAAGTATTCTTTGGGGGTTTAATGGAAGACTTCTTTATGGTACTTATAAGCTCGTTCAGTTTGGTTTATCACGAAAATAAAATAGGACAATGTGTGAGCATGTAAATCAATTAACTCAACCTGTCAAATAGTCTTGTTGATGAAATCATTCAGATAATCGAAAAAGTAATAAATACCTATTTTATCTATTTAATTTAGGGCCTTTTTACTATTTTACATTGCGAATTTTTGCAGCTATATAAACGCGATTCATTCGCGATGCAGTCGCGCGACTGTAAAACGCGCAAAAAGTCGCCATGTGTACGTAGCTAAGCTCCCTTATTAGATGAATATTTAGCTGGTTGTGTTTTCTATTAAAAATATTATTTATTTAATTGATAAACCCTAGATAAAACCATTGTTAAAGCCTAAGTAATTACTACCTGCTATGTATACTTATAAAACGTGTTACTCAAGTCACACGGTGTAGTGGAAACACGCAAGCCACTCTGCTAATGCAGCGTTTACCGACGAAGGTTATAAATACTAATTAATACGACAGCCGCGATTTGCATAATTAACAGCCTATTCAGCGACTCAACAAGGGCTGGATACAAATATGTGTGAAAATGGAAATCCGAAGATGGCATTGCTTTGTTTTTATTAACTTTGCTCTGATTTTACCATGTGAGTTACTTATTTGTTTTTTGTGTTTGTATTTTTAATTAATGATTTTTATGAGAAACTTTGTCCCGTTTTGTCTCAGCTGTTCGCCGAAGCGAATATAGGTAATATTTACCTATTTGAAATCACGTCTCCGTTATTACTTATGCCTGTGACTTTTGTTTTTTTATTGATTTGCTTTAGCAATTAAAAATCCGAGACTTTTTACTAGGCCAGTAGAATTAAACACAAAAATTGATTAAATCGGAAATAATTCCTACAAAAGATTTTTTTGCTTTAATGGCTTTATTGGTTGCCCATTAAGACTCTCCTAAGTTTTCGACTTCGACGGAGTTGTGCTTAAGTGGTGGGGGCCCCCGAAAGGGGCGTTTTTTCGGTTTTCCGGTTATACCGCGTAAAGGACTTACCCTATCAAAAAGTGGTCTTCATGACGGTTAAAGGGCACTTAATCCTGCATTGAATAAGACCAAATTCATATGTTTTGGACAAACCGTTCTCGCGCTAAAGTTCGGCAAAGTAGAAAATATACGTATAATTAATGACCCTCTCCACGTCCAATGGCTTGTTACCCACATGCTTCCAAGCCTTGTAAAGGGTCGCCTTAACCAGTGTAACCCTAACAAGGCTCACGAGTTTGATTCGCTTATCCTTGTTCGTCCCAGCCGTTCCTTAACTGCGGTTGCTGCACCTCTTCCTGGCACTCTCCTGAACGACTCTGTGTTACCTAATGTAGCTGCCCCTCTTCCTTGTACCCTCCTGTACGATTTCATTGCTTAGCCATATGCCTGGTCCAAGGTCCGACGCCACAAAATCAACTTCGTACGAGTGAAAATAGTTTAAATACTATTTCCCGTGCTTGCAACATTTTTCTTTACTGCTTCGCCTCTATTAGTCGTAGAGTGATTGTATATATCCTATAGCCTTCCTCAATGTATGAGCTATTCAACACAAAAATAATCATTTCAATCAAACTAGTGATTCTTAAGATTAGCGCGTTCAAACAAACAAACAAAAAACTCTTCAGCGTTTTAATATGAACTTGTTGTTGTTGATTTTTGGCGTCGAACCTTAGACCAGGCATACGGCTAGGCAACGTAGTCATGCAGGAGGATACAAGGAAGAGGGGCAGCCACAGTAGGTAACACAGAGTCGTTCAGGAGAGTGCCAGGAAGAGGTGCAGCAACCGCAGTTAAGGAACGGCTGGGACGAACAAGGATAAGCGAATCAAACTCGTGAGCCTTGTTAGGGTTACACTGGTTAAGGCGACCCTTTACAAGGCTTGGAAGCCTGTGGGTAACAAACCATTGGACGTGGAGAGGGTCATTAATTATACGTATATTTTCTACTTTGCCGAACTTTAGCGCGAGAACGGTTTGTCCAAAACATATGAATTTGGTCTTATTCAATGCAGGATTAAGTGCCCTTCAACCGTCATGAAGACCACTTTTTGATAGGGTAAGTCCTTTACGCGGTATAACCGGAAAACCGAAAAAATGCCCCTTTCGGGGGCCCCCACCACTTAAGCACAACTCCGTCGAAGTCGAAAACTTAGGAGAGTCTTAATGGGCAACCAATGAAGCCATTAAAACAATAAAATCTTTTGTAGGAATTATTTCCGATTTAAAAGCTAATTCTACTGGACTATACGTACTTTTTACGTTTCTATCAAGTAGGTAGGTACTTCTTCTTTTTTTAAACTGATAACTCGTTCTTATGGAACTTTTCCCGCTTTTTCGTCGGCAAAAACATTTTACTACCAAATAATAATATAAAGGCTTTTCATACAAATTAATTTATCTACATCAACGATTACGTAACGGTAACTGTATATGGTATGCACGACTCGCTGATATGCTGTATAATACTCTCTCCCCGGGCTTAAATTTTCATCTAAGTACTTTCCGATTTCCATACTTAGGTATTTCATAATTCTATTTAACTAAGTACACCGAAATAACATATTAAGTGACGGGCTTTTGATAAATACTAGACCAGCAACACATTACTAAGTAGCAATCAGTAGTTTTGGCTATGCGTTTGTAAAGTACTTACAGAATCTAATAAATTCTCTTTTACAGCGTTTAATCAACCGAGTAGATACTCAAGAACTAATTCTTTGTTTTTTAATTTCAGTTGTGGCCGCTAAATCGTTTTCGATAAACGAAGCACTTGCAGCGGAATCCAAGCTCAAGAAAAGCAGAGACACGCCGGCGCATTCCCAAGTGTCAGCTGGTGAGTTACCATAACTTTACAATGTTATCTTTTTTCGGACCGTAATTTCGTCAATGCACTTGATTCAGCTTCAGTTTGGTATTCAAACCAAAAATATTAATATCAAAGAACTTGGAGCACAATTAGAAGAAAGCGTGTACTAATTTGATCGTTATTTCCTCTCCAGAAACAAACACGAGGTTCTCCTTGAATAAGGCTCTAACTTCAGATCCTACACGCAAATCAAGAAAGTATAAAAGAGGTAAGCACCGCTCACAAAATTATGAACTCAGTAAGAAAATAAAATAACTTTAAATATCTACTCTTTAATGTATTTTGTAAAAACTCACAGATTCCTTACTTCTTAAAGTCCCTCAAAATATTTGTTAATTTAATACGTAATCTAAAATAAATATTTATCATATTTTCAGGTTCAATTCTCTCGGACAAGTCGCCGTTGATAAAATCAAGGAATATATTCCAAATCGGAAGCTCGAGACTTAAGGAATTGCTCAGTTCTTTGCACAAACGTAGAACTCCATCTAAGAAACGCGAGATATACAAAGATGATAAAATCGACGAGAAATATTTCCCACTTTTTAAAAATTTGGGTTTGCTATTCGACAATCTGCTCGAGTCTGAGTCACGGGATTCCTACGAAGTTAGCAAACACAAACATAAGCGGTACAAATTCAAAGGTGACGGGAAGCGTGGAGTCGTATGCTCGTGCGCTGTCAAATCTGATTCCGACGCAGGAGAAACACGATCGCATAAGAAGGCAGTTATTTCTGCCGAGGCTTTCGCCACTGAGGGGCCGACTGCTACCGCCGCGGCAGCCGCTGATACTGCCGCTGCTGACATCAGCGGTCTCGGACCGGATAAGAACATACCCTTATTACTTCCAAGAGATCCCTTTGGCGGTCGGGGAGACGATCATGGACACAGTGAGAGAAGCGGCCCCACACTTCACCGAAACGCTCAAAGAAATCTCGCCGGGGATATTAGAAATCGTAAACATCCTCCCCGAAACAGAAAATACAAAGCCGATGCAGAAAATGATGAAGAAAATCCCGACAGTCATACACGAGACGATGCAAGTGGCTCTGAATCAAGAGAACGAAGTCGAGGAGCTCCCGATGTTTCGAACGTTAGAACCGCTTCAAATGAGAAAAAACCCCAAAAAAGTAAAAAAGCCCACATTTTTGGAGGAGCCTTCGAACTTCCAAGAAAAGTTCAACTCAAAGATAGAAGAAACGAGACTGAAAGCGAAGAATTTCTACCAAAATATATTCGAGGAATCAGAGGATTTGTATCCGAGAATAAAATCGATGATATCACAGAGTCCATACAATCCGAAGAAGATTATAAAGAAAACTTCGACGACGTCGCTATCTCTAGCGCCGATGATAAACGAATCGCTAGCGGAAGTGGCGAACCTTCCACAGAAGCTCAAGAAATTGGTCCAGGACATGAAACAATGACCTTCAAAAATGATTTAGGCGATATTATTGATAATCTTAAGACTGAAAGAAAATCAAATGTTAAAATGCCATCCGTTACCATTATTGATGGATACAGTGTTGCCAGAGATAAAAATGGTCAGAATAAATTGTCAGAGAAAAGCATCCGCATTCATGGGTGATGTGAAATTGTGTTTTACTCACATTTATGCTTAGTTCACGTTAAAATAATTATATGAAATAATAAATAGCATGTAAGTTACATTAAGTTTTAATAAAAATGTAAATATTTTTTTGTACAATAAACTTAACACTTATCGGCGTCCTTTCTTTCCCTTGCTTTTGTTGCTAGCTTGATGGGTGGTCTGTGGTTGCTGGTCAGCTGGTCTGGAATTTTAAATTAAATTAAAATTAACTTCAGTGTAGTTCAGTACTTGCATTATTAAATGTTGAATATTCCAAATCATTGACTTTGTGGTAGAACATTAGCTAAGCTACCTCCCATAGCAATAGTTCAGCTATTCTGGGACATCCAGTATGCTACATTCACTTATTAATACTCAGAAGTATAATAGATTTTCATAATATTCTATGCATACATTTTCTTTATGGAATTCACTCATAAAGTATCAACCAGCTTCATCAAGTCAAAAATTATTTACTTAAAATTAAGAGATATAATGGTTAAAAGAAAAGTAAATACCTATTCTGTCGGGTCTTCAATTTAGGAATAGATTCTCCAATAAACCTCATCACAGACTCCCTTGTTGGAAACTCTGGTTTGACCGGAGTACCGTCGTCATTTTTGATCTGGACTCTAATCCTTCCTCTGAATAGCATTTCCTGGAATAGAAAAAAAACGGTTTATTATAAAGAAAAAATATATTACTATCAAAATATCCTTATCTTCTGCATTTTCATGGACACAAATAATTGTTCTCAACACCTATGTGCAGAACAGAAGTTACCCTAGGCAAACACCCTATAGTTTTAAGGGAAGTGTTCCCGTTTTTAGAGCAACCTTATTAATATGGTTTTATTGCGTTCTGTCCAAACTCCAATGACTGGAAAACCCTAAAATATATAAAAATTAATTCACCTTACTGCGCTCTCTTGGATACAACTTGTTCTCAACACCAACGTGCAGACCAGAAGCCACAAGTACATCTCGAATCTCTTGGTGAGTGGGGTTCTCGACGCAGTATGTTTTTGGCAATTTGCGTCCCTCGGCAAGCGTCTTTTTGCTGTTTAAGTACGCTGGATATATGCAAATCCATCTGGAACGTAGAGAATATTGATGATATATTATATTGATACTTATTTTCATTTAAAATGTTTCACTTGAATGAGACTATTTACAAAAATGAACATAACATACCTTTCAACTTCACTGTGTTTTTTGTCTGGACTCCAGGAATTTATCATTGCAACTAAATACTGTTTAACTTGCAGTAATTAATAATAAACCAGATGGTGTGAATAATTTTTGCAGAAAATTGCAGAAATTAATGAAAACAAGAAAGTGTATCGATTGATTTGGTTATCCAAATCATACTCTCTAATCTGTGATCCAAATGTCAAAACTGTCAAATTTGACAACAACACAGCCAGCCACATCACAATTTGACAAGTGCTGCGCTCATGCAATGGGACCTTAAGGTCGACGCACACCTATCAACTCAGAGAGGGATCGTACGTAACCGAACGGGTGCCTCCGGTGTGGTGAGAGTGGTGGTTGACGAGCGGTTAGCCAGCGCGGCGATTGGTGAGCCGTATTACCGTAATATCCGTGGCATCAGTAATTAATCCGTAGCCGAGGCGGCCGCGCGCGATGCGAAGATAATGGCGATACGATTACGTTCCCTATCCGAATTGATAAGTGCGCTATGATCTTTAAGTGACATATCCATCACGTGTGCAGCCGGCGCTTCACTACTCTCTGTCAGCTGATTTGACATTTGATTCTAACCTAAAAACTGTAAAGACAACAGCAAAACACATTACCGCGGTTATTTTAGTGTTTGTTAAAAGTTAAAATTTGCTAGCCAAATATGAATTGCCTAGCTGTAAGCGACAACTTTTTAGCGATATCTAAAGGTCTTCACGTTGATTGCTACAGTACACAGCATAATTTCTTCAATGTTCCCTGCAAAAGTGAATCGCAAGAAAACGACCGGATTTCGGACATAGCTATTGCACCAGATGAAAAGCATTTAGCAGTAATAACGTCAGTATCTAAGCAGCTGCTAGTATGCAATTTACCAGGCATGGAGACCACGATTGCTTTTACTCTCCCAAGAAGTGCCAGTAAAATAAGATTCACTGCTAATAACTCACATGTATTAGTCGCTGATAAAAGTGGCGACGTCTTAATTTACGATATTACTGATGAGGATTCTGGCACAAAGTTATTGGGCCATTTGAGCATACTCCTGGACGTTCTACAAACTAATGACGGGAAGTACATTATCTCAAGTGACAGAGATGAAAAGATTCGAGTATCATGTTTTCCAAACACCTACAATATACAAACCTATTGTTTAGGTCATAGGGAATTTGTTAATCACATTGAGATTTTACCTCATTCTGAAAAATATTTGACTAGTGCTTCTGGTGATGGAACAGTCAAATGCTGGGATTATGTGACTGGTGCACTTTGCCACAATATTAATGCCTATCTAGATGTAGACGATGTTGGATTAAAGGAACATTTTGCGAAAATAATGGATGAAGAAGGTGTGGAAGTCACTACACTTCCTATTGTCCACTACACAGCCACAGCGCTGGATGAAGACACTAGTGTTTTAGCCATTGCCATACACGGCTACAACAAATTGCTCATTTATTCATTGGAAACAAGGAACAAGCAATTTCTTCATAAAAAGGAAGACAGTGTTATGTTGGAAAGATTCCCTGCTGCTATAAAATTTCATAAATCTTCACTATTTGTTTATGATGACGTGGATAACACTGTTTGTATCATAAAGATTGTTTGGATAAATAGTAAATTGAATTTTGAATGTGATAAGAAATTAACAATGTTTATCAATGTGAATGTTAATGGTGAGCTCAATTCGAGCATAGATGCGATCAAAGTGCTGTATAAGAGGAAATTTGATAATGTTCAAGAATATCAAGAGAGGAAAAAACAACGATTAGAGAAGGTTTCTCAATAATAAATGTAATGAATCTATAAATGGCTTTTTTTATTGTATCTCCATTATATCCATTGAAATCAAACAGGTTTCCTTCCAAATAATGTTAAGAGAAGATTCTATTCCATTAATTTTAATATGTTTTAAAGATTATGTACCTAAATTAAGTAATAACATTAATAAAATTCCTAAAATCCTAAAAACTTGGAGGCAGGTATGTAAATGAAAGAGTATTTTCAACCAGGTAATTGTTTATTTGTTTTTACAATTCAAACAAGAAATATGAAATGTGCAGGTCTTATTTAGTTGTACAAAAATAAATGAAACCTAGGGTAAATAGGTTGTACAGTAGAATCCCGATTATCCGGATCAATTAAAACCAGGGGTGTTCCGGATAATCGAAAATCCGGATAATCGATTTCAAAGTAAAATCAAACAATAATTAACTTTTTACAATAGAAAGGGTTTTCAATACATCATTTAGAGTCTAAAAATCTAAATTTTAGACCATTGGATTAATCCACTTCTTTTAAAAATGAACTAAACGACGTCCATACCGTGTTACGGTGGCGGCGCCTTCCGTTTTTATGGGCCCAGACCTCAAATCGGTAATTACAAATCGTGAAGAATGAGTCCGGATAATCGGATATCCGGATAATCGAAGTCCGGATAATCGAGATTCTACTGTAATGCATCAACATTAATAAGCTAACAAGTTTATATTCTAAGCCAAGTTTATTATTTTATGCTAACAAAACAAACTAAAATCACAAATATCACAATTTTAACTAAACACAACAAGACAAGTTACAGTAACTAATTAGATTCTGATATTATAATACTTATTGCTTTGTCGAAGAGGAGCAATTTTTATTAACCTGGCGAAGGGCTCAATAGGTCGTTAAATCTTAAGATATAATTTGTAAGTCTATAGGTATTAATACATAGTCAAGTGTCTATTTTTTACAATCGCCTTTATATCTAAATGCAATAAATACATAAGGATCATTTATTTATTTACCTAGATTTAAGCACATTAGCAAAGTTTCGAAGTTGCGATCCAAGGTTGTCAATTTCATTCAAAATGCTATCCACCTCATTCTTGAGATCCGATAAATCCGGTATGTTATTGCAGTCTGGCACGTTCAAGAGGGTTGTGAACACCTTGTCCCACAAGCCCACCTTCATGTACCTGGAAATAACAAATAACAGGGTTAAAGTTATGTTTTAAAACTTAATATGAATCATAATAATAACAAAAATCAACATAAATTACAATCAATTGCATACAAGATGAATTAAATGTTCTAAGCTATTTTTGTAGTAGTTTTAATTTAATTGATAAGAGTAACAAAACTTTAGAACCTATTTTAAAATATAAAGAGTTGTGAGGCAAGCTCATTTCTACCTTCAATGGGACAAAAGCTGAATGAGACACTTACCTAGGCAATTTCTTGTCTATATTCCATTGCCCTAAGCGATTGGCTACTTTCATGTAACTTCCCATCAATATCACATGTATAGTGCCCGCAAGACAATACAAGTCTGTTTGGTAAGTCCATGGCTTGCCTTCCCTCATCTCTGTACATGTGAATCCTTCAGTGGCGATTAACTGGAATAAAGAAATAAATTGTTATTCACTACTTTAAAAATTGGCAGCTATATCTACACAACTACTCAGAAATGCTAAAAGCAGTTTAGTAAGTAATCAAAACGTTTCACACGCTTAACGAAAATTACGAAACTGCTAGATGGCGGACGGCGGTACACAGTAAAGCCTCTCTCACCAGGTAACAAATGTTGGAGAGACAGTAGCTTACACACGAAATCGTAGTCAGGACGTTTTAAAAAACTGGACTAAAATTATACTCACTTCTCTAAATGTTGTTCCCTCTGGGAATAGTGACATGTCAATAGCACACCCTAAATCAATTAGCTGCAATGATGGAGTTCTCCATTCTTGTGTGGGTCTGTAATATAAAATCGTATTGTTATTATCTGCTTTTGAAAAACTGAACAAAAATATTTTAATAACTATAAAAATTTATAAGTACTCATTTGATTTTAATAATATTCTTTTGTAAGAAATATCTGTGTCACGTTTGTGAGAGCTATAAAATTTGGTATAAATAGTTCCTCTCTGAGAACTTAAAACAGAAAATTTCATAACTCTTCTTAGAAGGAAGAAATTATACTTACATTTTCATCAATAAAAAGTTGTCTGGCTTGATATCAGCATGGATAATTTGAGCTTTGTGGAGATAATGGACAATGGACAGCATCTCGGAAGTCAGTAAAATGACTATAAATTCATTTATACATTTTGAGGTAGCAATTTTAACTTTGTTTGCAACATCTAGTAAAGATCCATACTTTGAATATTCTGATACAAAAAGACTCGCATTTTCACCTAAGAAGGCAGTGGTAATGTCCATGTACCCAGGAAGCTGAAATATAAAACAAATCTAAGTTAGATACTTATTTGTAGGTAATATAATAAAGATTGTGTGAATATGAAACTTACCATAAATGGATCCTTTATTCTCGCCTTGATTTCTTGACAAATATAGAATTCCCATGGACGACTAGGTTTTTGATATTTCACAGCTACAGATTTATTACTGTGGACGTCAAGGCACAAAAATACTGCACCATAGTTTCCCTTTCCAAGTTGTTTTTCAATTGAAAACCTGTTGTTTCCAATGCTAACCATACTGGCAGGCTGCAACTTAGGACAAGATCTCACTTCTATGTACCCGTCGGCGTGTGTTTTATTGGGGAATTTGACATATTCTAACAGAGATGAAATTATTTTTTTATTAAATGGATCTATAACTGTTGGGAAATCAATATCCGCTGGTCTAGGTATGTCACTAGTTTCTACTAAAGATATAGAATGCGTAGATTTAAAAGCCGCACATTCCATAGAGTTCTCACTATCTACATCCATGCCATAGCCATCAGACTGGAAGTCTGACTGTCTGGAGTACACTGAAGAGATCCTGCTTTCTTTACTCACAGAATCTCTACTATCCTCCGACTGAAAATCGCCTCTGTGCTCAAAATCTAGTTGTCTCTTGGATATATCTTTTTGTTTCTCTGGGATGCTATAAGCAACCTTGGCAGATTGGATAGGTGTCCCAGTCTGAGCTGTCATTCCATCTTTGCTATCAGAATCTGAAAGACCTGAAGAAGGTGGTATTTGAGCTTGTTCTGGACTTGACACATACAAATTTTTATGCATCTTTTGAGAAATGCTTGGACTGTTGGTGAATTTAGGAGTATTTGCATTATCCTTTGGTTCGTTTCTGTTAGAGATAAAGTTGAGGAACTGGTTCGAAAATCCAATATCAGGCGAATTTTGGCCTAACTTTACGTTAGGCTGGTCATGTCTTATGTTTCGCAAAGCTGAAGTCGGACTTTTATGCGGACCGGCATTTTTAGTCGGAGGTGTCAACTTTTGTTCAGCTTCTGGTTTGACATGTGTTTCAGACTTATGTTGTGGTTCTGTGCCTTCGCTAGGCATACTGATATTATGAGCAGCAGCATTCTGATAGCTGTTGTGCTGAGGTTGTTGAGGACTTTGGTAAATTTGAAATGACTGGTTATTCTGCATTGCATATGCAGCTTGATTATCAGGCATTGGCTTTGGAGGTTGTCTGTATGGGCTCTGCATTGCACTATAATTTTGGTTGCTAGAGTGTGTGGGGTTTTGATACATATTGGCATTATTGTACTGATTATGCATGTTGGGATAATTTTGCTGGTTGTAACTTTGATTTTGCGCAGCAGGCGCCGGACTAGGCCTTTGGTAGTATTGGTTATTTTGTTGATATTGTGCCTGATGTGGTGGGCTTTGGAAAACAGCAGGATTTTGATGCTGATTGGCATAAATGTGCTGCCTATCTGGTTGATTTGGATAATGATATTCTTGTCGTCCCGCGTACGACTGTTGTGGGCTCATAACTGGGTGACCTGGACTGTGGTAACCCACTTGGTTAGAGTAAGTCGGGCTTTGGAATCCAGGCGGAACAGAAGGACTCATTGCATGAGGACTTTGCATTCCTGGGTGTTGGGGACTGTTGTAGGCGTTTGGGCCGGGGCTAGCATAACCTTGCTGCTGTTGGTTCATCATCTGGTTGCTAGGGTATCCCTGCTGATAGCCTTGTTGGTAATTTTGTTGATAATGATTGGGCATCGATCTCTGTGGCGAGTATCCATTGTATCCCGAGGGCATAGGCTTTTGGTATTGATGGTCGTGGGAGAGATAAGGCACGGCTGTAGGCGCGGCGGGAGTTTTATTTTCCGGTTGCTCGCGTTTTTGGGGATAGACTCTAGCAAATTGACCACTAGGCAATCGCGGTTGAGTAGAAAACGAGCTTCGTTTAGAAGTCGTGGGTTGCTGCGACGGGTCATTGTGATTATTATACATTGAATCGTAGTTTGTCGTGTACCCAGTGAAGTTAGTTCTTGTTGATTGTCCAGAGGAACTTGATCCCGATTTACTGAAATATAATAATTAAGTTGCATATAACATCACGAAATACATCACTTTTACTAGCAAACAGTTTTAAGATAGTGCAAGAACTCAATAACTAACATTATTTGACACCAGACTGAGAATTCATTAGTAATATAGGGATAAATAAAAAAGTACCAACCTATTAAATTCTCTAGTAGCTTCCATGATCACTGACAGACCACCACCTTGGTTGTCAACTGTGGCGTGCTGATCAGGCCCAAGCTGTCTCGAATTGTCATCCTTCTTCATAGCACTGGCGTCTACATGTTCAATCACACTCTCATCTATGCTAAATTTGGGCACAGAAGGATATTTTGACTGATCAATGTGGCTGGCTGGCTTCTTAAACTGGGACATGTTCGGAGTGCTTGCATCCTTTATGTTGAAATTAAACACTTGGGTGCAAGATGGCTCTTCATAGTATGCTGTCCTATTAACCTAGCAACAAAAATAAATAATTTAGAAAAAAATATACTCATAATATCTGTTAGTCAACAGGAAGACATTATTTATAAGACAAGATTCAAAAGTTCATCATAAAAATTGGGTAATTTCAAGATTGTTGGTGAAAGTACCAAACATTAACCAGTGCATTTTGGCTTGCAAAACATTGGCTTTAAGATTTACATAAAAATACATAAATAATATGATATGGTATGATTATCATGTCTGAAACAAACAGAGATAACAGATAAAAGAAATTGTTTATTACATTTTGTTGAGGTGCTGCCACTGGAACAGTGAACTTGTTGGCATTTTCCTTGTCCTCAGGCAGAGTTCTCACATCTGGTATTTCTGGTTTCTTCTTAGTGTGCATGGCCATAGTGATAGAGCGATCCTCATGAATGTCAAAGTTTGGAACTTCAAACTGTTGTACAACTGGCTGAACCATTGATGGCTCTGTGAAATATTAAAAAGTAGTAATTAGGCTCTGTTAAAAATGGTCTAATTCTTGGCTGAAATAGATACACTTTACAACACCGCAGAGGAAATATTTGACAAGAAACTACCTCTGATTTCTATAATTGAAAAGTGAAATGCTTACCATTATCATTGAATAAGTTTCTAAGCTCCCATCTCGCTTCCTTAGTGTTAACAGTTACAGAGTCACCAAGGAGGTTGCCCATCAGACTCCTGTTAAATTCCTCCATCAAATTATTTTTGCCATAGTTACCAGCAGCATTCTCGTTACCATAATGGTCAAGTCTGCCTGCTTGGTTTTCTTTGTCAGAACTGTGTTGCTTCTGACTGTCATCATGTTTTTTGACACTGAGTTCACTGAATTCTTTTGAATCCAAATTGACCAGAACCTTTGGCTCACCAGGAGAATGCATATTTGTAACTTTCGTAATATTTTGCAAGGTTGGCATGTTCAATGGCATCAATTGTCCTAAATGATCCTGCTCAGTGTCTAAAGCACAATTGGCCAAGGTTTCCAGAGCACTACACTGGGCCAGTGTTTCGTTTATGTTATTATAATTTTGCTCAACTTTCACTTGAGGAGACACTTCAGTCTTTACTGTTCTAACAAGGTTGTATTTTCTAGAACGAATTTCTTCTAAACTATATTCTTGATCATCAACATAAACCTGCAAAGAATTAAAGTAGAATAATCTTCTGCTCCAAAAAACATTGAAAAAGTATGAAAATATTAATTTTGTAAATAATTACCTGAGATTTATTGTAACAGGGTATTTTGGTCGAGTCTGGGGGATCAGGTACACATAGAGGCACATTAAATGACAAATCTTCAGCACAGTATGCCATATGATTTGCTGGAAGCCGCAGGACATCATCTTCATCTTCATATGCTGTTTTGCATAAAAAGAATTCACATTAGGAGTATAAAGACTTAATTTTTTTTCTGCAGACACTAAATAAATTGTATTGCTAATAATCAAAGTAGTATGCAAGATTGTTGAATAAAAGTTGCTACTTACGAGTGAATGGCAGTGGTTGATGAGGTACTAGGTTTGTATGCACCATTTTAGTCTTAGGATTAGTCCATATTCCAACTTCCTTTTCATTCTCAACATTACAGGCTTGCACCAGTGAAGCAGGCCCAGGATTTTCAGCAACAGGTATTCCTGCATGTGAGGTTGATGGAGCATCCTAAAATAATGATAAATGTGGAATTGAACCTTTTACCAACCCATTAATAAATTATTTACAAAAATAGGTATCATAAAAAAATGCTTAATTTTATTTAATTTAATAACAAATTAATACATAGGGCAATCATAGATTTTTGTATCTAAGCAACCAAAATTATCTTCTATGGTGTTATGTAATGTTTTTCAAGTACATTTAAAAAATAAAAGTAGCTAATTAGTTAATGGATACCTACCTCAAAAACATTGACCATAACATTTGATTGTGGCATTCTATTGTCGAAATGATTAGGTTGTTGTCTCACAACACCGGGCATATTACTCCGGACGCTTTCACCGACCCTTTGGACGGGCACATTGGCAATATTGCGCCTTTTGAATGACTTAAGTGAAGTCAACGCCATTCTGGTCTCGGCCAAAGCTGAAGCTGCCTTCCTTTTAGTTGGAGAATCATCATGAAGCATTCTTTGGGCAAAAAATAATTGGAAGTTCCTGAAAGTAAAGTGTAATTAGAGAAAATTCAATCCGATTTATGATATGTAACAACCCCGACAGGCTACATGTACTAAAATAGCAGACTCGATGAAAAAGATTAATTATTTTTAAATATACCTTGGCATTAAACCAAATTAATGAAACAAAAAACACTAATAAAATATACTAGTTCATAAATTAGTCTATGAGATTATTAGCTAATGATACAATTAACTAAGCATAATTCACTAAGTAGATGATGAAACTTGTTAATTATGAATGATGAGTACCTCATTTGAGACATATTTACAGCAATGGTACAAAAATTATCATATTTTTCATATTGAATTGATGATAAATTAACACAAACCCATTTTATGAAGCTCATTATTGTTTTATAAAAACCAAAACACACTATTTATTATTTATTACCAAATTATTTTCATTATTCTTTATTTTAGTTTGCTTTGAACTTGAAGGTTTATTTTAACAAGGTTTGACAATCAGATTATTTTTATTTTTGCTCACACTATCTACCAATTTAAATGGAAAATAAATAAATAAATCTGTTTTAATGTAAATATATCAAAAATAGGGCTCAAATGAATCATTATAATCTCCAAGACATCTGGTATGTGAATTTTAGAGAATTGTTTCTGTAATCCAACACAATTTTATGATGAAGAAGTAAAAGCAAAACACCCCACTCACATATGAGCCTGTTCCAATTCATCCAAAGGCTGGGCCTTGGCTTGCAGCCCCAGCATGTACACCTGGTTAGCCTTTTTGTAATCACCAGATTCCTCACAGTAGCAAGCCCAAGCTCTATAGAACTCGGAGCATTCCACACCAATCCCAGTATTATACAACCTCTGGTATATCTCCAGAGGATTCGAAAGGCAATCAACCTAAAATAACAATTTGATTTTATGTATCAACATCAAAATTGATGATTGAAATGAGTAAATTCATTATATGGTAGAAAAACAGTGATAACTCAACTTACATATTTAATCCATAGTTTTACAAGCCTTCTGTCTTGAAAATATCTTTCATCCTTCTCAAATAATTGCAAGCAGTCTTTGATAAGTTTATCTATATTACCCTCATGCCCATGTTTAGGAAAAGACTGCTCAACCCATTGGATATAGTTGAACCATGGGTCTAGAGGGTCAGGGCCCTGATAGTGCCTTATTGCCGCTTCGTGCTCCCTGCAAAAGAGGTCGTAGTGTCACTCACTGTAATACGTGACTGATTTCATAATTTGGATGCCTGTTTCGAAAGGACCATTGGAAATGTCTCGACTTAAATAAACAAGGAGGAATAAGAGTAAAATACGCCTTTTTCGACGGTTTATATTCCAAAGAACGTAACCACCCGCATAATAAACATCTGAGTACATTAAAAAACTTACTCTTTTTGCTGCTGCAGCTGTTTTTGGGCATCAACATCCGACTGAGCTTGTAGAGCAGTACCCAACTGCATGAGGTTTCTGCCACCTCTAAGGGGCTGGATATTTTCTTTACTAACGTCGATGTCCATCGTAGAATTAAAATAATGCCGATTTATCACAGCATGAGGAATAAACACGAGTCACTTGGTCACAAAATAAGCACTCTCTGAAAGCTGGTTATCCGGCTCCAAATAAGAACTTGAATGTCCTTTTCCATGAAAACGAATACACTAAGCAGTAAGAAATAATTTACCGTCGTGTAATTACAAAAAAATAATGTTTTACAGGTTTCAAAATCTAAAAAATTGGTGTCTTCCAACTGAAGCACCAAAGACTAACCTGAAACTGACAAAAGCTATAGATTTCCTTGTCTATGACAAAATTCAAAATTTTCAAACGGTCGTTGGTAAACTTGGCGCTTGGTAAAAAAAATACTGCAGTAGATTCAATTTAGATTCTACTTTATTTTGATTTGATTTTATTTGGTATGTGATTGTAGAAAACTCAAGCAAAGTCCCAAGCAGAAAGAACCACGGTCACGAAAAAAGAAAAAAAAATTACCCGTTTTTGTCACTCCAAAATTCCAAATGACTAAAAAAATATTGTAAAACAAGAAGAAAAATGCTTTGATAAATATTGAAGCGTAAGCGGTTGTTTCTACTATTCAATTACATTGCCACAAATCTTGGCAATCTTCCAAAAGTGTTATAAATGAAGAATGTTCACTAATTTTGTTTTTTAGCTTTCTGTACTCTCTGTTAAAAATAAAAAATACACGTGAAAGAATTATTTCGATACGTCAATTAGTTTCCAAGATATTGAATTTTAAAAGTGCGGGCGGCGGCCGGCCCGCCATTTTATGCGCGTGACGTCATATTACAGTGACTGGCTCATATTTGTATGGGTGGAATCTTGCAAGCTGAATTAAGACCCACTTCCAGGCAACCGATTAAGCTGAAATTTCGCAAACACATGTGATTTGGATGACCATGCAATATTATGATGACATGGAGCTGATCTGATGATGGAGCTGGAAGGTGGCCATAAGAACTCTATAATAAAACGACTTAAATCCATCGAGTTTGGGTTCGTTCGTTTTGTATTGACGAGTACTTTAATTCTATATAGTAATCAGGGTCTAATGATGGAGCTGGAAGGTAATTCGCAATAAAACGACACAATCGCATCAAGTTTGGGTTTGGTTCAATTTTAATTTCTGTGATGGGTCTGGGTGTTAATATGTATAATAAGTTTGTATTTACAAAAAAAATGTATTTAAGTATGTTTATATCCGTTTTCTAGTGAGCGGATACTGTGAATGTACGTCACGCGGGGTCACGTGACCGTCGGCGGCACTCAATATTTAAGCGAACTTTGAATGCCTATAAAATCATAACTACTGGGTATTTTTGAATGAAATAAAAACTAATGTATTTGTAAATGTAAAAGCCTAACTGTAACATAGGTTTCAAGTGATTTTGCATACCTAGTAACATTCTCAATTGGGTATCAATTGAATATTGATTACAACACTACATAATGTACACAACACTATCTCGGTATCTTGGCTATAACTTGGCCAATGATATCAATGTTGTCTATGCCTTTTAATTTTTATTTGCCCGTTTATTGCACTGGCACTGACAGTCGTTCGAATAAACTGACATTCAACTTGTCACATTTTGTCAATCAATCTGTCACTTTTCATGTTTAATCACAATTTTGTGAAAATAATTTCAATTTTTATATCAATAAAAACTATTCGAATTGAAATAGAAGTGAGTGTTTAATAAAATTAATCATGTCTAGTTTACGCATGCAAATCGATAAGAAGAAAGCTCAGGAAGAAATGCGTAAATTAATGGCTGAACGCCGTAAAAAGGATCAGAAACCTGTTAAAATTGACAACCCACTTGCAAAGTACAATAATGCAGGGCAACTCATGTGCGTGCTTTGCTCATCAGTAGTCAGATCAGAACAAGTGTGGCCAGTTCATATAAACAGTAAACAACACCGTGAAAATGTGAATAAAGCAAAACAACTCAAAGAGTTAACCAACAACTTTACTGTTGGAAAACTAAAACATAAGAGTTCCAGCCCACCAAAAGATGCTCCAGAAGAGAAAAAGATAAAGGGTATATTAAAAAATGCACCTCCACCGAAGCCAGTGGTTGTAGAAAAGCCTAAAAACAATGTCCCTCAAATTGTCACATTTCACAATGAAGAAATTAAAAGGAAACCATTAAATCCTGCTATTCTAGCAGCTATTGCTAAAGGTATACCACAATGCATTAATTTGAGTTAAAACTTTGAAACATTGTTTAATAAATTCATTTATTTCTTTTTAGATGAGCAGTCTTCATCTAGTAAACAAGAACAAGACTCAAAAACACAACCAATTGTTGAACAGCCTATTCCTGAAGGATTTTTTGATGATCCAATACAAGATGCTAAAGTAAGTTGTTAATTTTTTCGATTGTTATAATGGTTATAAAAGACAGATTTCAGTATCACAAACTTGAATATATTTTGATTTGATAACATAATATTTACTTAAACTTAACAATAATTAAATGCACCAAAAACATTCCCAAGTATTATTCTCAATCTTTTACTCTTTTGTTTTGTTCTTTAGCCCAAGTTTTTACTTATTTTCATAGAGCTCTTCAAAGGCTTCATGAATATATTCAATCATATTAGATGCTAGCATGCTCCGACCCTTCACTTTGAATGCCTTTTCATTGCACATTCTAACCATACGTGATGCTGCATAGCAAGACAGTGACGCTGCAGCCAGATCTTTATTCTCTGTTTTAATATTGATATTATCAATGTTATCTAACATCCAATGTAAAAAAGTAGCAATAGATCCCGATAGTAAGTCACCCTGCCCACCACATCGTCGACCAGACCCTCCCAAGTTCGATTTCCATTGAACTTCAGGATAAACACTAAAAACTTCATCTACAGCACCCTTCTTCATAACTACTACATTTCTTCCCAACTGGGTCAAACCAGTTTGCCCATTCACTTTATTGCACAGTCTTTCAAACTCAATTTTATTTGGAGTCAGTATCACAGGGGATGAGAACCCCTTTATCAAGTCAGGCTTTTCTGTTATTAGAAATAGACCATCAGCATCTATTACTAAAGGTATTTTCTTTTCTTTGATTGTGTTTATCATTTCTGTTACTACTTGAAATGTAGTTGACTCTCTTCCTAACCCTGGTCCTATTACTATAGCATGTAACCTATCAAGCCATGGTGATATTTTCTGTACAGCATCTGTTTCATCCAGTAAAGGGTGAACTATCAACTCAGGACTGTAGGATTTTATGACAGTAGCAGCTGATTTAGTGCAAAATATGTGCGCTAGGTCTGCTCCGACCTGTAAATAACAAGTTTAAAGTTTACTGCAATGTACCTAAGCTTAAAACTATTTTTTACTTTTGCCACAAAATCGGACTGTATGAAACAGGCTAACAAACTTTGAGGGCGCTGATTCCCGCAAAGTAAGGAGCTCCTGTATATTCTAGAGAGCCCCCAACTATTCCAATCCGACCTGCTTGACCTTTGTGTTTCGAATCGTCTAAAGGCGGTATGCACGCCTTTATTGACTGTATCGCACAAGTTTGATCCATCTTAGTGCGCTGTATTATTTGTAATGCCTTATTCTTTCCCGGGATCCTAGCTATATTTCTTGTTAATCCAAGAAACATTTGGTTTACGCTTAACAACAAAAAATCCTTATCAACAATCACTTGGCCACCCAGCCAGAGCCATAGACAAGCTTATTTTGACATTTGTTTTCGTCTTTAGATTTTGTAAATATAGCAAAGGAAAAAAAACTATACAGATAAAAGTAGTCGCACACTATGTCAACCAAAGTTTCATCTTTTTACAGGTCAGAAATATTGAATACAAAGATCCTGTCGAAGAGGAATGGGAAAAGTTTCGTAAAGAGATAAAAGAAGAAGCAACTGCTTCTGCTGAAATCATAGCTGGTGAACAAGAAGAAGCTACAACTGAGCGGCAGATTGATGAAATTGATGAACAGATCAGGAACTGGTCAAGGTATTATAAACTATTAATTACTTACATTGACTAAATATGAATTCATGAAACATTGAAAACGTTAAACTACTCTATTAAGATGTTTTACATTCCGTTGCACTGTGTGTTATTTCAGGGTTTTGGACTTGGAATTAAAAAAAGAAGAAACAAAGAAAAAGACTCATGACATAGAACAAATGGATGAAGATGAACACAATGACTCAGAAAATGAAGAAGATATTGATGAATTTCTGGACTGGCGGGCAAAAAAGTCATATTCATAATCAATAAGAACTTCTGTAAATTATATAATTTTAATAGTTTGTTAATATCTTGTCTTTTTATTTATTTTTAATTACGACCACATTAAGATTACGAATTCGCCACTCGCCACGGCATAGTACAAATACTCGAGTATTCTCTGTCTACGGAACACACGCACTGACTGTGGCGTACTCACCACTTTTTCCAAAAATCATCACATGCAAGATGGAAAGAAGTTTAAATCAAGAGGTACAAATTTTATTTTTTTTCCGAACCGCAGTTCGATATTACGTGAACCTTCATAATCATCGTCATCATTTCAGCCATAGGACGTCCACTGCTGAACATAGACCTCCCCCAATGCTTTCCATGTTGATTGATTGGTAGCGGCCTGCGTCCAGCGCTTCCCCGCTACCTCATCTGTGCCGCTACCTTTACGATGTCGTGGGTCCACCTTGCAGAACTGATGGCCGATGGGGGCGCAAGGTTCTGGACTGGAATAGAGGTCGCGTACCGGAAAACGCAGCGTGAGACGTCCACCTACAATAGGGTGGAGCGTCATTGTATGGTTAAAAAAAAAGTTACGTAAACGAACTTGAATACCTGCTAAAAGTTGCATGAGAGCAAGATAATAACAAGGATATTTTTATTTTATTTTTAAAATGTATTTTTTAGCCCTCTACCGTCGTTTTAATTTAATATTTTTTTATTGTATGGCAATTTTCTAAAATCTGTGTATTATTAAACAGAACAATGACAATAGAATTAATTTAAAGGTGTTTTGTAAATAGATAATTAACTTTTTAAAAAAATAAAACCGACTTCAAATGCGTGAACACAAAAAAAACTAAAAATTAAAAATATTGCGTATAAAAAAGTTCATCCCCAATTTTCCACCCTTGGGGGTGAAATATTTTCTTCAAATTCGCATGAAAAACCACCCTTTTGATAATACCTATTCAACTAAAAAATAATCGTTCAAATTGATTTATAATCGGCGGAGATATTGCGTATAAAAAAGTTCATCCCCAATTTTTCACCCTTGGGGGTTGTTTTTTCTATTATTAAATTTAAATGGGACCACCCTTGAGGTATTACCTATACGCCGAAAAAAGATTTTTTCAAATCGGTTCATAATTGGCGGAGTTATCGCGTAACAAACATAGAAAAAAAAAAAAAAAAAAAACATACGGGTCGAATTGAGAACCTCCTCCTTTTTTTTGAAGTCGGTTGAAAATAAATTTTATGAATAAAAAAGTTTTATTCAAAAATCACTGTTAGAAATAATTGAAAAAATATATGGAAAAATCACAAAATTTTGATTTTTTTAATTTTTTATTTAGAACATTGCAATTCTATTGGTATTGAAAGATGTCATAAATATTCCTCGGTCAATTGTTTCCAAATCCATCTTTTGCTTTAGAAACATTCACTATTTTAAAATTAATTCATATCAATGAAAGGTTAAATTCGGATTTTTGAATGCTCTAATACTACAGGTACTTTGTTGTCTTTTCTTGCTGCCATTATTTGTCTCAAGCTCTCTGATATACATAATTGTTTTTCATAGTACATCAAAGCTAACAAAAGATGCTTAGGGTGTGCAAAAAACGTGACTCTTTGAATAGCTCGTTCAATAATTTTCTTAACATTTGATTCTAAAGACTTTAATATTTTATTTATTTTATTTTATTTTACTTTATTCGGAAAACAAACAGTGTTAATTGACTTATTAACTATCTCAATATAAAGCTTTACACCAATTATATGTTTTCGCATACAATAACTAAGATAATGTTTACTAATATACTTAAATTATTTTATACTTCTTACGCCAAAAATTAAATAATGTAATCAATTTCAGTCTTGCTTTGCTTGATCTGATCTAAAGCTCCCGTTGATATTTTTCTATAACGTTTCTGATCTAGTGAAAATGCTTTTTCTAATAATGTTACTTCTCATCTTTTGGACAATTACAAGTGCTCAAATTACTAGATTTATAAGAAAACTATCTAATAGTTCTTGTATGCATTTTTTCCATTGCTGTAGTTTAGGGTTGAAGTTATCTGATTGTTTTGGCTATGGAAAGCGAATGAAATGTGAATACTTATTAGAACAACACTTTAAAAATTGTTTAGTCGTTTTATCGTTGTATCGTAACAACAGGCTAACAAATTTTCCTCTTAGTTTCGACTAAAATTTGAGAAATACAACGTGCTGTTTACCTTTTTTTATTTTATTTCCGATTAGCGACCCGCCCCTGCTTCGCATAGGTACAATGTAATGTATTATAGATGACCCACGCTGAACTGTCCCGACAAACTCAATGACAGGGGGGCGCTACCATCGTTCAACTATATGCAGTGGCGGATTAAGAGTATCCGAGGCCTTAAGCACAGAACCTGTGTAGGCCCTCTATTGCTTAAATGGAAATGGAAGGAATGGAATGGAAGGTATAAAGTATAAAATGAAAGTTCATCAAAATAGAAAGTGTAGTAGGTAAAATGTAAAACTTAAAACATTATTTTCCTTGCCTTAATCAGAGCAAACTCCGAGATTACATCGTCGAAATTTATCCGACGAAGTATGTCTGCCTCAATACACATTAATGCTAAATAATTAAGCTTGTCTGGACAGATTTTTGTTCTTTGCGGGTTTTTCAACCTTTTTAGTTGTGAGAAGGATCGTTCAGCAGAGCAGTTAGTAATCATTAAGCTGTGAAAGATTCTAAACGCAACCACAATGATAGTCTTACACTAGCACACTTCTTTTGTTTCTCTTCTTTTTTCACATCGCATGTTTATTTTAATACACATACATATACACAATTATTATTATTTTAATACGGGTATTATTTTATTATGTAGCATCTTTAACCGCTTGAGTCCCAGCCGGCATTAATTAATGTCATAACAATTGATTATCTATTGTGTCTAGATTCGCGGGCCTTGAAGGATTAATTTACTATAATTATGTTTATTCAACAAATGTTTGCACATTATTATTATTGTTATATATTTATATTTAAACGACCTTGTTGATATGCAGTTTAGGTTAGTGTCCGTGACTTCCACTCGGCATGGGGCCCACTGAAAACCAGGGTCGTGGCCTTCCCCACCGTGGGCCACGGCATATGCTGAGTGGAATCCCATTGCGATGGGCATCGCTGTTGCGACAGGATAGCACTGCTCACTGCTCAGTTCACTTTTTATTTCCTTGTAATATTTATGTGCCATTTCTGTCTTTTTCTCTGTCATGTATAAGTGATGTTCATCGTAATAAATTTTTCTTTCTTTCTTTTAACGCCACTTGTATATTTGGGAAAACGCACTTTACTTTATCTACTCTATAATATTGTAAAGAGGAAAACTTTGTTTGTTTGGTTGTAATGAATAGGCTCAAAAACTACTGGACCGTTTTTAAAAATTCTTTCACCATTTGAAAGCTACATTACTCACGAGTAACATAGGCTAAATCTCGATAAAATGTAGAAATGAAAAGAAACGCCTCCATTAGGGTGTCCCAGGCTAGTAGGGCGAAAATTTTTTTTTCAATTTCTGGTACGCATACCCTTTAGTTTTTTTCTATTTGACCCTAGCAACTAAAATATCAAATATTATTAGTATCGGATAACTATAACCCGTGCCGACTTGACGTCAAACTTTTACCAAAATGTTTGTAGGTATGAAGCTGTATAGGATACTGTAGATTGTGGAACTTAACATTTGTTTAGTAAATACAACGCTGTTTTAGCTGCATATTATTTTAATTAAATATCTCTTATTAAAAAGATGTTAATAATTCGTAAATTTTCTTTTTCGCCATAAAAGTTGTACATTAATTTAAGCGATCTTTTCGCTGCATCAAGTTTCTAGCGCATTGTAAAGAAGCATAATTAGATCATGGAGTAGGACTATCGTTCATGAAACTGTCAGTTTGTTTGTTGATTGAACAAGACTATGCTTTTGATTAAAACAAAGTAATAAACAAGACAGCCACTCCATCTATCAAATACCTTAGATGCTGACAAAATTTTGGAGTCTTTAAAGCTATTTTTGAGATGGTTTGGATAATAGGCACTTCGATACTTTACCTCCCGCGCGGCTAAGTAAAAAGTACTGACATTATCGATGCAAGTCGGCACGGGTTGCCGTGGTTCTATCTAGGTATACAAAATTTTATATATTATTGTTTTGACACGATTCAAACATAATTAGAGGGTATGCGTTGAAAAAAAAAAGACTTTGATTTTTTTGGGACACCCTAGCCTCCATCCTCTGCTGGCGCGCCAGCAGAGGATGGAGGCCCCTGGAGAACAGGGGCCCCAAGCACGTGCTTGTAGTGCTTATACGTTAATCCGCCACTGACTATATGGTTTCCAACATGGCAAAAATCAGAACTAGCGATCCGGTATTGACAGTGGCGCCCCACTGTCAATGTCATGCATAGGACAGTTCAGTATTTTGGAACTATATAACCTTCATTCAAAAAAAACAGGTGTCAGTGATAACACTGATTAAGGTACAAAACAAATAAGGAGATCCTAAAGTAGGTCACTACGAGTGCTTAATTTCGATTTTATTTTGACTTTGGAACAATAAAATTAGACAACGCAATTACGAACTATCTACTTGATTAATATCAGTTAACTAAAGATGAATACATAAGACCAAGATAGATGAAGAAAGTAGGTAACTGGACTAATTCTGATATTAACAGTTCAAGTTGCAAAGTTACGCGCTGACTGTGAGTTTAGCTTGTAATCGGCGCTTTTAATAATGTATTGTTTTAAGTTTATGACAAGCTTATTAATGATATACAATAATTTTTACGATGTACATTATATTTAAAGTTAAAAAAATATATTATTTATCAAATAAAAAACTATTCTAAGGTAATTTATGATTTTTGCAATAGTCCTATTTTTTCATTTTTATGAAATATTCAAAAGCCAGTAGAGGGCTAAAAAATGGTCGCAATATTTTTTTATTTATTTTTCTCGTAACCGTTGCAACAAGATGCAACTTTTAAGAGGTATTCACAAACGCAAATGTAAAAAAAAATTTTTCGCTCCACCCTAACCTACAACCTTAAAGCTAAGAAACAATTTAAAACACGTTTGGCTGTATATTTAGATACTTTCGCGCAGAAAAATGCGGCGATGACTATCATTTTTTATTTTGACAGCTTCATTTTGACATAATATAATCAGAATATTTTTGTTGTTTTGTTCAAAAGTGCCGGTTGCAAGTTTTTCAAAGTATTTTGGAGTTCCTCTTAGATTAATAAAAGAGTTCCTGAATTAATTACTAAGTCATTTTAATTGACTACTTTAATATACCAAGCTCCTAATAATTTTCAGTTTAAAGGAACTGTTTGAAACTCTTCACAATGACGACGCAAGACACTGAACAATATCGGGAATTTCTAAGACAATTACAAAGAGAAGAACATAGACCAACTGCTCTGAATGATATCAAAAACTTATTTACCTATAAACCAGCCGGTGAAGCGACAACAACAATAAAAGATGTTGGAATTTCGAAAATTGTCGAATGCCTGAATGTGCCAGACAAGTATGTAACATAAAATAATGTGTTTGTGAACTATATACTATAAACTAATAACATTATTATGTTGATTGTGGAATAATTAACTTTCAGGACACAGGTTGATCTGACTTGTGAAGTTTTAAAAGTCTGCTTTGACAAATTTGAACCTGGGGAGGTTGTGAAGAATTATACAAGTCATGTTATGTATTTATTGCGGCATGAAAAGAGCTGTGTCCGAAAACTGGCAACTGATGAGGTAGGCAATGAATAGTGTTGTTGTTTTGTTTATATTTCTGATAAAAAAAATATTTGTATAAATAAGTAAATTATTTCAATTTCTAATGTTAAATTAAATTTCTAGGTCTACAAAGCAGTTGCACAGGATCAAAATCTGCTGCCTATCCCACAATACATTGATGTGTTTGTAGCTGTTGCCCAGCTTGTTATTGATACAGATATTGGTGTAGCTAACAAAGCTATTCTGATCACGTCTAATTTACCATCAGCGGCATATCCAAAAGTGTTGGAGGAGATGAAGATTGCGTTAGAATACAATGCTAGCAGTAAATGCAACGCCTATGAGGTAAGAGCCATTATTTCTTTAATTCTTTTAACCATGATTTAAAAGTGTTATTGTCACTAAGCATTCCTAATATGATTTTCAGGTGGTTGTGAACATTTCTTCAAAGTCATATGAACTGTGCAAGTTATGTAACGATCAAGGATATATCGATCACATGCTATCTGAACTCCAGTCAGATGATGTTTTGTATCAGTTGAATATACTGGAGTTATTATCAAGACTGGCGATTCAACCACATGGGATTGGTTACCTTGTAAAGCAAGGTGCCTTGAAGAAAATTTCAGATTTAGTTGTTGAACTGCCAAATAATCCACTATGTGGTTTACTCACACCTGGTAAATGTTATTTTGTTATTCCATATACATAAAAAATGATGATAATGAAAATTATTAAAACATTTTTGTTCATTCAGGTTACATAAAATTTGTTGGATCAATTGCACATTGCTATCCAAAGGAAATACTTGATAAGTACCCTATATTGGTGAACTTAATGTTTGAAACATTTGAGTCAGGAGACCCAACCTTACTGCCTGTTGCTTTGGACACATTGGGATTTATTGGAACTACCATTGAAGGGAAGCTCTGTTTGGCAGCTTTGGGTATGTTTTTATTATTTGGCTGCAGTCCAAAATACATGTTCTGAGTAGTTTATTATAATATACCTTCAATAACTACTTACATAATTTTCTAAAAAAAAACTTATTTTCATAACAGGTAGCAAGTATATCCTTGCTGTTGAAAAAGTGGGACAAATTATCAGAAACAGTGCAACAGAAATTAAGAGCCGAGCACTGAATTGTTTTGCTAACTTGATTTGTGTTGATAAAGATCCTAGTGTACCAAGAGGTGGTCCTGTTGACCATAGAGTAACTCTGATGACAAGGGAATGGTTTAGAAGTCTGAGCTCCAGCCCGCCATCCATGGAGACTTTGTTTGAGATCTGCAAAAATCCTTTCCCTGAAATAAGGTTGGCCGGTTTAGCCTTGCTAGATGCAGTGTGTCAACATCAATGGGGCGAAGAATTAGTTGCAAGAACAGCAGGTACCTTTTAACTGTTTACCCAATGCAAAATTTACACATAATTAATCTATTCTTATACAAAAATTTTTTTTCACAGGATTTGTTGAGTATCTTCTGGATCGCTCCAATGATGCTACAAAGGAATCTAAGGAAGCAAAATATGATATTATTAAAAGATTGGCAAATTCAATGGCATTTGATGCAAGTATTATTACAAGACTTCAAACGCATGTGGAACAAGGACCATTTTACTCTGAAAGTGCATTAGAAGTGGCCATGGAAGAAGGCGATTAAAAGTTTTTTAACACAAATATTTATTTGAAAGCTAATATTTCTAGTTTTGTTTCCTAATGTTAAACATTGAAGATAGACTGAGAGTCATAAATAAAATGTTAATTCAAAATTTTCATAATGAAACAAATAATATTGCATTTTGTACCAACTATTGAAATTAGTTTTCTTCTTAAAATTTCATTTTACTCTAAAAGTGCAATAAAAGTGGCCATGGTAGAGAAGGCAAATAAAAAGAATTTAAGTTTTACACAAATATTTATTTGAAAGTTTTACAAATTTCATACAGTTTTGTTTCATAATGTTTGTAAACATTGATGAATTGATGACACACTAAATTTAAAATTAAATAAATATTACAGTTTTGTACAAATTATTGAAATTTATTTCTTCCTTTTACTTTTGGTTTCTGTCTTAGGCGCTGCCTTTCTCTTTGTTGCTTTTTTGTCACCACCATATTTAGCTGCTAAATCATCAATGAAGGAATCCATTTGTTGGGCTCTGGATTGTTGTTTTTGTTTTATCATTAGCTCTAAGCTATTATTCTCTGTAAGTAAACAAAATACAAGTTAGAAATTTTCAAATAAGTTAACTGTAAAAATTGTTTATTGTTCCAAATAAAAAAACTTGAAAATAGTTATTGACTAAAAAAAGTCTCACACAAATTTTTTTTTTTTCTTACCTGATCCTAATCCTAATTCATTTTTCAGTTCTTCAGCTTCCTTAGCTTCACGATTCTCTTTGGCCCAACGACGCTTCCTCTTCCTGGCTGGTTCATTTGTGAATATTTTATATGGTGGTATTTCACCATTTTCGATCATTCCCTAAAATGTTGAACAAAATTTATACATATTCAAAAAATCATTGGTATAAAAGGTTAGTAACCACCAAAATTTAAAACTTACACTTAAAATTCCCCTTATCCTTGATTCCTGGTCTGACCGAGCAAACTGTACTTGATCACAGATATAGTCCATATCTCCTTTACCAGATAAATAAGCAACTTTGAGATCATTCTTTTCCTGTTCAGATCCTAAAAGTGGCATACCATTAATAACATTAGAATTTTCATAATTGCAAATAGACTAAGGGAGGAGACCTTACCAACATATTCCTTCTCATAGGCCTTGATATCCTCATCAGTTATTTTCTTGAATAACATCCTCCAGTAAATAGTCCAGTCTCTGTCCACAATAACATTGTAGTCATCATCATCAACACTTTTTGTCTCATCATATAGGGCCCTTTTGTTTGGATCACTGAGAATAGTGTGAATGCTGCCAAGTACTTTGAATTTTTCTGTAGCTTCAAGTTTTTCATTTTCATCTACACGATCTGGGTGCACTTTTAAGGATAGCTTGTGGTAAGCTTTTTTAACTAAAATAGAAAATGTTCAAGTAAGTATACAATAAAAATATTAGGACCAGTTTTTGGCTTGTTCTAATTTCGCCAGATTAACTACCACCATCCTATTTAAATCAAAGTGCCTCAGTAACAAGCATTGTTATTGTAAGCAGTTGGAGGTAGAATAGCCCGTTTTTTTTGTGGTTGAGTATTCCGGGTGAAGCTCGCTTCAGCCTGGTAATCACTTTCCATCAGAGATGCTGTCTATAAGCGTCTTTGTTGTGGGTATAAAACCAAAAGAGAATAGGTACTAAAACCTCCCTTACCTTCCTTGTCGGTAGCCTTTTCTGTTATTCCCAGGACTTCGTAAAGATTACTAGTTTTAAAATACTTATCACATAATTCAATGAGGCCCATTTTAGTAATGATTTATTGTTATTATTTATACAAAATTATTTAGATTTCCAAGCCAGTTTTACGCGCCAAAGCTCTCGGCCGTTTGACAGGACAGAAAACTGGCTGACAATGACAAAGATTGACATTGACATTAGTTTTTTTTATAAAAATTTTACAGCTTCGGATCCATGAAGCTAAATGTTCGTATCCCGTCCATAGAGCCATTATAGACATTTTTTTTTTCGTAGAAGTTTTACGGTAGGGTTATTCCATACACTAGAGAAACTATGGAGTAAAACTGTCTGCATAACTAAGTAATAGAGGGCGCTGCATTACTGTTATTGTTTTTGTAGGTATTTGAGTTTTGTGTTCTTCTGTGGGTCTAGTCAAAATGCCATCGCAAACCAATAGGAAGTTTTCACTAATGTCAGTCGCCGCGTCACCAGTAATTCGATTCGATCGGAAAATGGCAGCCAAAATGCACATTGAACCACCAACGACGCGGCGACATAAAAGTTCATTCAATATCGAATAAAAGTTAAAAAATGTTTATGACTTTGCGATTGTTTTTACTTTTTTTAGCTTTTTTTTTTAAAATAGTTTCTTCCTTCTTTCTGCTCTCTGTTTACGTCTATGCTTCGCTGTCAAATTAGCTGTCAAAACGACATCGCGATATGCGGGTCTAGTCAAAACGCACTTTAAAATCGCAAACCCATCGCAAACCAGTCGCAAACAAATAAACAAATCGCAAAAGAGGTCGATAACAAAAAAGGCTTAGTCAAACGGCAAAAAATCGAATCGCAAAGCCCTACCTATCGATAATCGAAAGACTGGATTGAAATTTACCATACAAAGGCTTAGCCAACATGCATTTAAGACTCAATCAAAATCGAATCGAATCGCAACACCCGCCATTTTCATTGCGATTACTAAAACCCCGGTGATAAGCTTCGATTCGATCGAAAACCAATAGGGTGAGTTGCACCACCTAACTTTGACCGTAACTATGACGTTAACCGGAGTTTTTTGTATGGAGTTTGACAGATTTTAGACGTTTGTCAAAGTTAAACTAAGATGGTGCAACCCACCCTAAGGCTGTTTTGACAAATCCGTATCGCGATGTCGTTTTGACAGTTAGTTTGACGGCGAAGCATAGACGTAAACAGAGAGCAGAAAGAAGGAAGAAACAAATTAAAAAAAAATAGCTAAAAAAAGTAAAAACAATCGCAAAGTCATAGACATTTTTTAACTTTTTTTCGATTTTGAATGAACTTTTATATCGCTGCGTCGTTGGTGGTTCAATGTGAATTTTGGCTGCCATTTTCCGATCGAATCGAATTACTGGTGACGCGGCGACTGACATTAGTGAAAACTTCCTATTGGTTTGCGATGGCATTTTGACTAGACCCAATGGATTTGTCAAAACAGCCTTAGGGTGGGTTGCACCATCTTAGTTTAACTTTGACAAACGTCTAAAATCTGTCAAACTCCATACAAAAAACACCGGTTAACGTCATAGTTACGGTCAAAGTTAGGTGGTGCAACTCACCCTATTGGTTTTCGATCGAACCGAAGCTTATCACCGGGGTTTTGGTAATCGCAATGAAAATGGCGGGTGTTTCGATTCGATTCGATTTTGACTGAGTCTTAAATGCATGTTGGCTAAGCCTTTGTATGAGAAATTTCAATCCGGTCTTTCGATTATCGATAGGTAGGGCTTTGCGATTCGATTTTTTGCCGTTTGACTAAGCCTTTTTTGTTATCGACCTCTTTTGCGATTTGTTTATTTGTTTGCGACTGGTTTGCGATGGGTTTGCGATTTTAAAGTGCGTTTTGACTAGACCCACTGGTTTCTTTAAGTTGTCCATAGGAAGTCTCAGTAAAGCACCACAACTTTACTGCGACTCAAAGGATGGGAAGGGGTATCATCTATCATCCTTCATTTTATCATTACTTGATCTCATTTTGTAACTCGTATCACCTATAAACTTGAAAATGGCACAAATCAAGTCGACCTCGCGAAGGAATGAGGGCTATCGTTTTAGCGCTCACCAGTTAGCGCCACTGTAGAGTAAGGTCCTGTCACTTGCTAGTAGCGAAGACAGTGGCGCCAACTTGTGAGCGCTAAAGTGGTAGGAGGACTATCGCATTTGCACTCATCAAGATGCCGCCACTGTAGAGTAAGGTCCTGTCAATCGCCAGGGGTGCCAACTGTTAAGTATAAAAACGATAGCCCTCATTGCCAACATCGTCAAAAAAGAAGAAAAAGAAGAAGAGTTTTGTTTTTAATTTAATTTACATTAACTATGAATAAGTTCATACCTATTACCTACCTACGCTACGTTATGTTTCAATTAATAGAATTAACTTAATTAGTTTTTTTTTCTCTGGTCGTACAATCATGGGAAATAGGCATAGAAGGAGGGAAGCGATATTCCTTTTACCTTCTACCCTTTCTTCTATACAGGGTGGAATTTTGAAATGCCACCTGGAGGGAAAGCACTCTTAATATTGTAGATAGAAAATTTTCCTCTAAGAAAACATTCCTTTATTTTTGAAAAGAAATAGAACTGCATTGAAAGATTTCCAAAAATTTGCTTACAACATCCGGGAATCGAACCAACTAAAATCTGTTAAAAATTGCACCCTGTATTTTTATTGCATCGATCGTTAGCAGTTCTTTTTCTTTTCAAAAATGAAGGAATGTTTTTTTTGAGTAAAATTTTCTATTTACAGTATCTCAGACAGTAGTGCCAATGTCTAAACCACAAGTGTGTGATAAGACCTTACTCGCCAGAAGCGCCAACTGGTGAGCAAGTTGGCCTATGCCTTGGAGGCACAAGAGTAAAGAAACTAAAGTTGGCCTCTGATAAACTTTCGTAACCGGCGTAAATTATTATAACTCGATATACAGTCAACTTTAATACTAATAGTATTAAAGAGGCGATAGAGCGGAACCAAGGCTCCAAAGTGTTTGCAAGAGACAATTCTATTGGGCAAAGCCAGCTGACGAAGCTGAAGACGGCGGACGGTAGTGTAACGTCAACAAAAGCCGAGGTTCTGGGTGAGATCGAAAGGTTTTATGGACAGTTATATACCTCGGTCACCAAACCTGTTGATAGCTCAGCCACAGATCCAAGAGCTAAGCTAACCCGACACTATACCGAAGATATCCCGGATATCAGCCTATACGAGATTAGGATGGCTCTCAAACAACTTAAGAACAACAAGGCACCGGGTGATGACGGAATAACCTCGGAGCTTCTGAACGCGGGTGGTACACCGATACTGAAGGTCCTCCAGAGGCTCTTTAACTCCGTTTTACTCGAGGGAATAACGCCAGAGGCATGGAACAGAAGCGTGGTGGTGCTTTTCTTCAAGAAAGGAGATAACACCTTACTGAAGAATTACAGACCCATCTCCCTTCTGAGCCATGTTTACAAGCTGTTTTCGAGAGTCATCACGAATCGTCTCGCACGTAGGTTCGATGACTTCCAGCCTCCCGAACAAGCCGGTTTCCGGAAAGGTTATAGTACCATAGACCACATCCATACGCTGCGACAAGTTATACAGAAGACTGAGGAGTATAACTTGCCACTATGCTTGGCGTTCGTGGACTATGAGAAGGCCTTTGATTCGATTGAGACGTGGGCAGTGCTGCAGTCTCTCCAGCGGTGCCGTATCGACTATCGGTACATCGAGGTTCTAAAGTGCTTGTACAAAAACGCCACCATGTCGGTCCGAGTACAGGAGCAAAGCACGAGGGCGATTTCTCTACAGCGAGGCGTAAGACAGGGAGATGTTATATCTCCGAAACTCTTCACCGCGGCATTGGAAGACGCTTTCAAACTCCTGGAATGGAAAGGATACGGCATAAACGTTAACGGCGAGTACATCACTCACCTTCGGTTTGCCGACGATATCGTGGTCATGGCAGAATCGCTGGAGGACCTCGGCACCATGCTCGAAGACCTTAATCGAGTTTCCCAACAGGTAGGCCTTCGGATGAACATGGACAAAACGAAGCTTATGTCGAACGTCCATGTTGCGCCCTACCCGGTGTCGGTTGGGAGCTCGATTCTTGAGATTGTTGACAAGTATATCTACCTCGGACAAACGATCCAGCTAGGTAGGTCCAATTTCGAGAAGGAGGTCAATCGTCGAATCCAACTCGGCTGGGCAGCGTTCGGGAAACTACGCAACATCTTTTCGTCCAAAATACCCCAGTGCCTGAAGACGAAAGTCTACAACCAATGTGTGTTACCTGTGATGACTTATGGCTCGGAAACGTGGCCCCTCACTATAGGCCTTATACAGAAGCTCAAAGTTGCACAGCGTGCTATGGAGAGGGTTATGCTCGGTGTTTCTTTACGAGATCGAATCAGAAATGAGGAGATCCGTAAACGAACTAAAGTCGCTGACATAGCCCGACGGATCAGCAAGCTGAAGTGGCAGTGGGCAGGGCACATAGTACGCAGAACTGACGGCCGATGGGGCAGCAAGGTTCTGGAATGGAGGCCACGTACCGGAAAACGCAGCGTGGGACGTCCACCCACAAGGTGTACCGACGACCTGATAAAGGTAGCGGGAAGGCGCTGGATGCAGGCCGCTACCAACCGTGCGATGTGGAAGACATTGGGGGAGGCCTATGTTCAGCAGTGGACGTCCTGTGGCTGAAATGATGATGATGATACAGTCATGATAGGTTGAAGTTAATTATACCTAATACTGAGAATCTGAATACAAATAATTGAGACGTAGATTTATATTGTATTAATGTATTAATTCAACATTATTTAGGGGCTGCTAAATAGAAAAATAATAAACTAGCTTTTGCCCGCGGCTTCACCCGCGTGAAATTTAGTTTGTCACATATCGTTATAATTTATAGCCTATATGTTATTCTGGGTTATAAACAATAATACTGTAAAGTCTCATTAAAATCCGTTCAGTAGTTTTTGCGTGAAAGAGTAACAAACATCCAGACATCCATACATCTAGACATCCATACATCCAGACATCCAAACTTTCGCATTTATAATATTAGTATTGTATTAATGTATTAATTCAACATTATTTAGGGGCTGCTAAATAGAAAAATAATAAACTAGCTTTTGCCCGCGGCTTCACCCGCGTGAAATTTAGTTTGTCACATATCGTTATAATTTATAGCCTATATGTTATTCTGGGTTATAAAAATAATACTGTAAAGTCTCATTAAAATCCGTTCAGTAGTTTTTGCGTGAAAGAGTAACAAACATCCAGACATCCAGACATCCATACATCTAGACATCCATACATCCAGACATCCAAACTTTCGCATTTATAATATTAGTATTGTATTAATGTATTAATTCAACATTATTTAGGGGCTGCTAAATAGAAAAATAATAAACTAGCTTTTGCCCGCGGCTTCACCCGCGTGAAATTTAGTTTGTCACATATCGTTATAATTTATAGCCTATATGTTATTCTGGGTTATAAACAATAATACTGTAAAGTCTCATTAAAATCTGTTCAGTAGTTTTTGCGTGAAAGAGTAACAAACATCCAGACATCCAAACTTTCGCATTTATAATATTAGTAGGATAGTAGGAAGTAGGATACGATGGGCCATAATAATGGACCTTCATGCTAAAAAAATAAACATGTGTTTGTCTCTTTGTAATTTGACGTAAAATATTTTGAGAGACGCCATTTTTTAATTTGAATTTTGGGACAATTTTATTTTAGTTGCAAGGCAATATGGATTCATTGAGAGCTTCAGGTGATAATAATAAAACTTCCCCAAGATGCGTTCCAGAGAAAGATATAGCGCATGAAAAAGAAAATGTTCTTATGCCTGAAGCTGATGATTCCGAAGTGAAAGCGAACGAAGAGAAACCGAAGGATATAACTCCGCAAATCATCGAAGAAAACGAGTTGAAGTTGAAAGACAGAATTGCTCAATGTCGTAATATTATTGAGTCTCTAAAAATGGAACTGAGTAAAGAGAAATCTAAATTAGAAAAAGAGGCGAAAATGCCACAACTGCCTTCAGTGTCCGGCTCGGTGCCGGTGTATCATGACCTGAAGTGCGACGTGGATATTATGGGAGATATCAACTCTACGAGTATGTACAGCGCATGTGTTGATAGCAAACTGAATTGCGATGAAAGTCTTATTGAATATGAAAAGCAGTTGCAAAAATATCAAAACACGCTGAATATGGCTCAAATAGAAAAGAAAAACGCAATAAGAAAGCAAATGTTGGCGAAAGCCTACAAGCTGAAGTTATTAGAAGTCGAAAACCAATGTAACATTGAATTGCTACGAGTAAAGCAGAGTCTTCAATGTCTAGAGCCACTGCAAATGATAGCTAATAATTGGAAGAACTCGCCGAACGATTCTGCCTATGACTTGAATAATTACGAGCTGATCCCAAGATACCCGGAGTTAAACGCTCATTCGGGAAGTGATATCAATTCTTACAGAGACGATTGCGACAAGCCTTCGCCTGACAAATCAGGGATTTGCTGTAAAGAGGATTCGTCATCTTCGGAATGTTGATTAAATTTTGATACCTATCACGCGAAAAGTTTATTGGAAATTAAAATGAAAAATTTATTGGGACATTGTGTTTCTTTACAGATAGAGCTTTTCCACATTCACCGCCCCCTTTTTTCACTGATTTGAAATCGTAATCTGATTAAGTAACTGTAGGAGGGTAGGCACACCTTTTTACCGTTCAGTTATCCTACTGCTGTACCCTCTGTTACAACTAGGAGTTTCTATAGTAGCAAACCAGTAAATGTAGAGACCTTTCATAACTCTATCTTCTTAGATGTAGAGACCTTCATAACTTTATCTTCCTAAGTTGCTTAAAAGCTAAAGGAGGTACTACATCAGAAACATAATAATAATGCATCACTAATGAAGAAGAAATCCGTAGAGTTACTAGATTGGCCGGCTACTTACCTACCAAGTTCTTTTCAAAAGTTTAATAGGTTTTGCCCTTCCGATTCAGTCCCTTAAAGCTAAACCAAGTCAAATAAAATTTGCAATAAAATTAATTAGCCAAAAAACAGTGTGAAAATTTGTTTTAATAAATCAAAAGGCGACGCGAGGACCTCCACAGTGGACCACACACATCGAGGCACGCGCTTTGAATGCTTGAGACTTTTTATTTTCGCCGCCGGAGCACCGATCGCGTTCACTCGGCAATCGTCGGCACCCGGTCGGTAGGCCCGCGCTGACATCACACACGTCTGCCAGCGCCAGCGCAGCGCCCATCGCGGTCATTTAGGAACTTGAACTTTATTTTAATAAGATTCCAATTTGTCAATTAGAGGGCAGTGCATGAACCAAACAGGTTTGACTTCTTTACACCTTGTTCATGAGTTTAGCTTTTAAAAAGTACTTGAAAGCTATGCGTTAGTATTCTAGCTATAGGCAAGCACACACGCGAGTTGTTTTTATTAGTGATTAGTTTTCGTTACATAAATGGAAAAGTAGGTTACGGAAAAAAAACTGAAAACTAAAAAGCTTCGGTTGAAAGTTTGTGGTAGGTTCCACGATGTTGGAACTTATAAGTTTTGTAATTTGCAAGCTAAAAGTTCCGCGGTTACGCTTTGAGTATGCAAAAATGTCAGACACAATAGAGATAAGTCGTTCTTATGAAGTTTGTCTAGTTTTTCGAAGATACTCACATATCTACATTATATTAAGTAAGGTAGTTATCCCTTAATTACTAGTTCTTATAGCACTTTGTGGTTATGTTAAAATCTTATAATTTTCTAAAATTAGGCTGATAGTTATGTGAAGTACTTATACCTAACTTAACCTCGTAAGCCCGGATGTGCCGCAGAAGGAACTGAAACTTTGTAGTCAGTAACGCCGAGACATTTTCGGAGGTGATTTCGAAGTATCGCCGGATGTGCCTTCAGAGGAACTAAAACTTTAGCGATAAAGAAGAACGGTCACGCCCCATACAAAAAAAACCCAGACCCGACAGAAACGAGACATACCTCAGTTTTTTTGTCATGTTTTAATTAGTTAAATTATATATTTTTTATATTTGAAATCTATGTATAACACCAAAATATTACCCTTTGTTTTTGTTTAGGTGTTATACAAAAACTAATACAAAATGCTTATTTATCACCAAAATTGGTAAATGTATGTATCTAAATGTGTATTACAGCTGCTATGGAATGTATCTAGGTGACCTGGAGATACAACCGGATTATACAGGGTGGTTATACATATGGAACGATAAGTGATCTCACTCGATTATTTCTAAACTATACAAGATATCGAAAAACTAGTAACTGATTCTGAAAGTGCTTCACGAGCTCTTTCAAATGGTACCATTAATAGGGTACAGATTATGGAAGCTGGTAACATTGAATATTTGGATTTTGTAACTTATTATTTTTTCCACCCTGTATAATCCGGCTGTATCTCCAGGTCACCTAGATACATTCCATAGCAGCTGTAATAGACATTTAGGTACATACATTTACCAATTTTGGTGATAAATAGGCATTTTGTATTAGTTTTTGTATAACGCCTAAACAAAAACAAAGGGTAATATTTTGGTGTTATACATAGATTTCGAATATAAAAAATATATAATTTAACTAATTAAGACATGACAAAAAAACTGAGGTATGTCTCGTTTCTGTCGGGCCTGGGTCACAGATGACCGTTCTTCTTTAAGTTCGAAAATTCGCGCCTATCGAAAAAAAAGAGTGATAGTCTATGGCTTAAAGTATTCAAAATCAGGTATCCGAACTTATTTATATAAAAAAAAACAAAATGTCACTGTCAAATTATCATTTTTCTGTGACAAGGTGGTTCGTCCGAGAAGACATGATGTACGATTAATTTTTTTTCTTCACGTAAACGTAGTTTAATTGCAAAACTGACCAGTATAATTCAAGTTAAAATACTGCTAAACAAGCAAAAAAATTATTTTTCCCAATTTGAAGTAGTTTTGTAAAATTTTTTTTCGTTTGAAAATAAAAGTTCTTTGCAAGGAACATTCGGTCTTGATGGTGAAAGTTTTTTTTTTGTATATTTTTTCTATTGAGATGGGATTGAGTATTGGACATTTAAAATTATGATATGATTGAGAAAATTTACCATAAGAACGTTCTGATTTTTAGTTTAGTAAATATTATAATTAACATGAATATTCACTTTACTTCTTGTACATTTTAACCTATCATTAGTGTGTGTTATAAAACCGATAGTACTTTTAAAAGTACTAATTATGAAACATTAAATAAAATTGAAACCGTTGTTCCTTTTCAGTTACATTTATTAATATCGTTATTGTATCTTTATGTAGTATTAATTTATTAAGAAGGTTACATTTATGTTTTACTTTAAAGTATAAAATACAATTTATTTACTTTTCCTTTTTAAAGTCTGTAATACCGAATGTTCTTTTAAGAGAAAACATTTTTTTATTATTTTTCACCTAAAATAAGCTCTATGCACTATTATATAGGGCCCCTGAAAATATGAATGCAAAAGAAAATCTCTAACATAGAAATTTTTTTACTCGAAGTGCTCGGCGTTTACTACTTCAAATTATTCGTTCTTCTGAAAGCACATTCGGCGATACTTAGAAGTCGACACAATTTACTCTTCGGTCTTACGAGGTTAATGACTTCAGTTTCAGAAATCACCAACATTTTGCGCTACAGACAAATTGTCATGCTCGAGCTTTGGTTTTAAATGAATATAGCCTAGGCGACTTCCAAATTCGATTGAAGCACACTAAATTAAATACTTCAAACAAATGTAGGTACGTATGTACATACACCCTACCCGTGTTTGTTTGCGGAAAGATCTCTTCATCCATGGCGTGGGGCGACACGCATCCGCGTGTGAACTCGAGAGCTTTATGGAAGAGTAAACAGTTTAAAACACTAGAGGCGGGCGTATTGGTCCAGCACTTGCATCCATTAGCCTGTGCCGACACCTCGGACAAAAATGTTGCCAGGTACAAGCCGTCTTTTCCTGTATTTTTTACTTCAAAAATGTATTGGAAGTTTTGCCTAGATGCAGCTCCTCCCTGCAGGTTTATACAAAAAAGAAGCGCACAACATTTTTATGAGCTTTTAGTGTCTTTGATATTGACTCACAAAATTTGGTGATATTGAAATTTTTATAGGGTTCCAAACACGCATTAAGTATTAAAGGTCATCATGATTCACTCGGTTCACTGATCATCGTTGTTTAGAAAAAAAGGTGTCGCAGATTTTTCCTCTATCTACGAGTTTCGTGTGCCACTCCGGGTCGAATGCTACTCTTTACAGATTAAAAGTGGTTTAAAAATTTGTTCAAGACTCCAGATTTCCAGAAAATATGCTTGGTGCATCTGGCAACTCTACCTCGGTCGGCCTTTGTCGAAAATTATGTTTGCTTGGCTGCCGGCCGGAGGTGCGACGCGACACCAACACTTGGTACAGTTTATTTTACCGGAGAGCCTGGTAATCGGCTTGTCTACGCGGACGACAGACTGACCACGTAGCTCCCGGCTGGATAATCTACCCCTATTCAACAAAAGGCTTGAGTATTTTTTAAAATAAAAAGTTAAGGAAAAATTACGCGGTTTTAGTGAAAATTATTTTTCCAGGATAACATTAGATACCTACCTAAGTTGGTACCTACTTTTGTATAATAGCTAAAAATACATAACATGAATTTGCGGATTGTATAGTAATGACTGTTCGACCTAATTATGACTGTATAGTGAGTGATAAATTAATGTATGACGCCCGTAATTATTTTGTGAGTAGGTGTCACATGTCACCATTAAGAGCCATTTTACATTTTCGTGCGAAATTCTAAGATTTTGGAAGCATGAATTACTATCTTAAGCAACACCCAGAGATTATTTAATAACTGCGAAAGATAGGTCAATCCTTGGTGTTGACCATTAATGAAACGGATTTGCTAAAATTATTTTGCTTAATTCACAGTGCCCCATCTCCCACAACCATTTTACGGAAAAATTGCCGCAGACTCATTTTCAAAGTCCTGTATCTATTATTTATGCTCATATAATAAGCTTAAAAATATATAGTAATCATCGGACATATATTCTTGTAGTCCATTAATGAAATAGATTCTTAAATTTCATTACCATTATTGAGTAAAATCTAAAAATAATTTGGCAAATTTGAAGATTAACGTCACATTTTGATCGTGGTTTTTGGTTTAAAAACACAGCAATAACAGCAATAAAAGTATCCCAAAATAAAGAATATTCATTGTAGAATTGATTTCTACAGTTATTGTTTAAATATTAGTAACCACTTTGTCAAAATATTGATGTGAATATCAGTATAAATTACAATGCGCAAGCCGACATCGATTAGTATGGCGCGAGCGCCCGTCAAGGCAGGACCTGTGTCATTTTTCCCGCCGTGACGTTTACGTGCGTTCGTGTCGTAAAGCGGTGATTTGTACGGCGACCAAATACATTTGATACTATGCCGAGAGGCTGTTTCGAGTCGGCCGGCCGAGCAGAAATTGAAATGATGAATTTTAATTTCTTTGACGGATCTGGGTGTAACTATGTATAATATGTAGGTACCATGTATTTAATTTAATAAATAAATTATAAAAAAGTATATCCATTATGCTAGCACCCTTAACACAAGCATATTGGTTGCCTACTTTTGGACTAGATGGCGCTGTGAAATTGTTCAAAGATTTGTTTATTTATTTATCCGCTTTGAGTTTTGTTTCGTGAAGAAAAAAAAGAAGCGTTTTGTTTCGAGAGGGAAGCTTTGTTGTTAAATCTATAGTAATAAAAGAGGAAAGATTTGATTGTTTGTTTGTTTGTTTGGAGGCAATAGCTCCGAAAAAAAAATCTTTCACTATTTAGAATCCTAATTTTTTTTCTATGTAGGCTATAAAATATTTTCAAAAACTATATTATAGTACAAAATCTTTGATAAAATTCGACGTTTAATAAATAAATTAGATAACATATTAATACTTTTTTTTTCAGTACGATTTTAGTACTTGTTTTTCAGAAATTCTACGATTTAACTAAACTTCTAGTGTTTATATTTTATGCATAATTTATTAACTTCTAAAATATACATATATCCTATTGATAGATGACGTGCTTCGTATTTTATTAAAATTATTACCTGACTATGTTAAAAAGGTGTGGAATGTTATATAACTTATATTATAACTTGGTTCCATAGAAATATAGAGAGATGCTAAGTAATGCGCTGAGTTCGAAACTCAGTGTCGTATTAGAAATTCACACACACAAAGAAATCAAATTATGTGCTCATTATCCACTGCGGTATCAGTATTCAACGTTCGAATATTCTTTAGTACTATGCAAGCAATATAAACTGTTTATATAATGACGTCGCTACTGTCATCATTGCTTTCACAAGCAATATGTTCCAATTTGTCCCTTGTCACATTTCCCTTTAGTTTCTGTGATCTGTGCTTGTTTCTAAGTTGATATCAATGAAATATTCCTTAGTACTTTTGATTTAATTTTTTTTTTGACACGTGTTTGAAAAATCAAGGTCAGATTACAATAAAATAACAAGTGAAAACGTAACATTGCATTGCAACTCGCAATTTCGCAATATTGATGAGGAGATCCCATTGGAAAGTCTGTATTCATTCCTAGGATTCCCCTAACACCATCAAATTCAAGAGAATTCAAGAGAGTGCAGTTTCCCATCTCATGCTTAGGGACCACGGTTTAAAATAGTGTTGTTGCATAGAGCCTGCAACGGGCAACCGCGTGCGCAGCTGCTCATACTAATTTTCGATAAAAAGCAAGTGTTGGCGCCCTCACGAGTTTTAGCGGAGTTCCATATGGTAGCGGGAGTAGACTTAATGGAAATCTATGCTTCTCCGACGACCAGTTGTATGTGGAATACTCCAGAGTATGCGCACACAATAGCCTGGTGATTTTAGCACCTGAAGGAAAAACAAAAAAACATTGTTTACAAAGAAATCTGCGGCAGGTGTAGTGTTGTAGTGTGTTTTAGAAAGATCTCATAATTTTGTAAGTATTCAAATATTTAAACATAATAATTTGTAGATGTTATATCAAAAAATATAATCATTTATTTTAACAAAATTAATTTTCTTAGAATATTTTAATTCTATTAGAACCATTTTCCACTTCATCGCAGAAGAAGTCGCGGGCAAAAAGCTAGTATGAAATATGTAGTATTGCCCGCGGCTTCACCCGCTTGAAATTTAGTTTGTCACAGATCGTCATAAATTATAGCCTAACATTATTATTCTGGTCGACGCCAGGGATGGATGAGCGTCGCTGTCGCTGGCGACAGGGTCTTCTGGTTCAGGGTTCATGGCGTAGGTCTCAGGCAAAATGAAATCCACTCGTAGAAATTAATAAATTCAGTGTATTCACGAAAATAATTACACACAGCACTAGAGTCGTATCGGAACTGAGTGAACCAAAGGTCTTGCGATAGGAACTTCCGACCCGAGTGATAGTTGAACACAGACTGCCTAGTACTGCTGTACTGTACTGTAAAGTTTCATCAAAATCTGTTCAGTAGTTTTTGCGTGAAAGTGTAACAAACATCCAGACATCCACACAAACTTTCGTATTTATAATATTAGTAAGAAGTAAGATAGTAAGATGAATTATTTTAGTTATTTGTTTACTTATAATAATATTTATTTATTTATTTCTTAGCTCTGTCTGATAATGGATCTGGAGGAGATGCAATGGCCACCTCCGTAACAAAACAATAGAACCCTATGGAGTTTGGGCTTGTGTGATTCGCCTTGACGAATATTTCGTATCCAGGGCCCGATGATGGAGCTGTAAAGGGGCAGATTTTTTTTTCACTATGTGACTGTCTTTATTTTGTACTTAATATATATTTTACATATTATACCTATTCGTGTTTCATTATGAATCGAAATATAAAAGACTTATTAAACTCTATTAAAAATTTAAATTAATTTATCAAGTTTGAATACCTAATTCTACCTTAAAATTAATAACTTAAATCAAGTCTTAATACGGTCACGGCTCAAGATTTTTTTGTCCATTTCAGCGTTCTTTTTACTCTTTTGACGTTGCGTTGACAGCTTTTACCTAAATTCGCGCGGAATATTTTTGTGAAATGGCTCTTAATAGGTAACTTTTATTTCACATATTTAACTAGCTAACTAACTTTTTGTGAACAACTAGGTAATAGTTTAAAACCGAATTTTCTTATAAAAAAGGTACTTAATGTTGTTATTTTTCACGCAATTCCTTTTTTTTTTTTCAGTTCAAAGGTTTAACTGTCGAGAATACCAATGGTAGGTATGTTCATTGTCTTTTGTCCAACATTTCTCGTGTAATAAAGTTTAAAATTTAACAGTTTGAAAAAGGGAAATAATAAACTCATTATCTTGCCATAAAAATGTTGGTCATCGAGGTTTGAAATTCACAACGGATATTTGCATTCGTACATTCCAGGACGTAGTAATCCCTTCTGACATCCTTTTGAGAGTTATGAATGAGTCGGTAAAGCCACGAATTATACAACAATAGTGGTTTATTGGGTTAGTTTATTGTGTGTAAGCGGCATTATGTTGCTGGTCAGCGGTCGCCTCCACGAGGGCTGGCGCCAGGAGGTGTAATAAACTACACTAATAATTGCAGGATACAATGTCTGGTGCTGAAGGTGTGACGCAATCTACCACTACCTGTTTTTGAAAGGGCATGTAGTAACTGAATTTCAAGCACAATGAAAATGACTCTACGTTTTCACAGCATTGTAGAAAATTATTTATTTATTACACGTGGTAACTTGTAACTCGGAATAAGATAGATGCAACGTAACTTTATGAATTTAAAAAATACTATGAGAAATTATAAACTTTTGTAACCTACTACTTAAAAAATTGTTGTTACTAGGTAGGTACTCTTCTTGTTTGCTCTATCTACTCCCGTAAAGTGCCCGTTTTCATTTAACCATTATTCTGTACCTAATAGGCACTTAAATTTGTAATAAACAGTAAATTATATCCTTATCACTATCTAATTTAAAAATGTTACAATATTGCCACATTTCTATGCTGGTTGATAAGCAGGTGAGAGGCAAAAACCGTGCGTGAGTCACAAAGTTCGTTTCGGTGGCTAAGACTAAAAATTGTATGAAAAATCATCTTATCTGTTTAAAGTTTAAAGTTAAAAGTTTAAAGCTTTGTGTTAAACGCGAGATCTTTTCCACCCTTTGTGCCCAATTCCGGTTCACACGGAACCCTTCGAAGATCTCATTAACGAAGATAAGGAGTGTGAACTTGTTTTCGCACGTTTGAAAATAAATATTAGAACTATTCCATAATATTTTTTATGCTGTCATTAATATTTGGAATTTCTATTCTAATACTTTCGAGAAGGTTACTTTCGAGATAACCAACAGTCCTAGAACACATTTTTATTAATAGGTCGGCGAACGCAAACAAAGCGTGTTCTAGTGTGGCTAGTATGACTTATGGGGAGTTTATGCAGCACAGAATTTTATTGTATTGATGTACGAGTTGGTGTTGCTTACAAATCGTCCTAAATAGGCCGTTTCTGTTATGCAAATGCGCGTATAAATTTTCCTACTAAAGAAGCCTTTTCCGGGTCAAAACTCGTGGAGAATGCGAGCGCTTGGTATTGTCTTGTTTCGGGAATGGATGGAGGTCGAGATATTGTTTTTGTCCAGAAGCTCTACTACGATAGCACGTGCAAGTCTGATGACCCGACCTTCGGTTACTATTGTGTAAAACTAAGGATTGAAATTACGATTAACAATTTCTATAATTTCTCATGCTAGACTGTCTTCTAGGGAACTTTCTTTTCTTAAATTGAACTGAAAAATCTGACCCAGATAAAAAAGCATACCTAAATTATTTTTACGAGTAAGTATCTAAGTTCGCTCGTTCGTTGTTACGTTCGTTTCAGCCGAAAGACGTCCACTGCTGGACAAAGGCCTCCCCAAGGATTACCACGAAGACCGGTCCTGCGCCGCTCGCATCCAGGCACCTAATCTAAGTATCTAAGTAAGTGGTATACCTAATATGTAATGAACATTAAAATAAAAAAAAGTAGGTATAACCTATTTTGGTTTTCATTTTCATTTTATATAAATTTTAATTAGCCCAAGAGACGTTTTACGAATTTAGGTAACGTTTGACGAGAGTCATAGTCAAAATTACTGCTCTACATCAGATGTTCAACACCAACGATCCACAAAAGTCTTTCTTCCTTTCAAAAGTGTTGTGTGTGCAATAAAGTCTTTAAATAAATTAAAAAAAAAAAGTGCCGTCGCTTCAAGAGTGCAGCAGTTTGCGGTCCAATTGAAAGGGTCGCATAAACTAGCCTCATAATCGTGTACTACTTCCCCTACATAGTATTCAGCGGCTCATAATGAACGTGGCCATGTTAATGATAATGCGGTGGTGATTACAGGGCGCGCTGTCACGGGTGTGGTGTGCGCACATCGTTGCAATCACGTCGTGGAACTAGTAACTATGTAGTAGCTAGTACTTTGCTACGTAACGAGGGTACACTATTCTGAACTGCATAGACGGCATACCAGACTTTACATAGTGCAACATCGCCCCTATTACATTAAGGCGCGGCTGTGCTGTATTCTGAATGTATTGGAAAAAAGTATTTTGGATTAGGTATCGTTTTTCAGATTCACGATCAATCCTTCATCATTCATTTTTTGTTTTATTGTACAAATAGAATGTACAATGGGTGGACTTAATGCTAAAAGCATTCTCCGCCAGTCAAGCTTTGGGTCATACAGAAAGCTGTCAGTGCAATTCTTCAAATTGGTACTTAAGGCGAACTTATTGCGACAATACATTTATCTGCTACCTAGCATCACAGCTTTAGTTGTTGACAATAATAGGTAACGAAGGCAATTGACAATGCTGCAAAATTGTTTTACATTTTATTTGACTAATCCTAACGAAATTTAGGTAAACAAATGGTCACACACCATTCCACCCACATAAACTCGTCGGTTTGTGACGGCATTGCGGACACGAGACAAAGGGTCGTTAGATGTTCAATAACATATTCGAGGCAGGTTGATGAATAATAAATGGCGAAACAAGTACTACTAACTGTTCCAATGCTCAGCCAGTTTAGCCACGGATACCATTTTTTTAATCGGGGCCAAATTTTATTATGGCACCTTCCAGCGTTTGAGATGCCTAAAAAATCAACGCGTTCATGACTTGGATGTGCGAGTAAATGTATTCAACTTTATTTTTCACAAAACGCCCCCTTAATTCTTACCATTTGGCGCCTTAGGCTAGACTCCTAGGGTAGGCGCCCCAGTTTGCCCCCCTCTAGATCAGTACCTACCTGCCATTGATTTGCAGAAGACGTTTGACGATCACGTTAACGCCGAACCGGGATGCGGAATAGACCGCACACATATCCGCGGTTAATAAGCATGTCTGAATGATTAGCAAATACTGAACTCATAAGCAAATGTTGTCTCCATATCAGAGTAGTGAAATTCCTAGTAGGTAATGGGCTTTTTGAATCATATGATAGTTTTTGTTGACATCACGGTTTTACCCAAAATCCAAAACTTTGTTGGCTTGGCTTTGTAAATATGTATATATACGTGTGTAGATATCCATCCATACTTCCATATCCATACAACAGATATAATTATTATGTGTCTGTCCGTAAGTATTTTCACGCTTAAACTAATGAATGAACCCTAGTTAGTAGTTTCAGGTCCAGTTTCTGAATTATTGGGTAACCCCAAAAAACCCAAGAAATAATATAGGGTAGTTTTTTCATCCCGGTTTTCATCTACTGACAAACCTAATACGGGCGAGGCCGCGGGTAAAAGCTAGTCCACCGCATCTTTAGGAATTACGTGAGCTCGTACTATGAAAGAGCAGCAGTAGTAAGTCAGTCAACGATGTTAACTCTTCAAAAGTATACTAAATCATGTTCTCATGCGGATGCGAGCTATGATTAATTTTCTTTTGATCTATATGTCGCAGGCAAATTGTATGATTCCGCATTTTACAAACGGCGTCGTCAGTTCACAAACGCTCGCTGTTCTATGAAATGCCGAAGGCAAAATGTAAATTGCCTTGGCACTTTATAATATGCCACAAAATTTGATAGCCAATTCAATCGCCGTTTACAAAATGCCGCGGCAAATTGAAGTATTTAGTTCTTTTTCTTACCACGCGAGGCGCTGCTTATCAAAACAAGAAAAATGGCGTCGAGTAGTGGTATTGTGATACAGAAAACGTACGTATTCAAAGGACTTTTCCCAAAAAAGTACTGTTTTAAAGACATTTACTATAGTGCATTGAGGAAATTTAACGATTCACAAATAGGAGCAGTGAAAAAGCCGTGGACAAATGAAAAAGTTTTTGAGGTTATCCCGCACGTAAAAAACGCTAAGGTGACAATGGAATCTGGTGCTCGGAGGACTTCTGCGGAATATTATTGGCATAAAAAATATAGTGTTATAGCTTCTTCCAGGTATAATTAAAATGTTTTTTTTTTATGCATATCAACCACAGTCATCTGGTGTTAAGTGGGATGCAGTCTAGGACTTAATTAAAGAACTGATTATCGTAACTTATTTTGTGTCATAGTTTTATGTCCCTACCTATCCGTTTGTCTGTATTCGAAAGTACCATATTATTCATAAAAGTATGTATTATTGATACTTAGGTACGTCATCAGTTTAAATTAGTTTAGTGTTGTTTTTGTTACGAAAATATTTTAATTCGTGCTACTCCTAAAGAGGAGTAGCACGAATTTTAAGTTTGTCCTATTTGAATAAATAGATTCCTGGTTTTTGAAATAAAGTCTGATTTGTCCAACATGTGTTTTATAATGGTCACCCTATTGCAACAATTATAGTCGAAATTATCAATTGAACGAGTCGCCAATTTGCCTTCGGCATTTCATAGAACAGCGAGCGTTTGTAAACTGACGACGCCGTTTGTAAAATGCGGAATCATACAATTTGCCTGCGACATATACAAGGCGTTATCTTCACTTTATATCGCAAGCACATCAATTACTCCCATAAGCTTAGCAACTAATAATCAATAAAAATAATATTAGTGTGTGATTTTTCTATATTGTATCGTCTGCAATAACGAGTTAGTTAAGAACATGCCTGTAAGAAATATTGTACTTAGGTATACATAACCTAATGTTGTGATGGGTTTTCTTTCAGAGATTTTCTCACGTAATCTAGTTCAAACATAAACCATGTTCTAAATAGATATGTACACGACTTATTAACATCAGAATTTTCCAAAATTTAACCGTACCTAATGGGTTTTCCATAGACTGTGTTGATCCAATAAACAGATTTTCCTTATTTGGAAAGCTAGTAAAAGTTAATATAATGATAATAAATGAAATTTTTTTTATAAATTTATTTTTCACCAGATATCGAAAAGTTAGGTTAGGTCATGTCATGAAAAATGAATTGTTTATATCAGCTATGAGTTTTTCTTGTGTTAGTTAAGTATTTTGTTATTTTTTTTAAAGTCCGTTAGTTTTAATTTCTTTCGTCACAATTCTTGCTGGAAAGTAAGATCATAGCAAGACTTGCTTGTTAAAATATTTAAAAGATTTTTTGTAGTGGTCGAACAATGCCCCGGTTGAAAGCGCCCATCTAATTCGCGTAAAAAACCCTGATCTACACAATAACGGCGTGTGCAACGTCAACGCAGGGCAAAGGAAACAATGATTTCCCGACGAGATGAAAGGGCTCGGTGGTGGCGTGCAAGGGATGCAATGAGGCGGTGGTGGAGGATCGCTCGGCGTGCCCGAGCTCTCAGTGTCGCTCAATTCGCGGCGCGCGGTGGTCGTGCGTCGAGCGCGCGTGAAGTGATGCTTGCGAGATGAGGCTGTCGCTGGTGCTTGTGTGGCTGGGCGCCGCGGCGGCGTGCGGCCCCGGCCGCGGGTTCAACCCCCGCCAGCAGGCGCGGCGCTCCTACCCCCTCGTGTTCCGCCAGCACGAGCCCAACTACAGCGAGATCAACAAGTCCGCCAGCGGGCCCGCGGAGGGCCGCATCACCAGACACGACGAAAAGTTCAAAGACTTAGTGCCTAATTACAATCCGGACATCGATTTCAAAGACGACGAAGGCACCGGCGCCGATCGCCTCATGACCCAGGTGAGTTTCCACTGCTTCCGAGTGTTCTCCGGTTCAGTTCGAGGTATCGAAACTGTGTCTTTCAGTGCAGTGCGGTAGAAGTTTCTTCCGATGTTTCTTGAGAAGTGCTGAATGCCGTTATGGTTGTTTGAAACAATGGATTTCACGAAGTGTCCTCTGTTATGAAAACAGCTCCTTAGTGCGCGGGTAGGGACAATCGGCGATGTAAACATTACGCCCGTGGAACAATGGGAACAAATTGCGGGCGTTACGGTAGCTTCGTAGCGAGTGTTTTCGATTGTAGCATTACAATTATGCAGGCTTTGTCAACAAATATTTTGGCTCTGTGACTAATGGATGAATGATGATTTCTTTTCAATATTGATGCCAGTTTGGGTAAATATATGGCCGTCATAAAAGTTGGTGTCGAAGGCATTCTCCGTCATGCGTTGTCGTTCATGACGCTTTGTAAAGCTTCGAGATAACTTACGGGAATTTTTTGTCCGAAATACTTTGTTGTGTCTTCCGTGCGCAATTTTAAAAAAGTTTTTTTTCATTTACTGTTTCATAAAAAATTTCATTCATCAATTAACGTAATCAGATTGTAAACATTTCACTAAAACAAATAAAAAACTCATTGTTTCACTGTGCAAACGCATGCGAGGGTAGTTTACAAATTATTCACGCACAAATGTCATTTAGTATTTTTGAGTAGTTCAGCTTAGGAATTATTGTTGTTTGTCTTTTTATCAGTTACATTAGATGTAAATTACTGTTTAACATACCGTAACTACTCTGAAACTTTTATGAAAAAAATAATAATTGAAAGTTCAAAAAGCCTCTCAATCTTTTTCACACATATAGTACAAGTTTATTTGTTTCCCATCCCTTATTAGTTAACGACAACAAGTAGGTGTAAGCGTTAAACCAAGCAAACGACATGTCACCGTGTTTAGTGGCAATTCTGTTACATTGAATGGCCCACCATTCGTAAAAGGCAGTTTTTCGCACATTAACAGCTGTTAAAAACACATTTATATTCCCTAACAAACTTTCTTTAGTTGTGTTATGTATTTAAATCGTGTAGGTATGATCATTCATTCAAAATTACTTAATTTTGCTCGTAGATTGGTAGGTAAAGATTTGCTTAGATTGCCTCATTAATAAACCTGTTTATAATTAGTTTTTTATTAAGCTTCTTTATAATTTAGTAGTCAGCCATTTTTATATTTACATCTTTTGTTTGTTACATAGGTTCAAAAAGGTTCAAGTTTATTTTTTTCTTCTATTTTTATAAAATAGCACTTAAGAGTGTTTTTTTTTTCACAAAGTCAAGACACAACTTTGTAGGAGCTTTTTTAGCTTTTAGGTATTATTTCACTACTTCAAGTGTTTAAAATCATCATTGTGCATTGTAGAATAAAATTTAGTTAAGTTATTAATTTATGATAGCAATGTACCTTAGGTAAAATGTATTTCTAAATAGAAACATATAAATACCTGAATTTATCATCATGTAGTAAAAACCACAATGAGCTATTCCTCATCTAATGAATTACCATGTGGTAGCGTGTTAATCACTTTTACTACTCACCATAATAAAATGATGCAATTTTATTTGATCATTCTGCTACCTACTGAACAAGTTGCAATGAATCTTTATTTTATAAACGTCTTTTTGTTTTGTATAGGTAATTTATAATAGGTACTAATAATTTACTTACATTTAGATTTTTTGCTTGAAAAATAAAGAACGGTAATAAGTTATTAATAAAATAAATAAAGCATTGGACTGTCCAAAATAGCTTAAGGTAATGTATGCTTAAGTTAATCTAAGTAACTATTGTGTATTCAGTCAGTCATAGATGAATAATGTGCCTGCCTGCTTATTATCACATTTAATAGTGAGTTTACATGAGTAAGCCTCGCACGACATATACTTATGTAGATTAGTAGATATTTAAACTATGTTTGCCCATCCTCGCGTCAAAGGTACCGCTTGGAGTGAATATGCTGCAAGTAAATATGTTATTAAGTGCTGTACTTGTTATATGTTTTATTGTAGTTAACAGCAATAAAGACATGTATAAAGTCACTATAGAAGCAGTCTTCAGTTGTCAGTGACTAATGAAATCTGAAGTCAATTATGACTGCAAAGTGGAACGATACAATAGCTATTATGAAGTACTTAAATGTGATGATGAGTCATGCAATCATATTTTCACATGTGATACCTGTGTGACGCAATGATATGGCAGGTCAGTGTCCAGCGTGTCTAGCAAATTATACTACTTCTGCCTATCTTTAGGTAATACTTTGGAGTTTGTTTGACAACAAATTACCATGTTTTTAGCAAAATAACCCTGATTTTTTAGTAAGCAATAAATAAAAATTAGCAACTTCGGATGTAATTATAGTAATGATGTTCTGCTCTGCTCTGCTAAAACGTTTGGCAACCTTCAGAATCGGATAATATTTCAGCAAAACACATAGGAAAATATTGCGCGAGCGGCTCTAATGGTTAATCAAACATGGCCGCCTGTTGACAAACAAACTGACAAACATCGCCTTTGTCGGTCACTCTATTTCCTTGGCTATGTAGGTCATGTTGCTACTACTAATATTAATTTCTCTAAGAGGTATGGTGGAACTATGTATGAATTTTCCTCCATTAATAAAAAGTAACTGGTAGTTTCTTATATTGAAAAACTAGCTAACCCGGCGAACTTTGTTCCGCCTTAATGGCAATAAATAAGCAGACTTTTTTTTTATTTCGAACGGGATAAAAAGTATCCTATGTCCTTCTCCTGGCTCTAAACTACCTCCCTGACAATTTTCAGCTAAATCGGTTCAGCCGTTCTTGAGTTATAAGTGGAGTAACTAACACGACTTTCTTTTATATATATAAATATAGATATCATATTTTCTAACTTTCTTTATCTTGATTATTATCATTTTTTTTCTATTGATGAAGATTTTTAGGTGTTGAAAACTGTTATTTTTGGCAAAGAGAGCTTTTAATTTCCAGTCGAACTGCAGTAATTCCTGAAATAGCTACTACAAACAGATACACGCTTTAGCTGTTAATGTTTAATGCTATTTGCAGTTCAAAACTATATTCCTAGACAAAATCCCGTATAATACTTAAGTTTATACTCTGACCGTTTGATGGTACACGTCCCCTGCTGATTTATAACTCTTTGTACATCGAAACGACATCTAAGACTGTAGCAATTTGTTTGAGAACGCCTCGCACTAAGGCAATTGTGTAATTTGCAATATACCATTCAGATGAAAATGTTTTTCCTCATGTCACAAAGTGTGCCAATAAAAATTGTGAACGACAGTGAGTCTCGGGTTACTGTTGGCCTGTGTTTTTGCTGTTTCGGTTATGCGGATTTTTTTTCGCCAATTAAAATAGAGACAGTCTGGGATTTTGGTGTTTAAGAAAATATAAGCGTAGTGTAGGAATTTTCAGGTGTGTTACATAAAGTTAATTTGATGCAATATTACAACAGACGGGCAGACATTTTGTAGATTTTTTTTATAAGTATTATGTAGCTTGTTTGTGATGTTTGCATAGGAAAAGGCGGTAAGCTTATTTTTCCATAATAACTCTAAGTATCTATATTCTATTGAAGATAAACATCAACTGTAACAGCCCGCAATTGTTTCTTCAAGTCAAATTCTGGAACAGCTCCGAATTCATGGGACATGTTTATCAGCGTCGCTATTTTCGGTTACAGGTTAATGCAATGTCAATAGATTGTTTGGCGGAGTGAATTCGATTTAGCGGCCGAGACAAGGTGTTTACGCTCCACCAACTAGAGCGAGTCCAAGCCCCGGGCTGGACGTCATCACAACCATATTTCAATCTCCGTCAACCCGAGAACTGAAATAGTGGTCGCTCGTTCAAAGGATGCTATTGTTTACCCACTCATTTGCAAATAATGACTCGAATAATAAGTACGAACGGATTTGCACAGCAAATATTTTAATAGCCTAATGTACCTTTACGTGGAATCCAGTTATATGGAGATAATAATCGGTATAAGATGGGCCGTACGGGCGATGATGCAGGTGTGTGCGTGGAAGAAAGGCCGGCGCGAATCCGCCGATGGTTATATGTTATGTGTGGCTCCGGGCGCAGCACATAGCCCGGTCGAACCGAGCAGCCTTGCATTCGTAAAAATCTTCAAACCGGTTCGATGCGCCTCCATTACTTTCTTTCTGCCTCTCCGCCGTGCCTCCCATTTTAACTCGGTCCCACTTTTTATCAGGAATCGGTATCTCCGTCTAATAGTATTATTTATTTCTCATAAATAAGAGGGAATATAAGTAAAGTTAATGCGTACGGGAAGCGGTACGTTACAAGCCAAGATGCATCAGAGATAAATGTGTTATGCTCTTTCCTATGGCTGTTCTGTGCGTTGCATAACTTGCTTGGTGACAGTTTGGGATTTATTTGTTCTGATTGACTTGTATTTGGGAATATTTAAGTAATAGCTGAGAACTGATCTGTGCCACAAAATAATAATGTTTCGCTATTTCTTAAAAGTTAATGTTCATATAAGTAAATTTAATTCTTTATATTAAAGAAACGCCTTTGTTTATAAATGGCAAATCTAAAATAGTAGGTAGGTGCATACTTAGCACAAATTGTTTACATTGCCAATATTAACTTGTGATTATCATGTCTAATTTAAATGTACGTCAAAGATGCATGTTAGCCATACTGCGTCTGTTACTACACTAGTTTTTGTGAGTAAAGGATCAGTTATTTTGAAAAGGCCGTCATCCATTGAGCCGGCCGCGCAAACCGGCAAACCGCAGAATAGACGCGCGACCGCATCGAGTTGCGCTCCTCCGATTCCAATCGGAATTACTTACCATTTTATGTATGTTTTTATTTAATATTTTATATCCCTGGACGCGAATAAGGCCCGGGCGCGGGCGGGGGTGCGCGGGCCGCGGGGGGTGAGGGACATAAATATCTCGGTGATTTATGGGCAAGGCGGTCGCGGGATAGGTCAGCATTATTCAATTTCGTATTTGAGGCTCGGGTTACAATGAGCTTTTACTGCGGCGCGCGCGCAGATAGCGAGCAATCCCAGTCGCCGCGCCAACTTTTGTTATCTACTTTTTAAACCCCATTGTAATCCCAAGATTAGCTCGCGTTAACGTTTTTCGGTTGACGGAAACTGTCTAGAATATTCCTACTCTACGCCTATTAGATAAACAGTAACGAAAAGCAAACAAAACTTTTATAAGACCAAATCGTTTTAAAGTCACTTAATTATAGATTGTTAATATTGATTTTATTTCATTAACAGATACGCTAAAGTGGTTTAATTTGTTAGCAGCAAAAGACACCGCCACCCAAATTAGACGCTTTTCGGCTTATTAGCGCAGGATAAAAAACGGAATGAGCCCCGATCGCTTTGTGAATAATTGACCATAATCAAATTAATCCTAAAATTCTACGGTGCGTTTACAGCGCTGTAAAATGTTATAAAGACTTCTTAACGGCCGAATCAAACATTGTGCGCTTGATACTAACTGGTATTATAAAACTTGTAAAGCATAAAAATAACCTATTGCGCTTTTAGATTTAAAAATAGTTACCTACATTATTTTGTTTTTTGATAATGAAAGAAAATTGTTAACAAAATTATTAGCTAATAGTAATATGTAGTAAATAATAAAATGTACAGAAAATCAAACTAACCATCGTTCGAAAAACTGGTTTTTTAGCTGGTATTTTACTACTGATTAAAAAATTAGAAAATGCAAAGCTTAGGTTGCGGTCACACGACGCGCGCGTGGCGTTGAAAGCTCGATTTTTTACGATTGCGTTTGCGAAGGATAGCTTTCGCAACGCGCCGCACTGGATTTACAAACATTGTATCATGTGGCGCTGGCTTAAAAATTTATTAGTCACAGGTATTTTTATTTCAAAATGGTTGAACAGAATTCAAATATTCAGTTAACATTCCTAACCTGTAAACATCCGACAGTCGATTATCGTTTAAGCGTCGGCATCATCTGAATTATTACTTTATTTTTAAGTGCTAGTTAAATGCCCGGACACCGGCACACCAAGAATCTTATGTTGTAGCAATAAGGGTTATTTTGCGCCAAAATAATAGTGGAAGTCATTATTGAAGTCAATAACTTCACTGACTAATCAATCCGAACTAAATATTCTTGTAACTTTGTGCAATTATTGCGAATAAAAGTAACATCTAAAATCTCGAAGATGTCTAGATTTATGAGGAAGCTTATATTTCTACAAATAAGTGCGGAGACGGTTGTTCAAATATCGCTAACATATTTCTAAATCCACTTAAATTCCAGAGTATATTCTGAACTGAAGCGAAAATCGGTAGTCTCTTACGGCCCTTAGCCAGATGAGCGAGAGGTCGGAATACTGTGCGGTTGGAAAAAAGCGGAAAGTCAGGCTAATAGGCCTTCTAGAGCCAGGTCTTTGAACCTCCACTGTTTGCAGTATATTTTATAAAGTCGCTTCTAAGGTGGCGATGAATTAACGATTTGCATCTCTTCAGCAACGTAAACAGCGATGATATATGTAAACACAAGTGTGTTAATATCTCCCAGGAATCTTCGGTTTCCCGCGAATACTAAGTGTAGTAGGCATGTGTGGCGGCTGTTCAAACAGTCTGTTGCAAGAGTGCATTGATTCATGTGAAAATGCTAAGTATTGCGAAATGCGGAACGAGACTTTACTAAGATTTTTAGAATAAGTAAGTAGGTACGCTTGAGTTCTCGGTCTTTCGAACCAAAATTTTCCTTAACAGCCGGCCTACCTACCTAAGTATCAGTATTTGAGTTTGCTTTTAGTCACTTTTCGAATACTTCGGCTATTCACAGAAGTTTCTTAGCACTGGGTTTTAGGTACAACCTAATCTTTTCAAATTTCTTATTGGTGAGCAGTAAAATTGATCGGTTGTTCCACTTTCAAGCAACGACAAGTAGGTATATCTATTCGTAGTAAAGTTGGATTTTTAGTTTTACATTTATTCACAGGACTCCTTAGATTTCATGATATCTTAAGTGCACTGTCAGTAGGCTAACCTTTTCCAGTATCTTGGATAGGATTATGATTTTAATAAGTTGGTTATGTGGCGAAAATGTACTTGGATATTTCCGCGATTCCCTTTAAGTAAGGGCTTATATTATCAAGACATGTTCGTAATATCAATTTGTGAATTTATAGTGCAGGTTTTAATAGAATTGTAGAATATTAAGCAATATCACTGTTATTTAACTTTATCCTTACATTTGTATATTGAGGGCAGCAGCTCTTCATTAGGTGACAGGTGAATCGTTGATTTAACGTTTGCCACACACCGCAAGCTCATACAACTGTCAACTTAAACTATATGTATGTATATTAGAAGTACTTACTACTATCCATCAATCTCTCCTCTATTGATTCTGAACCTCTATTTGATCATATAATCGACGACGTCGTTCATATCTTAACGGGTTCAAGACAAGGCGTTTTGGATTAGCGATTATAAGTAAACAAAATAATTATTATCATATGCATAGAGTACCTACATTTACAGATAAATATACTTATTGGAAATGTTTAGACTTACATACAATTTGGTATAGGTTACGTATTAAATTGTAAATGAGATGTTTCACAACATCAAATGCACTTAATTTTATGAAACATTTCATTCAAGTTGACATGTTTATTAGCATTGCATGATAGATTCCTATCTACCGCAATCCGATGGCAATCTATCTTTTAAATTAGACATTTAACAACTTTTCTACATACCTAGATAAGTTATCTTGCTATTTTTCAAGTTTTGTTTGTCTAGTGAACTATGAACGCTATTTTTAAATGTCACATCAGTATTTTTCATCTCTTTAGTTATTGGAACCAATAAAAAAATCAAAGTTAAAAAGAAAAGAGTAGATATTTATAATGTGTGGATAAATAAAAATGAATATTTTATATTAATCGATTATATTAGTTTCGTAGTCATTCGTAACGCCGTAGTAAGTAACTGTAGCACTAGCCACCAATGAATTTTCATTCATAGCATTATAACTGGGAAATAGATGAAAAAAATATCATTGCTCATGACAATTCCATAAAATTATCGAGTTAGACGAGAGATGGTTTGACAAGGAACAAGTTGCAAAAAGCGGTATTCTCTGTTTGCGCGCGCAGCCTGCGAGACGCGTTTGTTTTAATTACTCGAGCTAATATTTGCCGCGCTTCGTGGTATGGATAGCAACGAAAGACGCTATTAAAATTTATTATACTTTATTTGAAATTAAGCTAAAGAACTTCCACTAACTAATGAATAATATACGAGTACATATTGTAAAAAAATAGATTTTTTATGTATTGTTTTGTAGTTTAAACATTTATTAACTTACAACTTTGTATTATTATGAGGCAGCTATTTCTAGATTGTTGCTAATATATTTTTTGTGGTTAGTTTTACTGACCTTACTTGTAGGTTTATCTTCGTCTTATCTGTCAAACCTCAGTCAATGCTACGGCACGGGCCACGCAGGCAAACCCGAGAACACACAAGATTACGGGATAAACGGAAAAACAAACTTTTTCTTAGATCTTATTATCACCGTTGTATTATAAAATGTTATTTAAATAAAACTGCCTTTGATAAAATGCCTCATATGTTTATGTTACGTGGTTTAAATACTTTGTAACACTCTCATAGCAGTTTTGTCGCTGCGCAAACACGTATCTCGTAACATATAAGTTAATTAACACTGACAACTAGAAGGTGGTGTTTAATTGACGTAGGTGGTTTGCAAGTGGGTGATTATTCTACTCTTAAATCATTTTGATGTATTTGTAGGTACTTGAGCAGAGCAGGTACAGTACACAGTTACAATACTAACTCAGCCATAAAATTGTTTGTTATAACCTACACACAGCGAAAACTACTAAATCTAGGACATTACAGATTTTATTACTTACAGTTTTTTACTAAAGAAACCCCATTCTCAAAAGCTTGAATTTTGAAAATGCAGGACAAAATAACATTTCTTCACGAGAACGTTAAGCAATACGCATCCTATGAGGTTTATTTACTTTCTAAATACATAAACAGCTCAACCTATTCAAAGTTGCTTTGATCGCATCGAGCTTCCGATCGCGTCTGTTATCTAGACCATCTGATTCTGTTCAGCAAGTCCTACATCGATCGTACAGAAAGGTGCACAAGCACATTCTGTTTATGTGGTTCAAAGCGTTATCCGTCGGTGTGTTATCGATGGCTATTAGTAATTTATCGCTTTCAAATGGTAAGCGCTCTCTTCCTTGCTTTCGCAATATGTTATGATCTGTTCCCTTTGATATATGTAATAAAGGTGATTCACCCAGCTAAACGAATGATTTACAGATTTAGGGACCGTTTCATAAGCGGTGTATCGAGATGGCCTTAAAATAGGTTTATTTTTATACGTGTTAACAAGCTCGCATTCCGTTTTAGATTAGGTATGTGCATGTAAACAGTGTAAGATAAAGCGGTTCTTTGATTCTCTTCCGCAATCAGAGAGCTTAATTTTTAATAAATGAATACCAAAATAGAATGCAACGATTGCAATTTACATGCCGTGAGTGACTCTCAAGAATGCGATTGTCGATGAAATATATGCATAATTTCTTTTCAAAGATCACTTGTATCAGACTTAAGTGGCTTTAAAATCAGGCAGTACCGCCTCGTCGTGCCGATCGGCACTTAAAAGTTGCACCCAATAAAAGTGCACCTCGCAAGGCCCACGTCCGTAATTGGTCCTGAACACGGTTCCACTCCCGGCGCGGACGCATGCTCGTACGAACATTTACGATCTCGTTGGTCTCGTTTAATGACGTGTGACAAACCGATACGAGGAACAATGAGCATGTAATTGCATTTTTACAATTAAACGCCAAAACGGGTTTTACGACGGCCCTCGTTTGGGTCGTGTTGCCTGAAAACATCGATATACCACTTGATATGTTTTTGAGATTCAAAAAGGGAATTTTTCGCTTTGGTTTTTCTTTATTGACAATGTTAAGGATTGTTAGTGTTCGGAATAAAACCAAAAGTGTTTCAACACATCCTTCAAGGCTCCTCAGAAGGTCGCTGAGGGCAGCGTGCGCAGGCGCCGCGGGGCGTCCTCCCCGCACCCCTGCGCCGCCATCACCTTTATTTATATTTATTTACCTTCCCTTCATTCACCGAGGGCCGCCCTTTCGGCCCTTTTTGTCGCACCTTAATATGACCGACACAAATATTGTGAAAGAACCTGCGGTTTGAGTGAATTTATTGTGGTGCATTTTGCTCTGATGCATATCGCATTCCGGAAACTCCAAAATGGAAGATAAAACTATTTTCTTCTCTCGTTTTTTTGTTTAGTACAAACAAGGAGTCCCGTCCAGCCACGCCGCAACTTGTACTCGTAAAACTTGGCCTTTTGTCGACAAATTAGCACCCAATTAGATAAGTGCACTCAACTCGCCCTCGGCAACCTCAACTCAAAAATGATTTGAGTATTTGAAAAAGTGGCCTTTTCTTTTTGCTGACCCTTTTGTCGGGAACTCATGGTTCTCAAACTTTGAGCATTAAGCTTGTTATCATAGAATTTTCAGTCTTGTATTTATAAAGATTCATATTTTATTAAAACAAATAACTCCGTGACCATGTCTCGATACGATTGCCAATATTGAAATTAATAAACAAACTGAAACAATGGGTTGGCCCCAAGATCAAATCTTCACCCCATCGAACGGTGTGACGGGCGACATTCACGTGCATCAGTTATCATGATAAATGGCGTATTTATTTATCGGACGAGCCTAAATAGCTATGGTAATATTGGCCCTACAACAGCACAAAAGGTAACAAAACACAAAAGTTGAAAAAGGTAAACCGCGCTATTTACAAAGTGGCTAGCGTGGACCACACAGCCACAATCGAGCCGCGCGTGCGACTCGCCCTCTGCACAAGAAAAAAAATCATTCCCAACATAGATCTTTTTTCGGTTATAGATCTCGCATTTTGGTGGTGTGATTTGTGACTTTCGGAAACGTTAATGGCACCTTCGATTGTCTTTTTTGGTTTTCGCATTGCTAGACTTTATGCGACTTGATTAGTTATTTATAGCCGAGGCATTAGAATTAGTAGAATTTTCGGATATGAAACTGTAATTCGTAGTAGAACGCAATGCTTCGTAAAAACGCGAAGTGTTTGGTAAATGTGCGCGCGCGGTATTGTTTACGCGAGCGCGCGGGCGCTGACGGACGAAGAACAAGCGCGCAGTCTTTGACACCGCAGCGGGCCTCGGATTCTGCCCCAGGCTATTTATAGTTAGATAATTCCTCCTCACAGACAATGTGTTGTTTTGCATTACACTTTTGCTATCTGCTGGTCACCGCAAAAAATATCGAGATCTAATACCTAACTGTGCTAACCTGACTTATGCAACTTATAGTAATATTGGATAATATCTGATGTAGATAAGCTTATTTCTTACAGTAATTACAGCAAATTAAATTAATTATAGATGTTTTATCAGATGTGTGGTTTTAGTCGGATTAAAGCATGTACTAGTTTATCCATCAGCGATTAATCCGACGTGTTTATGCTGATTTATGTTGAACAGCATGATGAAGTGCACAACTAGCGAGCCGCGGTGCACTCGGGCCGATCAGAGATCGGGGATCTTTCCGTAGGCGGCCTCGTAACTGTTGTCGAAACAATTCACGGTATGCGGTTGCATCAATGTTTCTTCCGAAGATCATTACACGTGGAAGTTCATAGGTACACGTCATTAGCCGCGTTTACATATGCACATATGCGCTACTTTAGGGTTCGTCTAATTGAATGTGGGCGGCAGCGGCCTAACCTAATTTACATTAATGCAAACGAGGCGCATTGTTCAGGTGTGAAATGCCAGTGTCAACACCAGGCCTCTGCTCAAATAGTTTATTAGCTCCACCCAGCGGTGTGCTGGCGGACCGACCTTTGTTACTCTGACAACCCTTTAAAAGACATGCATACTTAACGCTTAAATATAACTATTCAACACGCCGCGTCGACACACATCGGTTGAGCAATACGCTGAACCTTCTCGCTGCCTACTGAGAATGTTACAAACTGGCAACATTTTACATATTTCAGGAAAAATAGTTTTCCTTCCTTATTCAATCTAATTGGCTTGATTAAAACGGTTTTCTCTTAAGAGGTGTTATTTCATTTACAATTTCACAAAGTGCATCAAGGGTTTTATGACCAATCACATCTACTTTATAGACCGTTTGAGCGACGATTTAACGGCTATAAATGTTTTTGAGTGCAACAATTTGTGCTGGGCAGGGTGTGTCGAGGTCGATGACTGAGGGTGCCGGCCTGCCGGCTGCGGTCACTGAAACACAAGGAGATCGCGGTGGTCACCAGTTTTGTATCACAATGTCCGCGGAGCATGCAACTGACCGCGATGTGGTCGCTATGAAAACATCCCATTCACCCACCTCTAAGCTTTCACACACATCTTTTAAGTCGTAAAGGAAAATCAAATTAACTGTAGATACTCTACACATTAGTTGGTGCACGTTTTCAGTTATTTCCTTTTAAAACTTTCATGTAATTTTCTCCAGTATAATTTCCCCATAATTTCTTATTTGCTTGGATTAAAACTACGTAAAAGTTAACAATCTCTTTTAACATTATATCTTTTAATCCAAATTGCATCGATCAGTTAATAAATATATCATCGCTTCGCATTTATTTTGAAATCTGATGATAGCAAATGATATTTCACTTGAAAAAGACAAGTTGTAATTTAATCGGATGGAGTCTGAGGTGAGGTGACGTCACGTAAAAAGACAATGGTCGATCATAAATTATAGTGACAATGTGCCACCTCGGAAATTAATCTTTGCATGTCGAGTGTCATGTGTATCGCCGGGACTGTCCGTAAACAGAAAAAAATTGCCGATTGACTCTGCGAGGAAGGTAAAGTGCATTCTTGTGTTGTCGGGTGGAGCCAATTCGCGGAGACGTGCGAATGTGAGTTATCGTCAGTTATTATTAGCCATCAAATCGATATATTAACATATTTTATAGTTATGAATCATGCTTTGCTTGAGACCTAATTGCGTGATAGATGCATGACAGGTGTATTTTATGTTTATTTACATTGTTACGTTGCACGTAGTTTCAAATACAGTCGTAGATTCAATTGACAGATATAGCAAACATCTTTAAAACTACCGTTATAATTAAACATCGCAAAAGAGAGCTGAAACTGAAATAGCTACTTTACTATGATGTTAATTCGATTTGATTTCCAGACGATTACTCTATTGCGCATACGAAACAAATGTTGATTGGTCTTCGGTCCACAGTGTTTAATAACTCAGCCGGCTGTGTTGGGAGCCAGCACTGTTTACTTTATAAAATATCCGATTATTCATCGGCATGGTACGTTTACAACAATACCTGAATAAATCATTTATGTAAGTACCGTTTTAGTTATGAAAAGTTGTACGTTATTCGCGTGTTTATACTTCATCGTGTAATGGCACATTTTGAAGACAGTAGTTTGTTAGACGCGTGTTCTCGAAAGTAAAACGCTTTGGTAACTCTTGCGTATTAGCGATCACTACACTGACTAATAAACGTCATATTTATCCGCGTGATCGTAAAATAGTAATAACTGTAAAAGACTATGTAACCCACTCATGAAACTTCATAAACTGTAAACACGTCATAAAATATTTCAGGTTAGGCACAAAATGTAAATAGGCACTAAACCAAATATAATTTATGGAAAATTCTTCATTAGCCTAATCAACGAGTACCTACTTAATAATTAATCACGGGGTTTTTACATAAAATCACGTCAATTGAAGCATTAGTAATAATTGTGAAAATGTTATTAAATTTTAAAATATTCTGATATACTTAATCCGGGTAATATAGGCAAGTAATCGCGCAACAGGAAGTTTAATTTATAGTAGGTACCTATTATCCATGAAACTGAAAATGACAATTAATGAAATGATGATTAATGAGTAATAACTGTAATATTTTAACATTTCCTATTACAATCTATCAAATTTCATTGAATTAAGAGGTAGTCGCTTTACAGGAAGTTTACACGGGCAAAATCTATGAAACTGAAACAACTCTGAAAATAGGGCGACCGCGGATAGGTTCATTCCTAAACTCCTAAATTGCTGTATAACTGTGTCAAACATCGTTGTTATACCTACAGTAGGTTGTATTCGAAATTGTTTGCACGTTTGTTGTCGAAGTTATTTCATGAGCATATAATTGGTTTTCTTAGTGGCATTGTTGTTTATATGGGAAGGCATTCATGCAACGCTTCGCTTGTTTACGATCGGCTACCACATAGACGATTTGCGGGCAAACCATTTTGAATAGGAGTTGGAGGCCAACCGTGTTGTCAGTTTTCTATACAAAATATTGTTGATGATATACAAAGCAGATGCACACTATGTGATGCCGCAACCGCAAAAGGTGGGATTTAGTCCTTGTACTCAAAAAGTTAAGAAATGTGCTACATAGTAACTTAACGCGCGGGAATAAAAATAATTACTACTATTTTGTTACAATATTACAACTTTAACATTAATATTGAATTAAAAAATATATTTACTACCTAACAGGAAGATGTTTTAATATCGTTTGTAAAAGTACACATACCTATTTAAAAATATTATAAAGTATAAACAGGCCCTAAATTTTTTTTGCAAGCATTGTAATGGGCTTAATTAAGCTCGATACCTATTTTCCGTTCATTTTCCTGAAGCGAGAGTGTAACCCCTGCTAGTGAAAGTACACAAAGGAGTAATAAACAAAAAGGAATGCGTACACGCAGTTGTTTCGGCATATAGCTTATTTACAAACATCCGTGCGATAGGTGGAAAATCTTATAATGTAATAGTCCGAGTTATTTATGGGAGTGCGGGCGCGGGCTATTCGGAGCCTCCGTCGCGAGCGCAGGTTCACACGGTGAGTTGCTTTTATGCCCCAGTCACTCTTCCCATTGCCCATATTGCACATAGGTATAAGTACCTTTGTATATGTACTTACATATGTATATGTGCAATCGTCATTTATACCAAACTCAACTTTATTGACATATTAACAATACGCACTTAATAAACCATAAGAATAATACAGCAGTTTTTTGCATAACCATAATAATAAATAATTTAAAATGCCCTTTCATGATAATGTCATATGACTCATTTATACAAATCTCAACCCGAATTACCTTGAGACTGGTCGGTAACAGACTGAAACGCAATACGACCTGTGTTTAGTTTTTCTGGTTAGTTCCATTCTTAGGTAAGCTGACCTGTCGTTATTTGGTCTAGCAACGATTGTCCCCGGCAGAACAATGCTGTGCTCGCCCGCGATTAATAAACTAATGGGTATAATTGTTACCCCGAGGCGCCCGGTGCGCACGCGTCATTATTTTGACTATGACCGATCGACTTCGTGCCCCGATAAGGCAGGCCGTGCCTCGGCACTGATTTCGTTTTATTGTTATATAAACGTCTCGGGAAAGAGCTAACTTCCGTCTTTGCAAATGATAACATTGATTGTCGTTGCAGTGCAGTTTGGTTCTGAAGTCAGTCGCAACTCGCAACCCAGAGGCTATTTCCTACAACAATGTTGTATTTTTGAATCAATTCATCCCTGTCATATAGAGGAGATGACAGCGAAAGATATGCCCGAAAATACGAAAACGGCATTTTCCTCTGGAAAATTGTTAGTTACCTGCAGTTTTCTTTTTCACGCAGAAGACTAAATGAGAATGCGGAAATAACGGGTGCGCTTTCATGGCTTATAGTATCTGTTTATAAATTTTACCTGATGATCATAAACGTATCCCATTATAAATAAGAAGCTTTGCGAATGAATCAATTATTTTAAAATGACACCATAATTTCTGAATACTCATTACATTACTCAAGAAAAGTGCTCAATGGGCAGCTGCTGAAATCGGTAGAGTCAAAAGGACGAGCCATTGGTCTAACAGCAATCAAGATATTTCTAGGCTCTTACCACAAGGGATATGAGTTGCAGTCATTTTCTTTTATAGGGTATAATAGGCCACTTTCAATGTGAAAGTATGGCGGGCTCCTGTAATTCTGTTTGTCCCACAATAATTTTAATTTACTTTTCGTATAGGCTCGGGACTAATAGCGGTTCAGATGCGCCGGCGCAGAATGCCGCTCTTGCTGCGCAATGAGACATAAATACAAAGTTATTGGTCATTGTCTTAATGCAACGGCCGGTGCACCGCCGTAACTATTAAAATGCTCGATGCGTTGACCTGAAATGCATGCGCTTATTGTGACTGGAGATTCTGCTTTACTATTATCTAATTTCTTTTGCGTTGTCTTTAAAGGATAATCTCGGATTCTTAGTCGTTTTCAGTTAATTAGTACGAAAGTTTATGTAACTTTCCTCGCTGAAGATAATTTGCCTACATGACTGATTCATCAACCTTCAAGTTTATTTCATTTGAAAATAATTAATTGTGCGAAGCTTACACGTGTAACGAATCGGAATACCTATTAAAACTTGCCAAAACTCACACTTTTTTGTAACTGAAGAAGTAAATATAGATGACATGTATTTGGAAAACAGGTATTTTATTATCAGACGCGGATGCATTTACCGGGACTTGTCACCAATAACTTTTTGCTGCTATAAATACTCTTAACTTAGGAATTCATAATTAGCACATAACATCGACATTTCGCGCATTACATATTATGCAACACAAAATAAAGGATGTTAAAATATTATTCAAATACCTAAGTAACTATTCTATTCTGTACTGTGCAATTAGTTAAATGTCATGACCTAAATAATTATTTGAGTAACTACTTACCTAAGTATGTATTTACAACACTGTACATTAGTGCACATCTAACAGAACATTGCAACCTACCAAGAAATCGGCTTGAGACTAAATAAATGAAAACTAGGTTATAAGCAAATATTATTTGTAGAGTAAAAATTATGAATTGATTAAATCGACGAAGTTTTCAGACCTTATAGATTAATTGTATTGTCTGCGCACACGCATTCCAAAATATTCAAATCTAGAGTTTGAATTGAAGGGCGTGGTCGATTAATATAATCCGAAATGAGAGTTATCTCGGTCGGTTTGTAAGCGCAACGTTTGTTCGCAATAAATTATGGTGTCGGAACACAAAAGATGGCATTGTGAAGCGACAAGGCGACGTCCGATAAGAATCGCGGCGACCGCTCACCACGACTCCTGCGCAACTCGCCTAATCCCTCAAATTATACATTTGATGTCATGCTAAACATAAATTACTAAACATAAATTACTATACTATCGCCAACACGAGCTTAGTTATTATTCAATTAGCACTCGGTGAGAAGGATAAGTTAAATCATAATTATAATGTTGAAGCGTTTTCCTTCATTAGTGTCCAGTCCAGCTATAAAATAACGTATTAGAGGAAAACTAATAAAAATGTTCTTTATATCTTTATTGACATAAGATAGGTACCTGCCTATCTGAGTGAATATAATTGGATTCCTTTATTTATCGTTGTACCGACAACTCTATTTAGGCTTTTAACAATATTAGCATACATTTAACTTATAACAAACCGGATAATCGTATATCGATACATAACGATCATTTTGGTTCCATTTGTAACCGATTGCGAAAGAACAGTGTCGCATTATGGCTGGAGCGTCGTACAATAGTAACCTTTACATAATTTTTATGCGACAGTATCGATAATGTTAATAGAATAAGCGCCCACGCTGCGTTGTAGCGCCGGTAGCGTATTGTCTTTTTGCATACTCAAAGCACACCGCGTGTGAAAAGATTTTCCCGCAATTTTCGTAAGCTCTACAATAATTAGGTGAAAGTCCCTACGCATAATGTAGCTTATATTATTTGCAGAATTGCTTAGTTTTAAAAGAGAACCAATACACGCATTTAGTGCGATTTTATCGTGACGAAGTTACGTGCGAGCGCGACGCGACAGTGCTACAGCTGCGCGACACGCTCGCGTCCTCCGCGCATCGTTTTATGTCCAATTAATTTAAATAATAGCCGCTTCCCGACCTACCTGAGAGACTGCCACCACGACCCTTCTTTGTAGGGTTACCAATCTTGAAGAAGTATAGAGCTTAACGCAGTAAATTATGTAGAGTGGAAAGGGATAAGTGGTAGTATGGTAGATCCCAATAATGATAGAAATCTAGATGTTAATTGAAAACTGTTCTGTAAAGCGGAAGTCCGTTCCACTCCCTAACTACATTTTCTCCATATTTTTCCTGTAACTTTAATTTTCTTCTACGACGATTTCATGAACAGAAAATTTTGAGGCCGTAGTTTGAGATCTCTATAAATAGATATAAATGTTACTTCAATAGATAATAATAAACAAACACGTTTATGTTCTCGTGTAAGCTCATGTTCAGATTATTGCTAATGTGTGCACGTATTATGCAGTCGACAACCCTACTCGTCTCATATCTCATACACCGCTATTTCGAGACAAGAAAAATGTTTTGACTGCGACTTTTAATACCTTAAGTTTACAGATTAGTCTTAACATGAAACAGGTATCATTCACTTTGTTAGATTCGTGTCACGTGATTACTTTTAAAAAAGCCAGCATGGGCTATAAAGCATGCTATCAAGGACTATCATAGATATTCAAAACCATTTTTGCTTCTTAAGTATCTTATTGTGCCCATATAGACTCACGACAACGTAATTTATTTCTAATTTTATTATTTTTAAAGTATCGCAAAGAGCCGGTCTCATTCATATATGCACTTCATTACGGCCCTAAATAGGTATAAAGCGCTCTAGACTTTCAAATTAGCATGTCTTAAAAGTGAATCGATCGCTTAGAGGTCGGTCATTGTGTTCGCTAAGGGGGACATTTGTCTACATTATTATTTGGTGCCGGTTTTTTCATGTACCTGCCTACATGGCGCCTAACTATTCATATTCAAATTGGAATTTCGTGTTGGGTAATTTTTAACATTTATTTACAATTGTGTAATCCGATAGCCTGAGTGATAAATTTAAATGAGGCGATATAAGTGAGATAAATTGATGCTTTGCTATCCACAATTGGCCGTTAATATTGATGCCGAGATCCGATTTGTGTAGCGTGGAAAAGTTTTTTCGGTAGACATAAATGTTTCAATTTCATTATTATTGCTGTGTGATTTAACAGATACATAATAATCTGTGTGTCAAGTTTATTTCTCGGGGTTTCCCTTCGTTTTTCTTTTAAAAACCTATGTGTCGTAATTATATGTTACAAGATTAGTCACCGCTATTCCACGTTAGTGATGAGTGTTGTTGAGATTCGAAACAGCCAATGGTTCGGCTAAGGACGCGTGGAGATCCTCGGGCGAGGATGCCCCGCCGCGCGCGGCGCCGCGGTCAACCAGCGTATTCATTAGCCCAGCGTTCCTCCCACCGACGTCCGTCATTTTACTTTATTTACGGCTTACGGCCGAGCCGAGGTGAGACCCCAATTTCGCATGCGCCTGTGGCTCGATAATTATACCATAGCTACGGCTGAAAAAGGACGGCCATTTTATATTGAATATGAACACTGCAACATCCCTGGATTCCATCGTGACTAATATGCCCACATAACCGGGTTTTCGGGCATGAACATTTAACACATATCGTTTCTCATCACATGGCCGTATAATACTCGTAATTAATTATATAGATTCAGTTTTGTTTGATGCTTTTATTATAATATTTACATTATTATTACTATTTAAGATTAGCAAGACACTTTTAAAAGCTTTTCTAAGGATCTCTACATCACAATGATGTGCTACGCTCGACTGTGGGAAAATCGTAGCGGGTTGCTCATTCCGCGGCAAAACATTACAAATACCGGTTGTTAAAATTAAATAAAGCTCCGATTATATCTGCCAACGCACATGGTGTTTAAAAATAACTTTTAAGTATGTATGAAGAAATGTTTCCCGCCTATTTTGGACTCTGAGTAAACGTTCATCATACATAGAACATGCATATTAATGGGTTATATTTATCACACGAGGAATGTAGTATGCTTGTTTCGCGTTAAGTCCTTCGCGAGGAGCAAGTTGATAATTGAAGAAAAATCAACAAGTTGAAAGTCTGCGAAATAGCGATTTCAAGATTGGCAAAGCTTATATTGTAGTAGAAAAAGTTACTGTACCACATACGTTCGTCTTAAGTGTTCTGATCGCAGTGTGTATTTCCCGAATTGGCTGTCTCGAATAGGATTTATTGTAGAGCGATAGCCTGATTAACGATTCAAGAAGGTCAGATCAAGGGATCGGTGGCAAAAAGCTCTCTCATGTCCGCGATGTTAAGATAACCTTAAACTGGACATTTGTTATCCTTATCTTGTGTTGGAGCGTGGCTAATGTGGCCGCGGGCAGATACCCGATCGATTTATGTCGCCCTGGCACCCACGACAAATTGATAATTAATTTTCGAGCGTCGCCTTTGAGCGAGCCGTGTTATTTGCAAGCTCCTTCAAATGATTTTTGACTACCGTTAAAAGAGTCAACAATGCATTAGTCCCAAACTCATTTTGTATCTTGATCTTTTAAATTATATACGCGCTTTAGTCATCACAAGTTGTTTATTGATACCTTGTTAGGTAACTAATAAATCTTAGACACACCCATCACATTATTTGGTTACGTTTAATCTTACTTATCATTTAACAAACATAAAGAAACGTATTATGTTAATAAACATAGTGAACACGCAGATTAGGAACAAGGCTTTTCTAAAATTGAAAGCTTTACATCAATAAATTTGTATTCAGATCTTCCATTTGTCATTCTTTAGCATTTTCGGAAAATTATATGGCAATGTGCCCATAGCTTCAAATAGTAACAGTCAATAAAATGTTGTTTCTTTGGAGCCTGTACAAATAATCCCGTAGAAGTTTTACTAAGACAATGCCAGATGTATCCCTGAAAGTAAGTAAAAGCTGAATTTCCCAGCTAGGTAGCAGCAACGATAGCATTTGACAGATGCTCGGCCCCAGCATTGTTCTCCGATAAGCGGAATAAATAAATCGGCCCTCACTGATGGACAGCCTCAAGGAATGTTTATGTTATGAGAATTGTTTTCTATTTCCTTGGGACACGACTTCGCTTTATTCGTTCATTTTGTGGCGTGCGCTCTTCAGACGAGATTATGATTCGTATAAACTCGTTTTGTGTAATACATATTCAGTTCAGCGATGATATTGAGAAGATGAATCAGGCTAAATTAAAAGTAAAGCCTATATTGCCATATAGTTTCCACTTCATATCATCCTGTACCCGGTTTGTTTTTGCGACCGATCCCGCTAAATTCCTTGAAAGTACCGAAGCGGATGTAACCGCAGCATTATAGTCATCTCCGATGTCAAAGTGTCTGTTTAATGAAATATCAATCGGTTTGAAGCGCGTTACTACATGTAAACTAATATTCCGGCGTCCTTCGAAAAGATGTCCTTGCTGATTAAGAATCTTTACAGATGTTTATTCCCAGCGAGATAGAGTCCAAAATTCCCATATTGCAAGCGTTTTCACAATCGAACGGTGACATGGGTCCGTACAAAAACTGCTCGCCTCTGTCGTCGGGCAATTTCATCAAATTACTTGAGGTATCGGTTTTGATTTGGGCATCGAAAACATCTGAAAACGTTGGTTCTTTTGTGTAACTCGATTCCGACCGCGCGGGACTGTGACGCGAGCAACGGCTCAAGCACACACAACGGTCTCCTCAAAAAATTGCCATTCAACAAATGAGTCATTTATCATCGTTTCATAATTTAAGAGAGTGAAACTATGTTAGTTATTTGTTTGAAAAAGTTTTATCATTAACTAGACCTTTTAAACGAGGGCCTTAACTCAAAAGAAAATAAAAAGTTAGCTTATCCGAACCCGGGACACGGTAGTCGTTTCACACAGATTATGGAAAAAACAAAACGACATGTGTCATAAAAATATGCGTGTCGAGCGACACATCGGCCACAATGCTCGCCGTAAACGCCGTTCTAATCCCTTAAAACAATGCTAATGGATCTACGTAAAGTTGCCGCCTGTCAGCGCCCAACACTCCTCCGATCGCCTTAACGCTCCGCTCGCCACCAATAAAGTTGACACTAAATTAGAACGTTCTTATTCCTTTTCTAAACGAAATCACAAAGCTGTAAATAAATATTTTATTATACGTGCTCACTGGGCGCATTTTAGTGTGAGCGATGAACACGGATTCACGTCAAAACATCTTTATCGGGTTATTTGTCTTATAAAATATTATCAAGAGGCTCTTCGGGACCATCAGCAAAAGAGGACGTGCGATGTTGATTTTACACCCACGTGATGTGATCACTTCTGCTCGGGGCGAGGGATAAACAATGAAAGCGGCGATTACATGTCAATGGCGTAACAAAGATAGTTTATCTTTCTTTGGAGATGGGTTCTTGATGAGAGCGGTTTGTTAGGTGTGAACTGCCGAGGCGGACGAGTCTCGTCTGCGCAGCGCGGACGAACGCGGCGAGACGCTCTACGCGCTATCAACTCCTGATGGACTGATAAATTAATAATTCATATTCATAAAACAAACACGCTTTTTATCTTTTTAACTACCCTTTCGACATAAATTATTTGTCTTATCTTGAACAGTAACTTATAAGGGGTTTTATTAAAAGATCCGTGCTAAGTACTGGATGATGGTAGCGCATACCAATTATTTTGACACATCGATAAATCATGAATATTTTTACACTCATGAATGAATGAATGTTAACCAGTTATTTACTTGATCTATTAAAAAAATGTATTTTCTACTTGTATACAGTGCTCTTAAAGTACATAATTATGTAGATATTTATTACCTATCGCTGCGGGCTTCGCGTAGATTAACTAAGTAGCTTAGGGGTAGTCGTGTGGAAGATAGCGGAGGAACCGATTTGAATAAGAACTTTCACGAACCTGTTTGCTACGAATAGTGTTTCTTGTAGAGTATGTCAGTATATGAATTTTCTTTCTCAACTGGTCTGATTTTTAGCATGATCAGTAATGGAAAGTTTTTCACTAGTGATAGTGATGAGATGAGATCATCTGAATTCCCTGAAAATATAAGTTTGCAGTTGACCTGTTAAAAAAATGTCATTTCAGTTTTCTCTACTCTATCATCTTCACCTTGATTTGTCGCTAGCAGCATCTTGTCGATAGTTTTGTCTTTACTTAGGTGGGAGCTGGTGCATCTCTTGCACATGTAGCTCTAACGTGGCGAAGCAGTAAGGGCGCGAGGTGCGCCGGCGACCGCGTAAGTAGAGGCCGGCGGCGCGACCGGTTGCGTCGGAAGGGGCGTGCTTCTCCCGCAATCACGCACTTGTCGCGTTTTCATCACCTGCCTGCTAAAAGTGACGTAATTACGGATGCAAATCGATCAGCAGTTATCGACTCGACGAGGGTTGACGCTGCAAATTAGCACGATACGCCAGTTAATGTTTATAGCCTTCCGCGCGAAAAGTGATTTAGCGAAAGGGTAATTGCACTTAAGCGGGTTTCGTATAACGTTTTTTAAAAGTTTCATTTTATACGCATTTAACTCATCTTGTTGGACGGAATATTACAAAATCGTATTATCAATCTGACACTGTTACCTAGGTATTAATTTTATTTTAATTAAAAAAACCTTCAATAAGATTAAAACAGAAACACTAATTTAAATTCCCAAAAAAGAATTCCGTTTAATTTAAAATTTTAATTACTATTTTAGAAGAATTCCGTTGTTGTGACACTTTAAAATACCTTAATGATTTCTCAGAGTTCGTAACCAAATACTTCATATCGATTACGATAGGGAATCTATCGGTACGAAACAAAGGGTAAATACGAATTTGATCGATGTCGGAAGCGTGGATTCCATCGCTCACTCGGATGACTTGCAACTAGTGAGCATGCTCTCATTGACTCCGCCATTGACCCCGCGTCAACCAGCGCTAGCGATCACAATAATATAAATAATGGAGTCACATCCGTCCCATGGGCAATACCACCATAAACACACGCATTCTAATAGAATACACGAGCTTAACCGATCGTTCCCCAGGGTGATCCCACAATTGGGACAAACGAATCGTGAATGGAAAAGAATCGGTTTTGCACCTGGTACTACGCTGTAAGTTATGAAGTATTTGAGGTCTCTAGACACCATTCATTGAGGTTACCTCATTGACGTTCGCGTAGGGATCTATTGTGGCAGCATTTCACACAACGGAGGTCGTTAACTAGCATTCTGTTTACTACGCTATAACTGCGGCCTTCGTCGGCGTAAACATTCCGAGTTCGTCTAACACATGTAAGGTACATACACTCAGCCCCATTATTGTATAGATAGTTACTCCAGTTGAGTGAATGAAGTGTAACGTTTCATTAACAGAGGTCTGTGGCCCAGGCAAACACCGCATATCGGTTTCTTGTTTCAAGTTTTTTTAACGGGTGAAAGGCGCCCGCGTCTCCTTAAAAGCCTTGTGGACTGTGTTCGTTAGCATGCCTTTACACACGATATAGCGCTCAGTGTGAAAAAATGCATTTTTAACGCATAGAAAAGTGAGTGGATTGCCGACACCTTTGTATTCAAAATATGCTTGCTTGTGTTAGAAAACTTACTGAAAATCTTTCTTATAGTGCAATGTGAGCTTTTAAAAGTTTTGCTTTAAATCGCAATGTTATAAATAATTTAAAAATTGCAAAAAGTAGGCATTTTAAAGATCAATAGAAAACAAAATAGCAATATTTCAAGTAGTGTTTAAGTGAGAAGGGGATAGCAAATGAATGCGGTGGCGCGGCGTGCCGACGACAGCCGCATTAAGACAACAAAGGGTGATATTTTTCGTGAACAAACATGAAGAGGCTTTAAACACACACGGGCACAGGTGATGCATCCACGATGCATATTTATGATGTGTTCGACAGCTAGCGCGACACTAGGGCTTATGGCGAACAAATATTGGTAGTTTGGTAGCGTATTACCGAAGGAACTGTATGTTCTTTACGATATTGCCCAGTTTGTCAAGGGGTTTCGAATATATTTTAGTGATTGATTGAACTATACACTTACATATGAATCAATGTTTCTCTACAGGCTATCAATGACTATTTAATATTCAAAATAGAAATAAAACTCATCCGTGAGAAACGCGCATCCAAAATGGATGCCAATGAGTCACCGGTTGCGGTTTCTGTAACTATTTTATGAATGAAAAAGTTGCGATAAATCGTTTAGTCCCTCCCAGCCCTATCATCTACCAATGCGAAAAAATATTTGGTTGCCATAAAACAAGGTGTTACTCAGACACACGGCATGATGCCGACTAAATTATACTTTGCGTTACCGAAAATGTTTTAGGTCCGAGTCAACCACACGTTTTAGGATCACATTATTTTGCAGGTAGGGACCTAAACATTATGAGAGGCAGAACGAGATTTCCCTAAATACGTATTTTGAATCGGTTTTATTGCCTTTAAATTAACATTTATTTCAATTTGCTCATGTTTAGGTATCGGATGAATAATAAAAGCATTCATGATACCTAATTGATAATTGATATGCCAACATAGCAGCATGTTTTTGTTTCAATTCCATTTATATGTAAATTCTAATTATACGAAAACAGGAATGAGTTACTGTAAGTTAATAAATAGGATCGCGCATCATTTCATCCCTGCCTTTAAAAAAATTAAAGCACCTTAAATTCCCATGTCAATTTATCATAATTGCTGTTTTGACATGTTTGCAGGAAACTCAAAATCACGTTACGCCATATAGGGCCGAAAGGCGGTTCGCGTGAACAAAATGAACGGTCGATATCACAAAAAACTGCCCTTAAACTATTTGTTGTGGTTTCCATAAAGAAAAAAAATTTAACATCAAAAACCAGTCAGCATTGGTCGGTGCTTTTCGACTCCAGTGGCCTTGTACAAAAAACGATGTGTTAAGGAATGTAAAGAGCCATTTAATTATCCTAATATATTGTTATGGTCGCAGAGGGAGGCGGTAATAAATTAACGAAGCGTCCGGAGCCACATGAGGTGGCGAATGGTGCCTCGCTAAACGGCTTATCTATCTAATATATTCGAGCGATCATATATTTTTATTTAACAGCCTCACTGGTTCGAAGATAGTCGAGTACGAGTCTGTAGACGAGCTCGGTGCGGCGTCGTCCTTAGACGTGATTCGCGGCGCGCATTCCCGCGTTACTGCACCCTGTTTCAGTGCGATGATCCTCAGTGTTTTTATTTCATTTTTACCTCAATTCCATCGGTCGGCCTTCATTATGCGTCCGCAAGTGATTCGGTCGCCACCGGTTCAGGTAGCTCGCCGTTTCGCTTCAAAACTTGACCTAGGTATTTCGATTCGCTTGTTAATTTTTTGTTAATCAATATGAGCTTTTGATGTGGTGTAATTTGATAATTTGCGAAATTGAATTTACATGAATCGAGTTCTGGATAAAAACTGGTTTAATGTATGAGTATGACAACGATTGGGCGCCTATTGGGTACCCGGCTGATGATAATCGTGGTGCTAGGGCACGTAGGTACGCGACAGGGCGAGGTGTCGGAGGCAGGCGTCCCGCTGCGCGCGAGCATTGTGATCGACAGCTTGTTTACTAAAAATATGCATAATGAATTTATAATAGCCCGCCCGATCTGTCGCGTCGCCTCGTATTCGATTGAAATACGCTCACACAATCAATAAAAATAAATAAGCACTCTTTACATGCCTATTTACTATTAAGTATTATGATCGAGCTTAGAAAAAAGCTTTCCGAAATATTCTGTGTTGATGTAAACAATGGGATCGATGGAACTAGTTATGAAAGCAAGAATCCCAGGGTTATGATGGGTGCAAGGTGGCTAATTGCGGCACCAATATGTTCCCACGTTTAAGTGCACGAAGTGTTTGAGGTTGCATTTAGCATTCGATTGTTTTAGTGCGCACCGAGACGACTACGGGAGGCAAGTTTAAACACTCGGTTCCCTGGCCGCCGCCACCGCCACAACATCGCACTATCTAACGGCTGGCATCAGAATAACCTACAAAATACCCCTACTGAGGAAGGAGTTAAGAATAGATGTTAAATAAATGATGACTACTAAAAAACAAGACTGGTTTTTGTTTATAGGTCAGTTTTAAAACCATTAGTCAAAGTCACGAAACTGTTTAGGGCCAGGCTTGTAAAAATAAGCAAACATTTCCAGACCTACTACGAAAATGGGAAATCAAGGCTAATTTGGTATAAGCGGTAAGTACTTAGCTATTTTAGTACGAATAATGTGGAGCATGTTGATCTTAAATAAGAATTCCTTAAACTACGTACCTGTATGTAGGTAGTACGTACGAGTACCGAGAAAAATAAGACATACATCTAACAACACAATGAATATGAGCGGAAAATTTTATTTAGTGAAACGGCACCGTAGAGAATCGAGTATTACTGGCAAATTCAAACATGTTGAGGTTCTCGCAACTCTTTATTAGGTGGTTGGTCGTTCGTAGAAGTGATTATGTACGGTGCTCCAAAGTATCTGGTACGCTGAATGCGTCGCCCAGGCGGGGCGCCCGTTTGCCTCGATTCGTTACGTCAATCTCACAATTTTTTCTCTACGAAATCTGCATAAAGTGAGTTGACATCGCGCGACAAAGCCGACACGCAGCGCGCCTCGCATTGTCCGCATTTCTTTATAAATATTTTGACATTTCCTTTATTTGTTCCGCGGAGTTTCACAAACGAAATTGTGTCGATCCCTTCGTGCGGTGCGTTTTAATTTGATTTATTTCTTCACGACAAAATATCCGACATCCTGTGTTGTCCGGTCGTGGGGCGGCGCGTTTGTCAATTTGTTAGCACATCTATTGGTGTTTCTTTAAGTGCAAACAAAAACTTCACATGTTTAGTCTCAATATTGTTTCTCGAGACGTTCGTTCTCTTGAGTATCTTGTAGTTTAGCTACCAAATATAAGTATCAATTGACATGTAAAAACTTTTACTAACTTCTAAATGAAAAGTCTGATCGAGCCATATTTGTGTACTTAATCCACATAAACGGAGGCAGTTACGAATAGAAAGCTATTATCGGTTTCAATCGTATCTGCGTTTCACAGTAAAAGTTATGATTGCATTGAATATAGCACTATGCTATTCACGTTAATAATTCTCGGGCATTAGTTGTTTCTATGTTAACGTGTCATTATTATGATTTCCAGAGATGCAAGGAGAAGCTGAATACGTTGGCGATCAGCGTCATGAACCAGTGGCCCGGCGTGCACCTACGGGTCAACGAGGGCTGGGACGAAGAGAACTCGCACGGCGAGAACTCGCTGCACTACGAGGGGCGGGCGGTGGACATCACCACCAGCGACCGAGACACCAGCAAGATCGGCATGCTGGCGCGACTCGCCTACCAGGCTGGCTTCGACTGGGTCTACTACAGAAGCCGGTCGTACATCCACTGCTCGGTCAAGACAGGTGTGTATAGATGCGTTATGATGATGCTGGTTAAAAGTAGCACATCCATACATGGTAAAAAAAAGTATAAAGCATCTATAATAAATACAAAATATGGATAAATCTAATATCTAAGTCTTAAAGATAGATGGTGTATTCCAAATAAGTCCTAAGAAAAGTTATAAACTTAAAAAACACCGGACCACAAACAATGAAAATCTATTCATAAATATTATTAATTTCAATTTAAATTCAATAAATTAAAAAAAAAGAAATATTATACAGCATTTTAAACAACACTTGTTATCGTCAACCGTAATAAATTTTCCATTGCCGCGCGTACCGCGTTGAAGTCTTTTGTATGGCGCTAAGTATGCGCCCTAGAATTTGTCACTTTTCAAGTTACATTTCAACTTGTTTTTGTATTTAAAGGCTCTATAATTTTAAATTTAATAGTAATCCGTGTTACATTATTAAGTTAAAGTAAAAAAAAAGGGAAAGCTTAAGGAAAATGTTACAAAAACATGGTGGCGATCGAAAGCAGTCCCTAAAAATGTTGGAGCCGGGGAAAACTCGTCTGAATCACGTGACGGGTACATAACTGTACAGAGTGGACTACGGGACGGTCCAAATATAGTTGAACTTTACAAGAAGAATGCATCTCAGACAGCTTCCCGCGCCCTCGCCCCGGCGGTGTCGATCAAACGGACGAACAAGCCTCTTGTTAGCGCCCATCCCTCTCGCACGCGACCTATAAAGTATTTCCGTCCTTCGCGCACACGGCCGCATCGCAGCCAATCCCCCACTTCTATAATTACGCCGGTGATTCAATGGCTACTTATATCTATATGTGTGTACGGCATAACGATGAGAAGCAACTGTTTGCATGTGTTTGTGGGTGTGTGTTTTTAGATATTATGGAGGCATTCCGCCGCTCGCATAGTTCCAATTAATTTTGCAGATGAACCTCCGAGCTCGGCTCCCACTCTGAAAGCGAAAGCTCTGCTGAGAAAATGTTGTGAATAAATTATTTTAACTTGAGCAAAGCTTGAGGAAATATTATTTCAAGCGAAAAAGAATTTTCTACGTACTTTTAACATAAATGTCAATTACTGCCTATAAATTGTCAAACGTTGAAAACATGAATATAAAGTTAGTCATAAATAAAGTTGTATATTCAAAGCTGTCATGAACATTAACTAATTAATATTATTATCAGACGCATTTTGAATAAATTAAAATTACTAGTGTTTGACTTAATTTACAGGCTGAACATGTAATGAATTGATTATACGGTTTAATGGTTAGGTCAGAATTACTTACCGTTTAGTTCGAGAAGGTTCAAGTATTATGATTAGCAACGATTTATTATGAAAGGAAATTAGTGTTTATTTCATTTCAATGCAAATCAAAACATTATTATGTATTATGTACGTATCCCACCAAATAAATCGTATTGTTCAACGCGCACTTTCATTGGAATCCCAACTATCCCAACTAATATTATAAATGCGAAAGTAACTCTGTCTGTCTGTCTGTCTGTCTGTCTGTCTGTCTGTCTGTCTGTTACGCTTTCCCGCTTAAACCTCGCAACCGATTTTGATGAAATTTGGCATAGAGATAGTTTGAGTCCCGGGAAAGAACATAGGATAGTTTTTATCCCGGTTTTTGAAACAGGGACGCGCGCGATAAAGTTTTTCTGTGACAGACAAAATTCCACGCGGGCGAAGCCGCGGGCGGAAAGCTAGTTGGTTATATTTATGACTAGAACGCAATTTCTATGAGCAAATCGTAAAATAAGTAGGCAGTTGACATGAATGATTAGAATAATTGACCACATTTCTATTACGTCTAACGACGTGTAAGTTATTGTCACTATTTCTAGAACCAGATTGTCTTCGATAGAAGAGTTTATCCACACGGTGTCGCGTCCAAATATAGGTTCTAATGATACGAATTTGCATACAATTTTATAACGTTCTAGTTATCTTTTAAAACGATTGATATCAAAACACTGTAAAGATTGTTTCGATTCTACGCGATAGTCCCGGCCATCGGTCGCAGTCAATTTGTTTCGATGTTTATTCATTTATTCCGGCGTTTTGTTCGAGCGTGCTCCTTTGGTATTAATTTGGAGTTTATGAATAATGAATGTGGTCGTAGGTATGTCTTACGGCGCTTGGCTTGACCTGCGTGGAACAGATGATCGTACTCATTGGATCACTATTTATAGTATTTTGAGGATTGTAGAGTAAATTTTCGGTTTATGCATAGTATGTTTAATTGTTTCATACATTTTTACAAGCCCTTACCCTTACTACATGCTACGAGTAAGTAAAAGCTTATTGCAAAAAATATGCTTCTACTATACTTCGTACTCCGAACCCGTAGTACCTACTTTAAACGAGTTTCTTCAGAGATTTCGATTCTCGGCAATTCATTCAATTCTTTTAACGCTCTTCTCTAAAACGCTCATCATTACTCAATATAGTTTAAATTTATTTCTCTATATGACGCAATACTACGTTATTTAAATACTAATTGGGACGGATACCCATACTAGGTGTATCTCCCGTCTGTCGCCGCACTAGTGATCTCGAGCGTGGTCAAGGCCGCTGCATGCACGCGGACTCTCTCCGTTGTGAAATTGTATGGCTACGGCCAATCTGTATTTCGCGCACGAGTTCCGTGACTTAGGATTAAGATTGAAAAAAAAAGTTACCAGCTTTTTATTTTGATACAGATAACAGTATTCACTCTCTATTGTCTTCATGGTAGTTTAAAGAAGTTAATGAATAAATTACTAGATCTGTCTACATAATTAAAAATAGCAAAACATGCTGTTATTAATTTCAATGTTTTTCATAAAATATGGTCATAAAGTTAACACTTTCTGAAACTTTCTCTGGAAAAAATGCCATCAAAACTGAGATGAAATATTAAAATATTTTGGGTATATTCCTACATAATAAATCTTGAATATTTTAGGCGATATAGATCAATAAAATACATGAGAATGTTCTGCCAGTTTCGTTAGAGCTTTTTCATCTATTTTATGACTTCGCTATAAAAGCTCGATTCTTTTACTTTTCTTAAAATTTTTGATCCATTTAACATTAAAAAATATTTCTTTTTATACTTGAAAATTTTAATTACTTGCCTACCTTATGGCTTGACATTATTTTCATATTTCATTTAGAATACGATTTGTTGAATAATTGTCTGATCAAAAATTTGGTGGTCTGTCTAGTCGGTGTAACAGAGACTATATTAGGAGCAATATTAAGCCTTAATGGGTCATATATTACTCTCGAGTATCTCACCGATCATCGCCGCTAATAAAACGGGGCGATAGTTTTTATGCCCTCGATTAATTGGGTTCCATCGGCCGCCATCGGCAGCTCTTTTATGTAACGTGCTATTTTTTATTGGGCCATGTATAACTGATTTACATTTTTTTTTATAGACTGAATTAAGTTAATCGCTGTAGGCATGGCTTGTCGACGCGTGGTTGTCTCATCGCTCAGAAAGACTATGCAAGGCATAAGTGTATCAACGTTTGTACGACAATTTTATGACAAATTCATTGCATTTAATTGCACATTAATTTCTTTTTATTTATTTATTCTTTTTTGCTCTATTCTGAGCACTTATACGCTCCCCACAAATTGTTTTGTCCTGCCACAACAGCAAGGACATTATATTTCTTGTTTCTCTACCACAAATATTATAATGAAGTCTACGTCTCAGGCTTATCTTAAACTAAAGCTACATGAACATTAACATCGGCGCGGTAACAATAAACTTTATACACACAACGTTACACACAAATTACCGGACATTTGTAAGCAAATGCCTAGAATGTGCCGAAACGGTGAGCTTTTGGAACAATGCGATGGGGCAGTTAAGGTGGTTCGACAAGAAGCACGCGGCAAATGGGGCGTGACCGCCGACCGCAGGTCACGACACGACGAGCTTGACGTGTCCGGTTGAAATTGAAAAAGAGGCTGCCATACGATGCGGTGTAACTCCGCCGCGCGTTATTAAAGAATTGTGCTCACCCATTGTAAATAAATCCACGCTTCACATGCAATAAACAGTGTAGATACTCATGATAATTGGAGCGATTTATCACTAAGAGATGGCGCTGTCTATAAAGTAGTTCTCGGTTGACGATGGATACATTTAACTAAATTACCGTTGAACTGTTTTTGAAATTCTATTTAATTTAAAATATAAGAGGAATAAAATAAAGGCAGGTAGTATTAAAATTTACACGATTAATTACTTATTAATTAGAATCATCTTTAAAAAATGATTGAATGAATAATTACAATATTGAGAAAAACTTGGTTTTTCTTAACCAGTAGGTACCTCGGTCTTGATTAAAGGATCTTTAGCATCATTTACAAAATCGAAGGATAGAAGCGGGAGCGAGTAAGTAATGCATCGCGGTCGAGCGCTTGCAGGGCACGCAACCCCGGGAATGTTCTCACGGGGGGACTTTACCAGAATGTTCAGTTTTATTAAGGCTATTAATGATTTTTTCTTTATTTAAGCTTTTACTTTTTTAAAGATCAATTCAATATCGTATGTGTAAATTAATTTTTTTTTAGATTTTTATAAATAGTGTTCCCAAGCTTTCTTGATTTTTGTTGAATTGTCATTACACGTTCAGGTTGGTGATCAGTATTTCTTTACCTAAGTTTGTTATAGGCTAATTCGTCTATCTATTCAATGAACAAATCAATACATTAATGATTTCCAATCTTGATGACATCAGTTTATCTTAACTTCCTAAAATACGCGTTTAAAAGGTAGAGTGCTCTCAATTTGGATTCGGAAAATGCGACACGGTGCACCCCAGTACCTCAATGAGAACATATGTCGCGCCGCACCTCGTGCGAAAGTGTCCGCCGTATGACACCCGAGACGCTACATCCCGGAAGGCTGCGGCCGGACGACCGTTCCCACAACTGACGAAAGGCCGCCTCAACTCGTCAGGATTCATCTTGTCGGGTTCACTGAGTCTTGGACAAGGTTAGCGGGAGACAAAGAAATTGTTTTGGAGTTCATTAACAGTTTGGTGCTCTATATTTGGAATTGGCCCAACCAATGCTAGGTTGACTGCAAAATTGGGTAGTATAATAATAAGCCTTTTATTTCCGAAACATTTTTACATTTTACATTTGACACTTTCTTCACTTAAAAAAAAAACATTCACAAAATGTCTAAGATTTCGGTGTGCCTATTGGCAAAGGCCTCCTCCAACTCCTTCCATTGCCTTCTGTCCTCCACCATACATACTACCCAATTCTCCTTGGCGGAGAATTGGGTAGTATGTGTACTCAAATAAATAATGGCAAAATTAAATGCAGATGTTGAGAAAATTACATGGTACAATTTACAAAGAAAATTATTAACTAAGCTGATTCATGAAACAGCATTTTCCCACTGGGACTTATTATTTAAATATAATTTAGTTATGCAATGTATATCATAGTTATTACCTACTTTATTATGGTTCAAGTTAAAGGAAAAAGCGGTTACTTTACAGACTACATTCTTGAATCGCCATCAACAGCATCCAGGGAAAAACAAGAAAATAATAGAATAACTTGCGGCTGTAATGCAAATGTATGCGTATACTGTGACATTGAACTTAACGAATCCAACACGCGCAAAATCTATGTTACGTTAAACATTATCCTACATAAAACCAGTTCTTAGCCGGCATTAGTAAAAGTATTGCATAAACAAATCACTAATATTCCATGTATGTTTGACTTAATATGTTCCATCCAATAACTCAACTATAGGCTTGCAGCCAGTTTATTTTAACACAATGCTATGCATTATTATCATTTGCTAGGAAATATTATTCCGCGGGTCGTAACTTTCAAGAAGGAATATCACAGTAACTTATGATAATCCGGGACATAAATACGAATTACATTAGAAAGTCAGTGTGGGCATCTTTGCGCACTAAATCATTTCGCTACCTAGCCTATGCTATTATAAAGTGCACTAAATTGAACCATACATTATAGAATTATTCAATAAAATTCTGTTGAATAAATTATATAATCTCTGATTTAGATGATATCA